>NW_028270145.1:60984089-61298307 GCF_037043375.1 Chiloscyllium plagiosum
GCTGAGAAGTGGCAGATGGAGTTTAACTTAGATAAATGTGAGGTACTGCATTATGGGTAAACAAATCTTTGCAGGACTTATACAATTAATTGTAAGGTCCTAGGGAGTGTTGCTGAACAAACAGACCTTGAAGTGCAGATTCATAGCTCCTTGAAAGTGGAGTCACAGATAGATAGGATAGTGAAGGAGGCATTTGGTATGCTTTTCTTTATAGGTCAGAGTATTGAGTGCAGGAGTTGGGAGGTCATATTGCTGCTGTACAAGACATTGGTTAGGCCACTTATGGAATGTTGCATGCAATTCTGGTCTCCTTCCTATCGGAAGGATGTTGTGAAACTTGAAAGGGGTCAGAAAAGATTTACAAGGATGTTGCCAGGGTTGGAGGATTTGAGCTACAGGGAGAGGCTGAGCAGGCTGGGGTTGTTTTCCCTGGCGTGTTGGAGGCTGAGGGGTGACCTTATAGAGGTTTATAAGATCATGAGGGGCATGATAACATAAATAGACAAAGTCTTTTCGCTGGTGTGGGGTAGTCCAGAATTAGAGGGCATAGGTTTTGGGTGAGAGGGGCAAGATATAAAACAGATCTTGAGAAGCAACTTGCTGACATAGAGGTTGGTATGTGCATGGAATGAGCTGGCAGAGGAAGTGGTGGAGGCTAGTACTCTTTGCAGTCATTATCAGAATTCCATAATCCAAATATCGGATTATCCGGCAAGATCGCAAGGTCCCAATGCTCGGCTAAACTATGCATTCGATTATCTGGAATTCGATTAATTGAAAGAAATATTCCCTGCCCATGTCCTTTGGATAATCGAGGTTCCTCTAAACCGGAGGATTTTATTCTTCTTCATCTTTCAGTGTCCAAGTAAGAAAAGGTTTGACTGCCTGAAATTCTTTGTCAACTATCTCCTGATCCAAAAGTAAGGATTGTTTTTTCTTTAAATAACTGAAGTTCTAGCAGAATGTCACTGGTGTGCCAATCCACATTCAGATGCTTGTTTTCCATCTTTCTTGTGCTGCTTTATGTTTTAAAAATAAAAACCTATATTGCAAAGTACTGTGTTTTCTGTTTTGTTTTTGCTGCCTTCCTCTGCTCTATTATTAAATATTGCTGGTCATTTAAAAGTTGCAGGCTTGTGCCTGAATGTGTCATTCATTTCCAAAAAAGATTGAATTTTGACGACGCATGTGCCTTTTCTCATTCTCTTTCTGACTTTTCCAAAGTTGCAGATGAGTACCATGATTCTAGAAATTCTCTGGCTGTCCTCTGTTTAACTTGTCCTATAACTGTTGTGTTGTTCCAGTCGGATTTGTGGTCCTTTTCGTATATGTGATTAGCTACTAGGGACAGCTGGTTGTGGTGTTAAATGGCTAGCTGATGTTCATTAATGTGGATCACTGGTTGTCTACCTGTTTGTCCTATGTTGTGTTTTTTTTTTAACCTAGGTTCAAGAGTTAGATAAACTGGGGACTTTGAATGTTCAATCAAAGCTTTTTGTACTTGCGATGATATGATTTCCAGCACACTATCATAGTGAGTTGTGTCATAGAAATTAACTAGAACTTAAGTTGATCTGGTAAAAAGGAGTGAACAAGATTCACTTTATGCCAAGATCAACATTAATGCTGGTGACAACATCACCCCTTTACACATTTTAAACAAGATGTCCTCAGAAAATTGATACAATGTGGTGCAATATGTTAGAAACGAAAATCACTTCTCAATAATCGCTCTAGACAAATTCAGGAAAACAAAGTTTTATTAACAAGTCAAGTCTGCAGAGTTGGGCACCCTTGAAGAAAAGGCGCGCTGAGGCTTACAAAGTCTCCCATTATATACAGTACAAGTCCCTCCTCTCCTTGGCTCTAACAAGCCATGAGGTTCACATTCTTAAAAACATCATTATTCTTATCACAAAGTCTGCAACAAATGTCTCCAGAGTCTCTAAAGTTGTTGTTTTTCTCACCCTGTAGTCTTATCAGTCAAAGACTTATTCTTCTCTGTCTGTGCAATCTGTAACAGATGTCTCTCGAGTCGTTTCCCTATCCTGGAGTCTTATCAGTCAAGGACTCATCCTTCCCTGCCTGTGTTAATGGTTTCATCAATCAAGGGCCTGTTTGTTTTTACTCTGCTCACAAATTGTCAGCATTCTGCACAATTTAAACTAGCCTGTTTGTTTTTACTCTGCTCACAAATTGTCAGCATTCTGCACAATTTAAACTATTCTACTTTTGAGTATATAAAATGTTCTAGAAAAGAAACAAAAGTTTTGTCTTTTATTATAGATCAGTCTGTGGTCCAGGCACATCTTAAAGTTTAAACCAAAATTACCTCTCACACAATATATACACAATGTCCTCAGAAAATTGATACAATGTGGTGCAATATATACAAGATAAGCAAATGGCTTACAATGAGCCTAGCATCTCATGCATTGTCATAATCCTTCTTAAATGTCAATACGGATCATGTTGATGGATAACTGCAACTTCTTGCACTTTTGAAAGAGCTGACCCAGCTATTATTGGTCTACTAGAATGCACAGATTACCATGATGCATGAATGTGATCCAGACACCAATTGCAACACCAACGATTTCAGACAGCGATGTTGACCTCACACAGTTTCGTCACAGCCAAACAGTAGATTCAGCAAACTATGTCAGATGATGATCAGCTGTAGCAGCTCAAAATAATCAACATCAGCACGTGGCCTGAACCCTTCCACCAAATCCACAAACTGGTATATTATTTCTAAGGATTAAAACTAGCTCTAAGTCTGTAATCTTCAAAGTCAATCAAGGTGTAATTCTACAAGCTCTCTGCAATAAATGACACCCCTGAACTGCATGCCATAAACCATCCAGATGACTCGGTTAGTTAAGATATTTTGCCAAAAAACAAGTATATGTCAACAACAAATGATTTACATTCATCCATGACGACAGACAATACACCACAGAATAAATTTACACCACCAAGTTATGGTAACTGTACACCGAACTCCCAAAACATTATTTGAAAGTTATTTAGATGATATGTCTCCATGCATTTGTGTTTATATTATTGGAAAAGTGCTCCAATTTCTTAAGGGGAAGAGAAGGGATATTGGATTATAGTAAAGATTCCAGTTAATACAAGCCCATACCTTTGGGACCATTACATGACCTCACGGCATGAAATGTTTTTTCAGACGGGCACATACCTTCTTTACAGTAATACTCTTTGTATAATGGAGGCAGCGTAGTCAGTCAGCTATGTGCATGTAATGTACAGTCAGATCAATAAGAATAGAGCTCAGACTATGTGCACAAATCTGTGATATTATAGCTTTATACATCATTGTAGATAAACTTCAAGGGTCAAGGGTATGTATTATATGGGCTAATATATACACAACCTGTATCACTGATGGCAATTGAAAACATCGAAACCTCCAGATGATCTGCCTGTAAAGCACGTAAGACAACACTTTTCACTGTCTCTCAATACACATGACAGTAATAAATCAAATCAAGACAAAGTCACCATCATGAAATTTGGATATATCAGCAAATTATATTTGCATTACATGAGAGACTCACAGACTGACTTTTTATTGTAATTAGTTAATCTTCCTTTTGGAAAGGAGGGGAAGGTTCCATATATACTTTACCTATAAGCAAGTTCACACTTAAGGATTTCATATGTACATTTTGTCTGTCTGTCTGTTTTGTTTTTGCAAACAGCAAACACATGCAAAAAGCAGTTGGTTTTCTGTAATATCTGCTTCATAACCTATAATGTGTTTTACTGTTTTTGATAAATCCCTGGAGTACATTAATCTCTGGTGAGTGATTGATCATTAGACTATCATTATAAACATGATACTGGGATGAACAACATTTATAATTTATAACATTGACAGTATCAAAACACTTTCATCTGAATACAAGATTTTGGGTTCATGTACCACTACAAGGCTTGATCATAAAAATCATGGCTCACTCTCAGCAATACTGAAGGAGCTTGTACTGTCAGAACTTCTGCCTTGCTAATGAGATGTTAAATCAAGTCCTAACTGTCTCCTCATCTGAATATCTGGCAGTTTTCAAGTTGATTAATGTAGGAGTTTGCTAAGAATAAATAAACTGCTGCTTCTCCGACATCACAATAGTACTCACACTACAGAAAGTATTTCAATGGCTAAAGTGCACTTTGAAATATATGGTGGCCATGAAAAATGGCATGTGAATGAAAGTCTTTATTTCTTTACAGCTAATAGCTATAATTAATACTCTCAGGCAGAACTGTTTCAAATAGATAATTACTATCTGTATTTAAACTATCCTTGACATTTTATAAATAGATCCCAAAATTATAGCATACAATGTGTTATAAATCTGAGGTATACTTTGGAGCTTCTCTTATCAATTGTAATGGTATTCGATTGTTTTTGTTATTCCTTCCAAACATTCCTCCTTTCATAACTTAGAGCAATTTGAGCCTTCCATATCCTCTGTGGTAGCCAAACATAATAGGTCCTTTATGATTTTCTTGCCATCATTGTTTTTTCTAATTTCTTTCTTCATTATATAATTCTTGGTCATTACAATCAACACCAGACCATCTTCTCTTACAACTCCCCATGGCTCACAGGTTTGGCTGATAAATGTCAATTTCAAAAGCTCCTGGCTCTAAATGTGCAAGGAGCCCACAACTTGCTCAGCAATCATTATTCCCTTGGTACTTTGTTCCTTTCTGGTTGTCACTATATAATTACCTCAGTTGGTGGTGTCAGTGGCTTTTAAATAGTAAAAGCTTTATATCTAGATTGTTCAGGTACCCAGCTATGATTATTATTGATTCTTGAAGACCACAAACTGACACTGATTGTAAGTCACAATGTGATGTTTCAGAATATCCACCACTAATAGTTCAGGAAAATTGTATAAAGTAGTTTTATAGATAATACTCCAAATACTTTTGTAGCAGAAGCTAACTGGGTAAAAATTCTACTTAAAAGAGATATTATAGTGATTTTGTTTCAGTGTAGCATTAAATATTTAAAAATGTTTATCAAATGAAGTAAATTGAGAAAAAAAGTCTGGGTTCTGCCGGTTGCCACTAAAATCACGTGCTGAACCAAATTATTAGTCCTCTGCAGAAGTTCTCTGTAGAAAGGAGAATTTTTGCAATTAAGGAGAATTTGGCCAAACTTTCTTTATTGTACTTCTTAAAAAGATATGAACAAAATTAAACTAGGATAACTAAAATAAACCCAAATCGAAGAAGATTTAATTTGAATTAATTATTTTTTAATGGAAGTAAGAAATAAGTATTCTTATCAGACACTACGTTTATGTTGTAGGATCGAATGTATAACACTTGAAATTAAAAATGTCTGTTGCCAGCTGTAGCATTTTTAACATAATCTATTGTTTGTAGCCTTATGTATGAGCTTAGGATTGCTAAAACATATTCTGTTCCCTTTTCAGGGATGACCACAGTGTTGTGATACCTACCATGGTAGGGCAAGGAGGCATGTTCCAAATCCACCCAAGCAGGACAGGTATTGTTGGCATCAATCTGATTTACATAGACTCTCTAGTCAACTGAGACAACAATCACACCTGATCCTCCCAAACATCCCCTCAAAGGTATTGGAGTTGCTGTGGCAACATATACTTTTGCGTGCATGTTGTAGCCTCGACCTGCAGAGAGCTCTGGTTAAGACTGAGATTTCTTTCCATCACATGATTTACCAGGAATCTCTCCCACTCTTATTGCCTGCCATGTTGGAAGGATTGACAATTTGATACTGGCCTGTTTGGATGCATTATGAATCAAATGTCAAATTCTGAAGTGGGCGGTGGGCCTTCATCCCAAAGTTTCTGATTCAAAGCAATCCATTGCATTCACCAGACTTCAACCTTTATAAATTGTCACAGCACTTCAAGTCCTCAACGTAAGTTCTTGTTGATCAGGGAATATTATAGAAAAGGGGTTTCATGAAAAAATAACTATGAATATTTTGAATGGGAGAGCAGACTCAAGGGCAGGTACAGATTCAGGTTTTACATATTCTAATGTTAATGTAACTTGCAGCACAGTATAAACATTAAGGAAATTGTATGGTCTTCTTCAGTTCCATGGTTTTAGCACCTGTAATCATGGCTCTCCAACCACTTTTGTATTTAATATCAGCCAACATCTTGGTATTGTTCTCATATTTTATGTCATATCAACTTCCAGTCACTACTAGATGTTCTAGTTTCTCTCTCCGAAGTATACAACCAAAGAACTGCAGTTGACTCTTGAGGATGTTCTTCTTGAATGCTTACCTTCCGCAAACATCCTCAGTAGCCATACATTGACCATCTGTTTGTTCTCATACATCTCAGAAATCACATCAGTTGCATGTATTTTATTTTTAATTGTCTTTCTTAAATTTCAAATATGACATTCCTATAGTAATGTTGACCAGATACAATATTTTAGAATTTTTTTCTGCTTTCCATAGCCATCTTCTTTAATGGATAGTATATGATTGAATATTCTAGCTGTTCACTTACAATTTATTCATGGTGTAATTCTTGAGAGTTCAATGGAAAGATGTTGAACTTATTGTGTTAAGCTGTTTTGCCTCTTTTGCCTTGAATTGAACTTTGACTGTAGCTCAAAACATTTGGTACCAAATGGGTATCCAATTTAAGGCAAATTCAAGAATAATTTCAAATGATTTGAATGGAAAATAATATTGCTGATGTGTGCTTTGTCCACCAATGTCATTCTCTTTATTTTTTGCCAGTTCTTTCTGTTTTCACCTCAGACCTCTGGAATCTCCAGCCTTTTTAAAAAATCCTGCTTTTCTTTCTCAATTTTCTCCAATATATATTGCATGTTTTCATTTTCTTGTACATCTCTGCCAAACCCTTTCACTGTGTTAACCGTTTATTGAATCCTTTTTCTTTAATGCTCTAAAATGACAAAATTCATTATTAGCAGAATTTAACAGATTCCTGTTTGCAGGCCACTAAATGCATCAATTCCTCATCTATTGTTGTATTATTGCATGCAACTATGATTAGACAAGCATGTACTTTTGAGAGAGTGAACTGATTATATCCCTCTGAATTCATGCCCTGTATAACGGTATTACTCATATCTTGAATAATTGCAATATCTGAATTTTGTAATACAACAGGTAAGTATGTTATTCAAGCAATGAAGTTTTGAGAAAGATAATCCAAACTATTCTGACTTCGGATTAGGAGATTGTTGGTTTGTGTCATACCAAGAGTACAACACATTAAGCAGTGAACCGGGATAGCTCAGTCGATAAAGTATCAGACTTTTGGGGTTGGGGATGTAGCTCAGTGGTAGAGTGCACACTTTGAATGTGTAAGGGCCCAGGTTCAATCCCTGGCATCTCCGTCAAGCTCCATTTGGGTGGTTAGCACTGCTGCCTCACAGCGCCAGCACCCTGGTTCAATTCCAGCCTCAGGCAACTGTCTGTGTAGAGTTTGCACATTCTCCCTGTGTCTGCGTGGGTTTCCTCCCGGTGTTCTGATTTCCTCCCACAGTCCAAAGATGTGTAGGTTGGGTGAATTGGCCATGCTAAATTGCCTGTAGTGTTCAGGGATGTGTAGATTAAATGCATTAGTCAGGGAAATGTAAAAGTAATTTAGCGTCCATTAGCAGAGGGATTGAATTCAAGAGTCGTGAAGTGATGTTGCAGCTGTACAGGACCTTGGTTAGGCCACATTTGGAGTACTGTGTGCAGTTCTGGTCGCCTCACTTTAGGAAAGATGTGGAAGCTTTGGAGAGGGTGCAGAGAAGATTTACCAGGATGTTGCCTGGAATGAAGAATAGGTCATACGAGGATAGGTTGAGAGTGCTAGGCCTTTTCTCATTGGAACGGTGAAGGATGAGGGGTGACTTGATAGAGGTTTATAAGATGATCAGAGGAATAGATAGAGTAGACAGTCAGAAACTTTTTCCCCAGGTACAACAGAGTGTTACAAGGGGACATAAATTTAAGGTGAAGGGTGGAAGGTATAGGGGGGATGTCAGGGGTAGGTTCTTTACCCAGAGAGTGGTGGGGGCATGGAATGCGCTGCCTCTGGGAGTGGCAGAGTCAGAATCATTGGTGACCTTTAAGCGGCAATTGGATACGTACATGGATGGGTGCTTAAGCTAGTACAAATGTTCGGCACAACATCATGGGCCGAAGGGCCTGTTCTGTGCTGTATTGTTCTATGTTCTATGTTCTATGTTCTAACAGGGTAGGGGAATGGGTCTGGGTGAATACACTTCGGAGGGTTGGTGTAGATTTGTTGGGCCAAATGGCCTGTTTCCACACTGTACGGACTCTATAATCAATGGCTGTGATAGAGACGTAATGTATACAATTGCTTTTCCAGAATGTGTGTTTTTGGAGTTCTCATTGAATACAGTCAATTAAAATTGTTGAACTGACACATTGAAAAACAATCACGTATTCAATGAAATGTTACAAATTTGTGGTTCCAAGTTATGACTAAATGCACTCACCAACCATAAGAAGTTTATATTTATTGAGTTTTTTTATGATGATCATTGACATGTTAGACCACTTGACCTTTTCCAATGGGTATAGTTGTTCTTGGGCAATAGTCTTCTGTAGAGAGTACGCATCTGCCATACATGCCACAAGGCATTCCGTTATTCTAAGGCTCATCTCATTCATTTTCATCCAGGAAGGATTGTTGCTGCTCCCTGTTTGTGTCCCCATTACCTGCATGACTCTTTGCCTGTGACCACAAACCTGTTTAATATTTTGCAAGTGGAATGTCTAATGGCATATATGCTGCTCATTGTTCCTCACTAATATGTGTGCAATCAATTTGCTCACTCCAGAGGATTAAGTGATGGCCATGAAAACAATTGTCCTGTTCAGTTAGCTGTCATCAGCTGCGGTGAACTTGATGGACTCATTGGCCTAATAGAAGAGAGCTTTGGTCACCTTTTTAGTGCACCACTGCATAGCAGTGGCCTAATAGTACATTTGTTGCTCTTGAAGCCCTATAATCAGTCAGTAGCAAAAAAAGGTTGAGTACTACAGTCACTTTTGAGATCATTGACATGGGATTGCTAGTAAATTCACACTAGTCTTGCTACATGATCAGGAAAATTTTGGTGACCATTTTTGGGACATCCTGACAGAATTGTCTGTAGGACATTTGGAGTTAATTTGTTCATACCTGGAAGAAGTACATGACTGTGCTTATGACCTTCTTTACTTCTGCTTTCTCTCTGAATGGATGCCAACTGACAAGCCTTCACTCTGGTGCTGCCTGCTGCTGGCTTTGAGGCTTCAATTACAGGAATTTTCTCTCATATTTAACTCTGTATAATACATAGAGTTAATAAAAGATTTCTGCTTACCGATATGAAGACCAAATATTCCATCTCTCTGTGCAAACCTAATTCGATTACACAATGTAGAGGAACCTTCTTCCACTTCGCCATGCACTATTGCCCCCCTTCCTTGGAGCCCTTTTCCAATAGCTCATAGCTCTGCCTGAATATGCCCAACTCACAAGCCTGACCCACACATGCAGGTCCCTAACATTCTTGAGTTGAATTGAACTGAATTTATTGTCACATGTACCGAGACATAGTGAAAAGCTTTGTCATGCAAGCAATACAAGCAGATCATTCCCTTGTTCCTCTCCCTTGTGCTGGGGAGTTCAACAAGCTCACTTGATTATCACAGACTCATTTGAACAAAATAGACTGATGCATGCCACCTTTAATCGAATCTAGGCCAACGGCTTGAGGTTTCCATGTGCTGCTGACTTCATCTTGAAGGTAGGATGTAAGTTTGAAAAGTTCTAATATAATCAGTATTTACAGCATACAAATAAGAACCCATCACAGGACTGTGCAAGGCTCTACATGGCCATGGACACATTTCTAACCTAATATTTTATTCCGGGCCTCGTAATGTGATCTTGACATTCTGTTTCTGCTTGATTGACTTACCATCCACCATGCTTCCTGATCCCAGAGCCATCATTAAATTCTGTTCATTGGCTTCAAGTCATTCTTCCTTAGCAGTACATCCCAGACAATGGCTACCAGTAAACTAAATGTTTATCAAGCATATGTATAACTACTCACATGGGTTTAGTACCCTAGGTCAATACATGCTCTGTTCAGTGAATTTTGCAAATTACTAATAAGGAGAATGCTGCTTTATCTGAGATGTTTGAGTTAATACATGTAATTTAGTTGTATCTCACTAAAACACAGTATAATTACTAAGGCTACTCATGTTTGTCTTTGTGAAGGTAATTAATCATGTCCTAGCTTGAACACAATGTGCAAATTATTTGCCAGTATTTGGACAACAGGGCTGTGTGTGGTGCTGTAATGGATTCATGCTTGCTTTGAGTTCATTAAAAAAAGAAACAATACATCAGATTTGTCAATCAAAATTGGGTATTTGGAAGAGCCAATGGGTGTGAAGCAATCTGGCCAGGCTTAACAAGAAATTGTGGAAAACAGATTTGTTAACATCTGTTCACAGGGACTGCAAACGTAATGGAAAATTCAGTGCCTAGTTGTCAAACTCTTTTTCTTGTTTACATTGTGAGCACCATTTAACTGTGCATAACATATGCAAGGATATGTAATTAACTCAACATTGTTATGTTAAATAAATGCAACTATCTGGGAGGTGAAAAATAATCTAATCTTGGAAACATCATTGAATGAGAGCAGAAAATGAGCAACTGAGCAACTAAGTGGTTATGAAGTAATAGGTCAGTTTTAGAAAGACTGTCCTTATTTTTTATAGATTTAGTACAGAGGATTTATTCTTGTAAATAAAATTATGAGGGAATTGAGAATAGAAAAGGCAGACTGTAACAAATTTGCTTATAAGAGTTTCTTGGTGGCCAAATATTTGAATAGCTTCAAAAACAATTCACCAGTTAGACTAGGAAAATTGTTTGCAACTGTAACTTTAAATTATGCTAACTTCCCATGTGTGTCATGATCAGTTAGGTATTTCCTCAAAAACATGACATACTATTTCAAATACTATTTTTTCCAGATGATCTGTTTTATTTTTGTTCTGAATGTTTGTATCATATTCTTCCTGTTTTCACCATTGATCCATATTTCTCCCCGAAAAGCTGAGCAAAATACTGTGATAATAGTCTGACCATCAATATATCCATCTGCCAGTCTTTTCAAACACCCATGGGTATTGGTTAAATTCAATGGACATTTGTCTAATTACAATTGAGGTCAAGGAGAAACTTCGTATGGTTTTATGTCTCTGAAAGATTAGCTATGGTTGGTTGCTTTATTTAGAAAAATGGATGGGCAAAATTAACAATAGTTCAAAAGATCATGATAGAGCAGAGGCAAGATGAAACCATGACCTTATTTTATTTCATGCACTTTAATCTTGTAGTAGGAGTATGTCATTATATTGCTGTAAGGCAATGGCCCATAAAATTAGTCCTTTGTCCTGATCAACTACTTCAGGAGCACAGCAGTGGAAAAGACACCAATCAGAATACAGGGGCATCTAACCTGGAGATTGCAGCCACCTCTACATACGTTGCAGCTGATATACTACAAAGAGACCGAGTGTCATCAACTTCAAATAATATGCATGGAAGCACTAGATTCAAATATGTCCTATGTCTTGAAAATGTTCATGTCGATTATATTATACAGTTTGGTTGAGCAAATGTATATGGTCTTTCAAAGCTCCATCAACTTTCTGCAGTCTGTTCTCCTTCAGATCATGACAGTGATAACCTTAGGCCCATGGAGTGGTGCAGCTGGGGCAGCATACATGGCCTCTTTTGGGACATCTGGACTTATGTTTCTTGGAGATTTGGTGGTAGTAGTACCCATAATAAAGCTTATTGAGGCTAGGTAAGGCAAAACTTAAATCTGGGAAAAAAAGAATCTGTAAAATGCAAACTTTACTGTCAATTTCAGCTGAGTGTCCCTTTAAATGTTATTTTAGTTACTCCAAACCAAATCTTCTAAATTTTACTTTCATAAAGTGTGGGTAGCTACCAGTTTGGATATATGCTGTAATATCAAGCCTCACTACTGTCAAGCTAGTACAGTTGAGATTTACCCTCATAGATTATGTAGGGAGCCTATTAAATGGAGACCATTAATCAAAACCAAAAGAAAAATATGTCAGACAGTAACAGACTAACTAATCATGTGAATTTGCCCCAATGAAGCAACATGACATTCAACAATCTGCACTCTAAATACTCACAAAATCTAAACAAACGCAGCTTGAGAAAATAACTATTAGCAATTCGAGTGTGGGAAAGGATTCTGGGAAACTCCTCTCTTCTTTTATTACACTCACCCTAAAGACAACTAGAAATGAACTCCAGGCATTGAGTAACATATGTTACAGGAAGTCATACAAGTTCAAATTGCCTATCAAGAGACAATATCAACTGAGATTGAACAAATGTATTGGGCAGTTGGAATGTTGGACATACTGATATGTTGTGATGACAGTTCTCATTGTGATCTCTTCTAATTTTGCTTTTCAGACTTGAGAAAATTTCACAGGAATTTAAGATACTGAACTTAGTTCCATAACTTTGTGATTGATGCTGAAGGGTTGGTGATTGAATAGAATTGTCATGATACAGTGGAATATATCAATGAAAAATGATCATGGGCTAGAACTCTTTAAATTGCTGGTTACTTAAAATTGTGGCACTGTTTTTTGAAGAGGATTTGAAAGGATTTGAATCTATTCTGCAGCCATGTTGCTTGAAGGGCCTATGTATTGTTATATCTTTGGTGTTCTTATTTTTAGACTGAACAATATTTGAAACAAAACTGAAGCTGTGTCTTATTAAGTAAGTCAGCTTGTAGGTGGAAACAAATCTTTAGAAATATTCTTCTAAACTGTGGTGGTGGCAAATGATTCGCACTGTCAGATTAATTGTAGGGTATCACATTCAATCCTCATACTGAAAACTAAATTCTGTTAATGATCCTCCTCCTCATGTCTCTGTTTCTTTTTTTCTCTCTCTTTTTCTCTTCAACTGTCACTATTTGCATTTAGTCTTGGTTTCTCTCCTCCCACTGTCTCCAGCCATTGCTTTTCTTTCTCAATCCTCCACATGGGTAGCTTTGCTAATCATTTTGAAATGTAGAATAATCAAAGCATAGAACGTTTCCAACAAAAATGAGGCCTTTCAGTCTATTATGGGTGTTCTGGAATTCTGAAGGAACAATTCATCTAGTGCCTCTCTTTCACCTCTTCCCCACATATTCTGCCTTTTCAGATAGTACTCCAGTTCTCTCAAATACAGCCATCTATGAACCTGCTAAATTGACCACAATCTTTGACAGTGTATTCCTGGGCCTAAACATTTGCTGGAAACAGTTATGTTTTCCCTCATGTTGCTTTTATTTGCCAATTGCCTTTAATCTGTGCCCTCTGGGAACAAATAGAAATAATTTCTCCTGATCTGCTCTGTCCAGTTCCCTCATGATTTTGAATACATGGAGCAAAAGTCCTCTCAAACTTCTCTTCGCCAAGAAAAAATGTTCAAAATCTCTAATCAACCAATAAATACAGTTCCTCTTCCTGGAATCAATCTTGTAAAACATTTCTGCCCTTGCTGTAATGTCTTCACTAGCAAGGTAAAATATTGTACCCAAAACTGGCTCAATAGCTCAGTTGAAGCTAATTAATGCTTTATGCAAATATAACATTGTCTTCATGTATGTCTAGTCTGTGTCCTAATTAATAAACCTAGGCTATTGTATGCTTTAGTTACCATTTTCTAAAGCTACCCTGCCACCTTCAATGGCTGATGCATATATACACCCACGTCCCTTTGATGCTGCTTCCCCCTTTCGAACTGTTCCTTTTCTCTTTGTCCCTCATTGTTCTCTCTATCAAAATGAGGCATTTCAAAATTCACTGCATCAAGTGTAATCTGTTGCTTATCTGTCCATTTGTCCAACCTGTGTACGGCCTTTTGAAGTTTTCCATCATCCTCACAGCCTTGTGAGACTCTCAACATTTTCAATGAGGAGAGAAAGACAATGGGAAAAATCATGCCATCATACATAGAAATGAGAAACATGAAAGGAAATAAAGCATTCTGCAAGAAAATGGAAATAAGAGAAAATGTTGACAAAATCGAACACAATTTTGTCACTCAAGGATTTTTGATCTTCACAAGAATACATTTAACTAAGAATCATGCTTATGCTTGTGTTTAAAAACAAAGTGTTGAATTTTGTCTGCTCAATGCTGCAAGGCTGACTCGATGAGGAACGGTAAAATTAAGGCTCAAAGCATCAGGACAGAAACCAATGGTCAAGGTCACAACCAAATCATTGTAGATTTTGAAGAAGAACCACTGAAAAGAAACAAGAGTATGATTAAGCCTGCGAAACAAGAAATCAAGAGGATTTTTTCTCGAGTTTTTTCCATGGGTGCATGGGAGCAATGGTGCTTCAGTTCCTTGCTAATTATAATCGAGTAGAGGCACAGCGAAAAGCCATTGCTGATTGCAGTCAGCAGAATTGCAAGCAGTACCATATGTTGGCAGGGAAGACGGAGTTGATTGGGCACAGATGCATTTTTTCTCATTTATTCTTTCTTGGGATGTGAGTAATACTTTCAAGGGTGGTAGTTATTGCCCATCTCTAATTGTCTTTGAAAATGTGGTGTCGACCTGCTTTCATGTACTGCTGCCATCCAAACCATGTGGGGGCACTTTCAGTCAGAAAATTTCCAGCATTTTGATCCTGTGACAATGAAGGAATGACAGTAAAGCTCTAAGTCAGGATAACATATGGTTTATGGGATCTTACAAGGTAGCATTAATCCATTGCATTTGCTGTCATTATCTTTCTAGGAAGTAGTGGGTATGGATTTGGAAGGGCTTATGCCTGAAACATCGAATCTCCTGGTCCTCGGATGCTGCCTACCCTGCTGTGCTTTTCCAGTGTCATACTTTTCGACTCTGATCTCCAGCATCTGCAGTCCTCACTTTCTCCATGCATTTGGAAGGGTCTGTTGCAGTAGATTTGCTGCAGGGACATACAACCAGTACTTTTCTATAGACAACACAAATCCACAGAGAGAGTCTATTGTTAGAATATAGGGATTTATGATCACATTTACCTAATATGGCTGACCATATATAAGTAATTTTTAGATACTCTATTCAGTTTGTTAAGAAGCAGTATTTTAAGTACAATGCATTATTTATTTGGTTAAAGTAAGGAAATATACAACCTGTCACAGATTAGATTAGATTACTTTACAGTGTGGAAACAGGCCCTTCGGCCCAACAAGTCCACACCGACCAGCCGAAGGGCACCCACCCAGACCCATTCCCCTACATTTACCCCTGCATCTAACACTACAGGCAATTTAGCATGGCCAATTCACCTAACCTGCACATTTTTGGACTGTGGGAGGAAACCGGAGCACCCGGAGAAAACCCACGCAGACACGGGGAGAATGTGCAAACTCCACACAGTCAGTCGCCTGAGGCGGGAATTGAAACCGGATCTCTGGCGCTGTGAGGCAGCAGTACTAACCACTGTGCCACCGTGCCGCCCACCAATCCTTTACCAATTCTAACATGGTTCTGTAGAGAAGCAGACCTCTTTGAAATGACCTCAGGTTTTCAAGTCTTTGGGAGGAGCTTTTGGAGCTAACAGCATTTGTTCACCCCTTAAACTAATGTAAGGGAATTGCTGATCTCTGCCTAAGAAGATAGTGGTTTGTTCTCCTGGGTTCTCGCTTACCTCCCACCTACCCCTGACAACATATACATTATTTTGTGGGCTGGAAATCTATACTGCTTCAATCACACAACTGAGCCCTTTTTGCCAATGACTGTGGGCAGCTCCACATGATTTCAGAATGTCTGTTGTTCCCTTGTCGAGATCCATTTGAAGGTTACATAGTTTTCTCTCTGAGACCAAAAGCCATCCATTTTCCCAAACAGTATTATTAATGCAATGTGGTACCTAATAAATTTTTTGCTTACTTTTCTACAATGCTAGTTACTACTGAAACACACTTAAATGAGATCTCTTTTTACACAAGAAATAACAAACGTGGAATACTAAAAAAAATTCAGTTTTAATAAGGACCCCAATTTCCAACACTCATTAACGAGGCAATCACCTAGTGGTATGATTGCTGGACTCTTAATCCACAGACCCAGGTAATATTTTGGGAACCTGAGCTCAAATCACACCACAGCAGATGATGGAATTTGAATTCAATAAATATCTGGAATTAAGAGTCTAAAGATGGCCATGAATCCATTGTTGATTGTAAGGGAAAAACTCATCTGGTTCAGTAATGTCCTTTAGGGAAGGAAATTGCCATCTTTACCTGGTCTGACCTACATGTGACTGCAACGTGGTTGACTGTTTACTGCCCTCTATTGGCAATTAGGGATGGGCAATAAATGCTCGCTCAGCCAATGCCACCCTCATCATGTGAATGAATAAAACAAAAGATTCAATCTCAGACCAATATCAGGGCAGCAGTTGAAGGTTGCACCTCTCCAGGGAGACCATTACTGGGCTGTGATTGTGAATGGGCTATGATTGCTTTCTATTCTGTCCCTTACCTTAGTGTTATTTGCTCAATGCCATAGTTAACTGCATTCTTTATTCAAAACACATATTTGGGGACCCAAATATCATGACTTAAGCCTGCACTGCTTATATCTTGCTCCTAAAGCTAGGCATTGTGTACAATCAATCAACTGCATTGGGCAGGTCACATCCTCTGTGTGCCTGCCACAATACTCCCAAACACATTCTCTAATCTGCTCTTTGTCATGGCTGCAGTTATAAGTAGGGAAAAGGAGATGCTTCAAGAATGTCTTACAGTCATAGCTTTACAATATGCCAGTCATCAAACACCTATCGTACCACTTTCGTGCCTTGTATGCTGTGGTGTTTCAAGTGTTCATCTAAATACTTCTTGGTTTCTGTGATGGTTTCTGTCTTGACCACCCTTTCAGGCAATGGGTTCCAGATTCTCACCACTCTTTGAGTCAGAGAATTCTTCCTAAAATATCCTCTAACCCTCCTGCCTCTTGGCTTAAGTTAATGTCCCATGATCATTAAAGCCATGACGCCATAAGACATAGGAGCAGAATTAGACCAGTCAACCATCAAGTCTGTTCCACCATTTGATCATCTGGATATATGTTTGTTCGCTGAGCTGGAAGGTTCATTTTCAGACATTTCAACACCATAATATGTAACATCTTCACTGAGCCTCCAAATGAAGCATTGGTGGTGTAACCCACTTTCTATTTAGATGTTTGAGTTTCCTAGGGTTGGTATGCCATTTCTTGTGGTGACATAATTTCCTATGGTGATGTCATTTCCTGTTCTTTTTCTCAGGGTGTGGTAAATGGGATCCAAGTCAATGTATTTGTTGATAGAGTTCTGGTTGGAATGCCATGTTTCTAGGAATTCTCTTGCATGTCTCTGTTTGGCTTGTCCTAGGATGGATGTTTTGTCCCAGTCAAAGTAGCGTGCTTCCTCATCTGTATATAAGGATACTAGTGAGAGAGGGTCATGTCGTTTTGTGGCTAGTTGATGTTCATGTATCCTGGTGGCTAGGTTTATGCCTATTTGTCCAATGTAGTGTTTGTTACAGTTCTTGCACGGTATTTTGTAAATGACATTAGTTTTGCTTGTGGTCTGTATAGGGTCTTTCAAGTTCATTAGCTGCTGTTTTAGTGTGTTCATGGGTTTGTGGGCTACAATAATGCCAAGGGGTCTGAGTAGTCTGGCACTCATTTCTGAGATGTCTTTGATGTAGGGGAGAGTGGCTAAGGTTTCTGGACGTGTTTTGTCTGCTCGTTTGAGTTTCTTGCTGAGAAATCGGCAACTGCGTTCGTTGGGTGCCTGTTCTTTTTGAATACACTGTACAGGTGATTTTCCTCTGCTCTTCATAGTTCCTCTGTTCTGGAGTGTAGTGGCTTATTGAAATAATGTTCTAATGTAGCTTCGTTTGTGGATATTGGGTTGATTGCTTTTGTAGTTCAATACTTAGTCCGTATGTGTTGTTTTCCTGTAGATGCTGGTTTGAAGATCCCCACTGGCTGTTCGCTCTACTGCAACATCTAGGAATGGCAGTTTGTTGTTGCTTTCCTCCTCTTTAGTGAATTTTATGCCAGTAAGGGTATTATTGATGGTCTTGAAGATTTCCTCTAATTTGTTTCGTTTAGTGATGCCAAAGGTGTCATCCACGTAGCGGACACAAAGTTCGGGGTGGATAGTTGGCAGAGCGGTTTATTTGAGTCTCTGCATTACTGCCTCTGCTAAGAACCTTGATATCGGCGATCCCATGGGTGTTCCATTGGTTTGTCTGTAGGTTTTGTTGCTGAAGGTTAAGTAGGTGGTAAGGCATAAATCCACTAGCTTAACGATACTGTCCACACACTGCAGCACAGAGGAACGATGCAGAGAAGAGGAAAATCACCAATACAGTGTATTCAAAAAGAATGGGTGCCCTATGAACACAGTCCATCGATTTCTCAGCAACAAACCCAAACAAGCAGACAAAACATGTCCAGAAACCCTAGCAACTCTCCCCTATGTCAAAGACATCGCGGAAATGACTGCCAGACTACTCAGACTCCTTGGCATCATGGTAGCTCACAAACACACTAAAACAGCTAATGAATTTGAAAGACTCTGTACAGACAACAAGCAAAACTAATGCCATTTACTAAATACCTTGCAAGAACTATAACAAACACTACATTGGACAAGCAGGCAGAAAACTAGCCACCAGGGTGCATGAATATCAACTAGCTACAAGAAGACATGACCCACTCTCACTAGTATCCTTACATATGGATGAGGAAGGATACCACTTCAACTGGGACAACACATCCATCCTAGGACAAGCCAAATAGAGACATGCATGAGAATTCCTAGAAGCATGGCATTCCAACCGGAACTCCATCAACACACACATTGACTTGGATCCCATTTACCACCCCCCTGAGAAAAAGAACAGGAAATGACATCACCATAGGAAATTATGTCACCACAGAAATGACATCACCAAACCTAGGAAACTCAAACATATAAATAGAAAGCAGGCTACACCACCAATGCTTCATTTGGAGGCTTGCTGAAGATGTTACATGGTATGGTGATGAAACATCTGAAAATGAACCTTCTAGCTCAGCAAGAAACCTGAACCTCATCCAGAACCTCAACCTGAGCTACAAATCTTCTCAAGACTCACTACCATTTGACCAGGGCTGACATGTTTTACAACTTCTTTTTTCCTGCCCTGTTCCCATAAGCTTTGATCCCTTTACTGATCAAGAACCTACCTACCTCATTCTTAAATATACTCAACGACTTAGTTTCCACACTCTGCTACAATGAGTTCCAAAGATTAACTATGCTCTGACTGAAAACATTACTTTCAGTTCTAAAGGGTTGTCCCTTCACTCTGAGGCTGTGCCCTCAGATCCTAGTCTCTCCTACTAGTGGAAATATCTTCTCCACCTCCATTCTATCCAGACCTCTCAGTATTCTGTATGTTTCCATTAGATCCCCACTCATCCTTTTAGTACAGATCCAGAGTTCTCAACTGCTTACCATATAATAAGCCCTTCATCCCTGGATCATTCTGGATCCCCCCCCCAATGCCAGCATATCCTTCCTTAGATACAGGGCCCAAAACTGCAAATATTCCAAATTCAACCTGACTAAACCTTGTACAGCCTCAGTATTATGTTTCTACTCTTGCATTCTAAGCTTTTTGAAATAAATGCCAACATTGCATTTGCCTTCCTAACATCAACTAAACTTGCATGTTAACATTAAGAGAATCCTGAATTAGTGATGCTGTTGATCTACTCTTGAGAATGGACATTGAAGGTGTAGTTGAAGTCCCAATCTCCTCCAATGCAGTCTCCTCCATTAAAAGTCAGAAGCTATGCTACAGACACCATGGTAGCAATTTTTAGGACAGTAGGACAGGCAGGAACTAAAGAAATGCAGAAGTGTAATTACTTACTTTGGGTATGTAATATGGCATATACATTTGATTTCAAATTTGTATCTTATATTGATGCCTATTTTCACAATTTGATGATGTAAGTGATTTGAAGGCACTGTCAGAGGGAACCTTAAGGAATGTGGGAGTGTTGTTAACTGGAGAAATACAGTTGCAATAAAAGTTTTTGCTCTTGAATCAGCCCTCTTTCTTTCCCTTCATCCCCCAAACCCCATTCTCCTTCTCATCTTTCTGCTCCTGCTTCTCATCTTGCCTGATTGCTGAAGAATGCATGCATGCCAACACTAAGCTTGAGACTAACTCCTTGGTGGGTACAACAAAGCTTTTCTGGAGATGTCCAGGAAGTGGAATTATTTTTCAGCTTGCCAATGGTGTGCTTTAATACATTGCTTAGAGCTGCATTGGTCTAATTTATGCTCACAGTAAAATCATGTATCAGTTTGTGAGCCTGAAATCTTGAACCAAGACATCAGTGGAAATCCCTTGTCATCTATTGGCCAGCCATTAGTTTGGCAAGGTGGCTGAAATAGAGCTGATCCAGTGGCTCAACTTATGATGAAGACATCATGACGTCTGCCAAGGTACCAGGTATTGACTTGTAATGTTGTGCTACCTTTGGTCATGCACTATTTGAGGAATTGGAGCCCGTTAGTGTTTCAGTACATTGGAAAATTTACAAGTGCTGCCCACAAAACAACATGCATGTGGTCAGTGACATCTTGCACTGTGAAGAAACCTGTCATCCTTGCAAACCATCATGCTGTGCTCAATCTGCTTCTCTCTGACAAGAAGAAATGAAATTAAGTTAATTCTCTTTAAATAGAAAGCCTGTGTGACCTCTTTTATGCAGCAGTGGATGGTAAACTGTGAGATGTTGCATATATCTCCAGCACTGACTTGGAAGTAACCAGACCTATAAAAAGTGCTTATTAGGATCACCTTTGTATTCACTGGCAAATCAAACACTGTCTCATTCTGAGGTGCAGTTGTGACTCCAGCAGTTGCTAGATTTCAATAATGACCTCAATGATGAATGACAAAGTGTTCAATATTTGTCACTGATAAGATCCAGATCGAACTTTTCCTAAAACATGCTGGGCTGATAGCTGATAGTAATTATGTTTTCCTTTCTCCTTTGTCACCTTCAATCTGCCTACTCTGCATGCTTGACCCTTTGCCAAGTAAAGCCTAGCATGCATCCCATCAGAATGAGACCATTTTGGGATGATAATATAAGTGCTGTTGGGTTCTATTTCACCTTCACAACATCTTTGCTGAAAAGTGATACCTTTAAAATAGGAAAGGATATTCAATGAAAGAAAGTAGTTTTAAAACTCCATCTGTATTATTGATTTTAGCCATGAAGCTGGATTTCTATAATATGAAGTCCCCAAAGTGAGAAAATGGTGGCCATGATTTTCTAGTCAGCTTTGGTACACTTGTAGCTGATGCTGACTAGGAAAAGACGATTACCTGCTTATATTGGTTCAGGCCTACATTCTTATTGTTGCCTCCCTTGGGGCCTTAAGTGTAGCATTTGCTTTTATTTGCTCATGGGATATGAATGTTGCTGGAGGACAGCATTTATTGCTCATCCCTTGGTGCCCTTGAGAAGGTGGTGTTGAGCTCCTTTCCTGAATTGTTGCAGTATATGCACAATAAGTTGACACACACTGCCCTTAGAGAGGGAATTCCAGGATTTTGAGCCAGTGACAGTGATAGAAAGGCAATATATTTCCAAGTCAGGATGGCGAATAGCTTGGAGGGGAACTTAAAACTGCTGGTGCCCTTGTCCTTCTAGATGGAAGATGTCATGGGTTTGGAAAGTGTTGCCTAAGGATCTTTGGTAAATTTCTGCCATATATTTGTGGTCAGTACACGCTACTGCCATTTAGTATCAGTAGCGGAGTCGGTGGATGTTTGTTATGTAATGCAAATCAAACAGGCCACCTTGTCCTGGATGGTGTCAGCTTCTTGTGTGTTGTTGAAGCTGCACTTATCCAGGCGAGTGGGGAGTATTCCGTCACACTTCTGACTTGTGCCTTGTAGATGATGAACAGGCTTTCAGAGTTACCACAGTATACCTAGCCTCTGAACAGCTGATGTAGCCCTGTATTTATATGGTGAATCCAGTTGAGTTTGTGTTCAATGGTAACCCCCAGATGTTGATATTGGGGGAATTCAGTGATGATCACACCATTGAATGTGAAAGGGCAATGGTTAGATTGTCTTTTATGGAGATAGTCATTGCCTTATATTTGTGTGGAGTGAATGTTGTTTGCCACTTGTCAACCCAAGCCTGGATACTGTAAATGCTGGATGCATTTGAGCATGCACTTTGTTAGTATCTGAGATGTCATGAATGGCACTGAATATTGTGAAATCATCAGTGAGCATCCCTATTTCTGATCTTTTGATGGAGGGAAGGTTATTGATGAAGCAGCTGAGGATGGTTGTGTCTTGGACACTACCTTGAGGAACTCCTGCAGAAATGTCCTGAAACTGAGATGACTGACCATTTTCCTATGTATCAGGTATGACTTTGTCCCCGATACCCATTTATTCCAGTTTTCTCAGGCTCTTTGATGTTACACTCAATTAATGTGGTCTTAATGTCAAGGACTGTCACTCTCACGTCACCTTTGGAATTCAGCTTTTTTGTTCATGTCTGAACCAAGGCTAAAATGAGGTCAGGAGCTGAGTGGCCTTGGCAGTATCCAAATTAGATGTCACTGAGCAGAGTATTTCTGAGCATGTGCTGCTTGAAACCTCTGTTGATTATACTTTGCATCATTTTACTGATGATTGAAAGAAGACTAATGGGACGGTAATTGGTTGGGTTGGATTAGTGTTGCTTTTTATGTACAGGGCAATTCTTCACATTGTCGGATAGATGCCAGTGTTGTAACTGTACAACAACAGCTTGGCTAAGGAAGAGGTGAGTTCTGTAGCACAAGTTTTCAATAATGAATGTTATCAGGGCCATAGCCTTTGCACTATACAGTTTCTCCAACTGTTTCTTAATGTCACGTAAAGTGAATCAAATTGACTGAACACTGGAATCTATGGTGCAGGGACCACTGGAAGAGGACAAAATGGATCACCCACTTGGCACTTTTAGCTGAAGCTTGTGAATTCTTCAACCTTATCTTTTGCACTGATGTGCTGGGCTCTTCTATCATTGAGGATGGAGATATAGGTGGAGCGTCCTCCTCCAGTGAGTTGTTTAGTTCTCCACTATCATTCACAACTGGATGTGCCAAGGCTGGAGAGCTTAGATCTGATCCATTGGACATGGAATCACTGAGCTCTATATCACTTGCTGTTTATGCTATTTAACGTACCAATGTTTGCTCGCTATTTGTTAACATAGAGTCATAGAGATATACAGCATGGAAACAGACCCTTCAGTCCAACCCGTCCATGCCTACCAGATATCCCAACCCAATCAAGTCCCACCTGCCAGCTCCCGGCCCATATCCCTCCAAACCCTTCCTATTCATATACCCTTCCAAATGCCTCTTAAATGTTGCAATTGTTCCAGCACCCACACTTCCTCTGGCAGCTCATTCCATACACGTACCACCCTCTGTGTGAAAAAGGTGCCCCATAGGTCTCTTTTATATCTTTCCCCTCTCACCCTAAACCTATGCCCTCTAGTTCTGGACTCCCCAACCCCAGAGAAAAAAAATTTTGCCTATTTACCCTATCATGAACATCATAATTTTGTAAACCTCTATAAGATCACCTGTCAGCCTCCGACGTTCCAGGGAAAACAGCCCCAGCCTCTTCAGCCTCTCCCTACAGCTCAAATCCTCCAAGCCTGGCAACATCCTTGTAAATCTTTTCTGAACCCTTTCAAGTTTCACAACATTTTCCCGATAGGAAGGAGACCAGAATTGCACGCAATATTCCAACAGTGGCCTAACCAATTAAGTTAAGAATGAAATTAAATATATGGCACTGAATGACATAGGGTCAGATGATGTAGAGTCTTTGTGGGTGGAGTTAAGGAACCACAAAGACATAAAAGACAAAAATGGGAGTTATGTAGAGACTTCCCAGCAGTGGTTAGGACCAGGGGCACAAGATGTACCAGGAAATAGGGCATGTCAGAAACGCAAGGTCATAGTGATCATGGGAGACTTCAATGTGCAAATTGACTGGATGAATAATGTTGCCGGTGGATCCAAAGAAAGGAAATTCATGGAATGCTTACAGGATGGCTTTTTGGAACAGCTTGCAATGGAGCCCACAAAGGAGCAAGCTATTCTGGACTTAGTGCTATGTAATGAGTCAGACTTAATAAAAGATCTTAAAGTAAGGGAACACTTAGGAGGCAGTGATCATAATATGGCAGAGATCAGTCTGTAGCTTGAAAGAGAGAAGGCAAAATCGAATGTAATGGTATTAAATAAAGGTTATTACAAGGTTATTCTGAGAGAGGAACTGACGAAAGTTAACTGGAAGCAGAGCCTAGTGGGGAAGACAGTAGAGCAACAATGGCAGGAGTTTCTGGGTGTAATTGAGGACACAGTACAGAGGTTCATCCCAAAGAAAAGAAAGATTATCCGAGGGAGGAGGAAATTAGACAGCTGACAAAGCAAGTCAGGAAATGTATCACAGAAAAAGAGAGAGCCTATAAAGTGACTAAGAGCACTGGGAAATCAGAAGATTGAGAAAACTACAAAAATAAACAGAGGATAACAAAGAGAGAAATAAGGAAGGAGAGGATCAAATAAGAAGGTAAGCTAGCCAGAAATATTAGAAATGTTAGTAAACGTTTCTTTCAATACATAAGAAACAAACGAGAGGCAAAAGTAGAAATTGGACCGCTCCAAATTGATGCAGGAAGGCTAGTGATGGAAGATAAGGAAATAACTGAAGAATTTAATAAATACTTTGTGTCAGTCTTCAAAGTGGAAGACATGAGTAATATCCCAACAATTAAGGAGAGTCAAGGGGCAGAGTTGAGTATGGTAGCCATTACAACAGAAAAAGTGCTTGAAAAGCTAAAAGGTCTAAAAATTAATAAATCTCCTGGCCCGGATGGGCTACATCCTAGAGTTCTGAGGTAGGTGGCTGAAGAAATAGCAGAGACATTGGTTGTAATCTTTCAAAAATCACTGGAGTCAGAGAAAGCCTCCGAGGATTGGAAAATCGCTGTTGGAAAATCGCCTTGTTCAAGAATTCTTAGAAGTGCAGGGTTGGATTAGAACAAGTCAGCATGGATTTAGTAAGGGGAGGTCATGCCTGACAAACCTGATAGAATTCTTTGAAGAGGTAACAAGTAGGTTAGACCAGGGAAACCCAGTGGATGCTATCTACCTAGACTTCCAAAAGGTCTTTGATAAGGTGCCTCACGGGAGGCTACTGAGTAAGGTGAGGGCCCATGGTTTTCAAGGTGAGCTACTGGCATGGATTGAGGATTAGTTGTCTGACAGAAGGCAGAGAGTTGGGATAAAAGGTTCTTTTTTGGAATGGCAGCTAGTGACAAGTGGTGTCCCGCAGGGTTCAGTGTTGGGGCCCCAGCTGTTCACTTTATATATAAATGATTTGAATGAAGGGACTGGGGGCATTCTGGCGAAGTTCGTCAATGATACAAAGTTAGGCAGACAAGCAGGTAGTTCTGAGGAGATGGGGAGGCTACAGAAAGATTTAGACAGTTTAGGAGAGTGGTCCAAGAAATGGCTGATGAAATTCAATGTGAGCAAATGTGAGGTCTTGTACTTCGGAAAAAAAAATACAGGGACGTACTAAATTCATAAAACCAAACTACAAAGGGATCTGGGAGTGCTAGTACATGATTCTCTAAAGGGTGACTTGCAGGTTGAGAAAGCAAATGTAATGTCATTATCTCAAGAGGATTGGAATGTGAAAGCAGTGATGTGCTACTGAGACATTATAAAGCTCTGGTTATGGCCCATTTAGAATACTGTGTCCAGTTTTGGGCCCCACAGCTCAGGAAGGGCATACTGGTACTAGAGCATGTCCAGTGGGGATTCACACTAATGATCCCTGGAATGGTAGGCCTAACATACGAAGAACGGCTGAGGATCCTGGGATTGTATTCATTAGAGTTTAGAAGGTTAAGGGGAGCTCTAATAGAAAATTACAAGATAGCACATTGCTTAGAAAGGGTGGATGCTGGGAATTTGTTTCCATCAGGTGGGGATACAAGGACCCGTGGGCACAGCCTTAGAATTAGAGGGGGTCAATTTAAAATGGAAATGAGGAGACATTTCTTCAGCCAGAGAGTGGTGGGCCTATGGAATTTATTGCCATTGAGCGCAGTGGAGGCCGGGACATTAAATGTCTTCAAGGCAGAGATTGATAAATTCTTATTCTTGCAAAGAATTAAGGGATACGCAGAGAGTGTGGGTAAGTGGGTAAGTGGCATTGAAATGCCCAGCAGCCATGATTGAGTGATGGAGTGGGCCAAATGGCCTTACTTTCACTCCTATGTCTTATGGTCTTACACCAGGTTGACACCTCATTTTCAGGTATGCATGATGCTACTCCTAGCATGCCCTCCTGCACTCTGCATTGAACTAGGATTGATCCCCTGGCTTGATAGTAATGTTTAAGTGGGGGAGTATGCTGGGGCAAGAATTTTTGAAGATTATGTTGGAGGACAATTCTGCTGCTGTTGACGGTCACAGCACCTCATGGATGCCCAATCTTGGGTTGTTATATCTGTTCAAAGTCTGTTCCATTTAGCATGCTGATGATGCCATACAACACGATGAGGTATATTCTCAATATGAAGGCAGGACTTCATCTCTACAAGGGCTGTGCAGTGGTCACTCTTACCAATACTGACATGGACAGATGCATTTGCAGCTGGCAAATCAGTAAGGTTGAAGTCAAGTATATGTTTCCACCTTGTAGGTTCCTTTACCTCTTACTGTAGACCCAGTCCAGTTGTTATGTCTTTTAGAACCTGACCAGCTCAATTAGTATGTGCTACTACTGAGCCAGTCTTGATGATGGACATTCAAATTCCCCACAGAGTACATTTTGTGCCTTTGCTATTCTCAGTGCTTCCTCCAAGTATTGTTCAACATGGAGGAGCACTGATTCATCAGTGGAGGGAGGGTGCTATGTGATAATTAGCCAGACGTTTCCTTGCCCAGGTTTAACCTGATGCCGTGAAACATCAGGGGGTCCAGAGTCAATGTTGAGGACTCCAGTACAACTCCCTTCCAACTGTACATCACTGTGTCATCACCTCTACTGGGTCTGTCCTACTGGTGGGACAGGATATATCCAGGACTCGAGATGGTGGTGCCTGGGAAATTGTCTATAAGCTAGGATTCTGTGAGTATGACAATGTCAGGCTATTGCTTAACTCGTCTCTGAGACAGTTCTTCCAATTTTGACACTAAGCTGAGATGTTAGTGAGGACGACTTTGCAGGGTCAGAATAGCTGTTTCTGCCCTTGTCTTTTCTGGTGCCTAGATCAATGCCAGGTAGTCCGTCTGGTTCCATTTCTTTGTTGAGACTTCATAGCGATTGATATAACTGAGTGACTTGCTAGGTCATTTCAAATGGCAGTTGAGAGTCAACCACATTGCTGTGATCTGGAGTCATATGCAGGCCAGACCAGATAAGGATGGCAGATTTCCTTCCCTGAAGGACATTAGTGAATTATTTTTCCAACAATCGACAATGGTTTCATGGTCCACAGTAGATTTTTAATTTTAGGTTTTAAATTCATTTAAAATCTGAATCTGGGTGCCCAGAATGTTCTGAGAGAGGGTCACACAACCTGAAACATTAACTCTGATTTCTCGCCATGTTGTTGTCAGAGCTGCTGAGCTTTTCGAGCAATTTCTGTTTTTTCTCCCTAGAACATTAGCTGAGTTTCTGGATCAATAGTTGTGCAATAATACCCCTAGAGGAAGCAAAGCCAGGCCCCCTATCTCCACCCTCACCCTCAAGCAGTGGCTTCCTTTGGAGTTCAAATAGTGAGGTTGGTGATTTAAAATGTTCCAGCATTATTTTTGATTTTTTGTGTTTGTTTTTAGTGAAATTTCTTTTATATATATTATTTCATAATGATTTGAAGTGTTATCTACTAAAATTGATCTATAAATATTTATATGTTGCTGATGCTGGCACAGAGTCTCTCAATGTAGAAGAAAAGGAATCAGTATTTCCAAAGCAACTAGTGAATATTATTTTAAGTGAGATGATTTGGAGATGCCGGTGTTGGACTGGGTGTACAAAGTTTAAAATCACACAACACCAGGTTATAGTCCAAGAGGTTTAATTGGAAGCACTAGCTTTTGGAGCGCTGCTCCTTCATCAGGTGGTTATGCAATATACGATTGTAAGTCACAGAATTTATAGTAAAAGTTTACAGTGTGATGGAACTAAAATTATATATTCAAAAAGACCTGGATTGTTTGTTAAGTCCCTCATCTTTTAGATTGAATATGTTGGTTTCTGTTTTTTCATATGTAAATCGCAGAACTTTTTTAAAGTTACATTCTCAAGTGAGTGTTAACAATTGGTGTCATGTCGGCCCAGATAATATATTTAAGGTGTGAGGTACCCTGTGTGAGACTGTCTGTGCCACAATGTTCAGACTGATTCTAATCTAAAAAATGGATTTACAGAATCTTACATGGATTCATGCAGTTTTTGAGCAAAATAAAATGTAATTCGGCAAGTACAAATTCACCCCAAAAACTTGTGTGTGTTCTGCAACTTACGTATGAAAGAACTGAAACCAACATGCTCATTCTAAAGGATGAGAGCCTTTACAAACAATCCAGGTCTTTTTCAATATATGATTTAAGTTACATCACTCTATAAACGTTTGCTATAAATTCTGTGTCTTGCTAGTGCTACCAAATAAACCTTTTGGACTATAACCTGGTGTTGTGTGTTGTTTAACTTTAAGTGAGATGGAAGCACAGTGCCGTTGTATCCTGGCAGGTGGAAAAGTGAAACCACCTGGAAGTGTAATCTCCTCGGCCTGGAAGGAAGTAACACAGGCAGTGAGTGCAAGTAGTATCCTTCATTTCTTTTCAAGCTGGATATCCTGCGCCAGCATTAGCAACATATAAATACGTATAGATCAATTTTAGTAGATAACACTTCAAATCACTCCAATGTGTGAAGCTTCCAGAAAGATATGGATCAATCAGGTGATAAAGATAGAGTTCTAATGCCTTTTCATAACTGTGTTAGTTGTAGTTCAGGAAATGTTTTATTTCTTTATCATTTCATGAGAACAGTCCACTCTGGTCAGGTGACCACTGAATCCATCTGCAGTCAATGTTTTTAAACATTCTAGTCTATGAATGGCTACAGGTATTAAAATCAGATGATGGATGGCGCAAAATGCTAGGATACTTTTGTCACTATTGTGTTGATGTAAATCAATAAAGCATCATAATATATATATGCCTGAGATGCCTATGAACTGTTTGTCCATGATGTTCTGATACCATGCAAGGCTTTGATGAAAAGTTATCAGATGTGCACATAATGTGATGAAAACTTAGTGATGTAGAAACTAGAACATAGAACATAGAAGAATACAGCGCAGAACAGGCCCTTTGGCCCTTGATGTTGCGCCGACCTGTGAACTATTCTCAGCTCGTCCCCTACACTAACCCACCATCATCCATCTGCTTATCCAAGGATTGTTTAAATCTCCCTAATGTGGCTGAATTAACTACATTTTCAGGTAGGGCATTCCACGCCCTTACCACTCTCTGCGTAAAGAACCTGCCTCTGACATCTGTCTTAAATCTATCACCCCTCAATTTGTAGTTATGCCCCCTCGTACAAGCTGACATTATCATCCGAGGACAAAGAATTTCACAGTCTACCCTATCTAATCCTCTGATCATCTTGTATGTCTCTATCAAATCCCCTGTTAGCCTTCTTCTTTCCAATGAGAACAGATCCAAGTCTCTCAGCCTTTCCTCATAAGACCTTCCATCCAGACCAGGCAACAACCTGGTAAATCTCCTCTGCACCTTTTCCAATGCTTCCACATCCTTCCTGAAATATGGGGACCAGAACTGTACACAATGTTCCAAGTGTGGCTGCACCAGCGTTTTGTATAGTTGCAGCATGATATTGCGGCTCTGGAACTCAATCCCTCTATGAATGAAACCTAACACACAGTATGCCTTCTAAACAGCACTATCCACCTGGGTGGCAACTTTCAGGGATCTATGTACATGGACTCCAAGATCCCTCTGCACATCCACACTATCAAGAATCTTTCCGTTGACCAAGTACTCTGCCTTCTTGTTATTCTTCCCAAAGTGCATCACCTCACATTTAGCTGCATTGAACTCCATTTGCCACCTCTCAGCCCAGTTCTGCAGTTCATCCAAGTCCCCCTGCAACCTGTAACATTCTTCTAAACTGTCCACTACTCCACCAACTTTAGTGTCATCTTTAAATTTACTAATCCATCCACCTATGCCTATGTCTAAGTCATTTATAAAAATGACAAACAGCAATGGTCCCAGAACAGATCCTTGTGGCACACCACTCGGAACTGGACTCCAGGCTGAAAATTTTCCATCAACCACCACTGCCTTCTTTCAGAAAGCCAGTTTCTAACCCAAACTGCTAAATCACCCTCTATGCCTCTGCATTTTCTCCAACAGGCTACCGTGTGGGACCTTATTAAAGGCTTTACTGAAATCCATGTATACCACAAATAATCATTTCATAGTTGCTATCATAAATTGATTAGATTCCCTACAGTGTGGAAACAGGCCCTTCAGCCCAACCAGTCCTCACAGACCCTCCGAAGAGTAACCCACCCACACCCATTTCCCTCTGACGAATGCACTTAACACTTTAGCATAACCAATTCACCTAACCTGCACATCTTTGGACTGTGGGAGGAAACCGGAACACCTGGAGGAAACCACACAGACATGGGAAGAATGTGCAAACTCCACAAAGGCTCCTCCTGAGGCTGGAATCGAACCTAGGACCCTGGTGCTGTGAGGCAGCAGTACTAACCACTGAGCCACTGGTCCATCCCCTTTGCTGTGAGTTATTGCATTTTTTATGCTTTAGATGTAAACCCATGTAGTTATATGATAGCTAGTAGCACTGTGGTGCAAGTACTACTACTTTGGTAGCTGCAATTAAATGACAGGTATTGATTCTACATGAGACATCTGATGAAGATGCTTATTACCCAGTCTTTTGTGTCATAGTTCTGTGTACTGATAAGCTTACAGTACTAATTCACATGGATAGGGGCATGAAGCCTTAAATAGAGAGTGGTGCATACCTAGCAGAAAGCAACAGATAATTCATCTTTTTATGGCACTATTGCCAAATTCTAATGAGCCATTAACTGGAGTTGACTTTTGTAGCCACCTCGGTCAGGGGTTCTTTTGTCAATTGATGTGGACTCTTGTTGCAGTACTTAGTAAGAAAAGTCTTGCCTTATCTATGAAAAGCCTTCAGGTGAATGTCTAGGGAGGGTTTTTTTTCAAACTGTGATTCTGCTTTTTGCTGGATCACTGATATTTCCAGGAATGGATAGAGTTGATGAAGTTAAGAGATGCTCAGTACCTAACTAAAAAGTAATTCCAGATTGCCCTCTTAATTATTACAACATGATATAAAACAAAACAAAGCTGGAAATTCATTCTTATTGCAGAAAGTGATTTCCTCAATGAGTACAGTTTCATTTATTTTGAAAAATGAGAGTTTTGGTAGTCTAATTACTACAGATCTTTTGCACAGTACTCTTGATTTATTAAAGTCTTCTTTCAATCTTAATCAACATTCCTTTCTCCTAGAATATTCCTATTTATTTACCAGTATTACCGCAGCTAAAAGTCCAACTTTCAGAAGAGCTAAACAGATTAAGTTTCCCTCTTCAGAGAATGAATGATTGATCACATTTTCTTCAACTTAAGCTTCCTGGGATCAAGAAAATGAATGTGCTCCAAAAATAGTTGCAAGAAAACCACAGTCTGATTGCTGAAATATCAAGTTCACACAAAAGTGAGAGTCGCTGATAGTTTGAATATATTCCAACTGAATGTGTAAGGACACTGAACAAATTTACACTCACAAAATATTTAAAGGTATCATGTTCTAATTACAATCAAATAATCAAATTTGTCAAATTACAATCCAATAATCTTATGAACTAAAATGCAACTGTGGAAAACTATATTCATTGGTCGTCTTCAGGAAATTTAATATTATGGTTCATGTACTTTCTGAGATAATAATCACTGAAGATTTAATAAAAAAAAACATGCTTTGTGTCAGACAATTAATTAGGACAAATAAATAAAGAAGATGACAGATACTGCACCCAACCTATGTACCAGGTTTTCCTCTCTCACTGACCTATGAATTTATGGTGGGGTAATGGCAGAATTCCTACCATCAAACAAGGCTCACCTGTAATCTTGAAGACAATTCGGGTAATCTTCCTATAGGATACTGCTTCAGCATCAAAAGGACCAAAGGCCTTATTTAAGGGATGGATGAATGAAAATATTGCAGAAAAAGTTTCATTGAAGGCTTCCATTGGGAATAAGAGCTCCAGAAATTTGGCAAAAGGAGAGGAAGATGCTACCTCTCCAATAACAGACTTAAAATTAATCTGGCAGTTGGTGGGAGTTGTGGTAAGAAAGTTAGATGACAGGGTAATGGTTTGGCAACTAAGGCCACATTTCCCCATTGACATATGTAATTCACTTTGTAACGTGTTCATGATTTCCCCCTTCAATGTCAAAAATTGTTAAATTATCTCTCTAACATTTATAAATGATAACAGTCTTACATAAAGCATGGTAGCAAGTCATCGCTTAACATTCATTTCAAGACCCACTTTGTACTTAATTAAATGTTGATTAAAGATAGAATAAATTACCAGTCATGAATGTGAAAAGACTTTCTTTTACTGTAATGATCAAAATGCAGTCTTTTCCATTCACAAAGACTGAAAAGGCCATATTATCCTCGTCTTTCTCAAAGGTAAGTTTTCATTTACTGAATGTAAAGGGATTTTCAGGGCTGCTGTGCGTCAGATGGAGAGTGTTGGATGTGCTAAGCTTGCTTGTTATTTGCAAACATGGTGATGAGGAAGCATGGAATATTTATTGCTTCCCAACTCATCTGCTTTGAGTTATTATCATTTTTTTCAGATACCAGTATATATTATTCTGGTTTTGGCAGGGTGCTGCAACCAATCCCTTTTTTTAATGCTGAGTCTAAGCCACTCTAATTATAGTAATAGAGGAGACACCACTGATGAGTCTAAACAGAAAAGGTGTTTTCTGTTAGATGAAAAGATAGTTTATTGCATGGAAGAAATAGATACCATTTACATTAACAGTCATACATAAATAACAAAGACAGGAACTGTATAAGATTCATCTCACTTTGGATACCTATTCAGAGCTCAACGTCTCCACCTAAAGACTGTGTGACATCATCAGATTGAGCAGATCTCAAAACAATATGAGCACGAACCCCTTCACAGCAATTAGGTTATGCAACTATTACGGCTGTCAGAATCTGATGGTGGATGTAAATTCAAGTGAAGAGGTGTGGGGGTGATGCTGGGGCCGTGGTTGGTAAGAGCCTGCAGTTCACTGAAGAGGACTCTCCAACAGCCAGCACCAAAGACACTCTTTCATTTTGCTTTACCCACCTGTTGTTGATCTACTCAATATGGTTGTTGATTAGGTTTGTCTGGGGATAATCCAAACTATCCTGGAGTACTAGAGCCAAGTGTCTGTTGTGCCTGTTTAATTTGAAGTTTTTCAGATATGTGATTAAACTCTGATGATTCTGCATGTGTGTTCCTGAAAATCTTGACTGAATGGCAATTAGTCCGGAAATACCTCCTATACAGTGGCTTAAAGGCAATCAGCGATTTCATAAATCTGAATTAGTTGATTTTTTTTATAACAATCTTTAAAAAAACAGAATGGATAAAAAATTTTGATTTTTAACAGATGAATACTCCTCAGATTTATTCAAAGGTTCATCTTGGTAAATTAATATTTATGCACTACACAGAAAAGAAATCAAACTACTGTGAATTACATCTCAGTAACAAATTAAATTAGAGAGCATATAATGACAAACAAATGGACTATGCTGGACCTTTCAATGAGCTGATCTTGAGGTTAATCCTTCATGAGTCATAGACTTTCAGTACAGCTGGAGGTTGTAACTGCTTTATTTTTTTGTATGTATTCAGTTAATTTCAACCCCAGTGGGAATAGCTTACAAATTGCAAATGCAGCTGCTAGCTTTTATGGTTCAGCACACGGTTTAGAAAAATTGATTTACTCTGTACTGGCATTCAGGTTTCATACAGAAAATTTGTATATACAGTATTATTCTAGTTAATTCACTGTTTGTAGAAAGCATAATTTAATTTATTGCCTTATCTGAGACTGTGCAGTGCATATCACAATAAACCTTTGCAAGGAAGTTATGCTGAACTTATGCAAGATTATTTATATTTGAGTTGGAGTATTGAGTACAGTTCTGGGTGCTACATCCAAGAAAGGTTATGGATGTGGAAGAGCATACAGAAGATATTTACAAAATGGGTCTGGAGAATCTTCAGTTATAAGATAGATTGGAGAGGTTGGGTTTGTTTTCCTTGGAGAGAAGAAGGCTAAGAGGAGATCTGATAGATATTTTCAAAATTATGAGAGAGCTAAATAAACTAGGTAGGGATAAAGGGTTCCCACTTGTACAAAGATAGAGAACAAAAAGGCACAGATTCAAATTGATTTGCAAATGTGGCAGCTGTGATTAAGCAAAAAATATCCTTTGCACATAGTAAGTGACTTTGATTAGGTGCTACCAGAAAGTATGTTGGAGACAGAGTTTATTGAGATGTTCAGTCGGATGTTGCATGATTATTTGAACAGAAACAATGTGCAAGGGTGTGAGGAAAAGGCAGGTGAATGCACTAAATCACAATTCTCATTGAAGAGCCAATGCAGTCACGATGGATTGAATGGCTTTTTTCTGTTTCATGACAATTTGGTCATTCATTGGATGCCTTCATTGCCTGCCTTAATTCTCTGCAGAGATAGGTTCATTTAAATAGTGTTTTGTTTGATCAGGGCTGCAGTGAACTAATTCTTCTCCATATGACACTGTTTCAGATATTTAAGATCAAGGTGGGCAACAACCTGATAAATATGGTAGGAGGACCTCCTCTACTCAAGCTTACTTTGACATACTTGTTGGGACTTAATGCTATTAAGTTTCTCAGGGAAGAGATGGAGAATTGCATGAGAGGGGGGAGGTGGGGTGCGTGGGAATGAGGTGAGATTCACTAGTTCTGAAAAAGAACTGCAAGGAAATATGAGGTGGTACTTTCATTTGCCCTGAATGATCCAGGCTGTGGTGAGAAATTCGGGAAAATCTAGTAAGAAGTTCAACGAGATCCTTCTCAATGTCAAGACTAAAAAGTCATGCTTCATCACAGCATTACTCCAAAGTCTGCCCAGGGATTGGGCACAAGTAAGTCCTGGAGGGTTTGTATAATAATGATCAATCTTGTTGTAGTCAATTAATGGAGTGTTCAGCAATGACTGGGGGGTGGGCAGAAAGTGCAGGGGTTACTCCAAATATAAGAATACCAGCTGATGTAGGTTATGAGTGCATGGATACTTCAAGAGAGTTTTTACATAAGTCACTCCAGCTTCAATCAGAGGACAGTGGATTGATTTTGTGTTTCTGATTATGGTAGACTGAGGCTGACATATAAAATTGGGGACATTTACAGTCAAGTAACATGTTTGAATGGGTATTTACGGAACATGAAAGCAGATGGATTTAATAAGACAACAATACAAAATTGAATATAAGTGGTATGGTGGTGATGTAGGAGTGGTGGAGGAAGATGTCATCCAGACTCAAAGATGGAACCTACAATTCACTCACAGGAGCACAAACTGGATATTGTGCCATTTTTAACAAAACCTTACCTACGCAATGAGGAAGAGAGCCAGCTGTCAACAGCGCATGAAGTCAAAATTGTTGTGGTTTGTGGGAGCTGGGTGAATATATATACAATGTCATATCCTGTTTGAGACAAATCAATTAACCAGGCCTACATAGATTCAATGATGTCTCACATCTACCATTAAGTTGTAATTCAAGTGCAGCACATCCATTCACCAAGAAAAACAGAAATTACTGGAAACACTCAGCAGGGCTGGCAGTATCAGTGGAGAGAAGTCAAAGTTAATGTTTCAGATTGAGTGACCCTTCCTCAAAACTCAACATTAACCAACAATGCTCGTTTCAAATCATGGCCTCAAACAATCATAGCCAGCCCATTGCTTGTAAAATTGCTTACAATGATTGAAACAAAAACAGAAATTGCTAGAGAAACTCACTAGGTCTACAGCATCAATGGGAAGAAAGCAGAGTTAACGGGTTGAGCCTGAATGATTTAATTAAAATTGCTAGTACATAGAACATAGAAAAGTACAGAACAGAATAGGCCCTTTGGCCAACGATGTTGTGCCGAGGCTTAATCCTAATGTAAAATATAATAACTTAACCTGCACACCCCTCAATCACTGCTATCCATGTGCATGTCCAGCTGTGCTAGACCTTTGCTTCCTCCACTTAATTAAGCTGCCTTCTTCCTTTTGACAAGAAGCTCCTCTGTTCTCGTCATCCAAGGTTCCTTAATCTTACCCCTTCTTACCTGTCTCAGAGGAACAAATTCATGCATCACTCGCAACAACTCCTCCTTAAATAGTCTCCACATGTCTGCTGTGCCCTTCCTGTAGAACACTTGCTCCCAGTCTGTACTTCCCAGCTCCTGTCTCACAGCATCATAATTTCCTTAACCCAATTAAATATCTTCCCTTGGTGACTGCTTCTTTCCCTCTCCATGGTTATGGTAAATGTGAGGCAGTTGTGATCACTGTCACCAAAGTGTTCTCCCGCCGTGAGATCTGAAACCTGTCCTGGCTCATTGCCGAGCACCAAATCCAAAATGGCCTCTCCCCTGATTGGCCTGTCTACATACTGAGTATGGAAACCTTCCTGAACACATCTGACAAAAATGGCACTATCCAAACCATCTGCGCTAAGGAGGTTCCAGTCGATATTGGGAAAGTTGAAATCACCCATAACAACAACCCTGCTACATTTGCATTTTTCCAGAATCTGCCCACCTATGAATTCTTCAATCTCTCTACTGCTATTAGGTGGTCAGTAGAAAGCCCCCAATGTGGCTGTCCCCTTGCTGTTCCTAAAGTTCATCCATACTGATTCAGTAAACAAAAACTTCCTCAACAACCTTCATTTCTGTATCTGTGTTGCACACTCTGATTAGCAATGCTACACCCTCCTCTTTTTCCACCCTCCCTGTTCTATTTAAAAGTTCTAAACCCGGGAACATCAAGCAACCATTCCTGCCCATGTGAAACCCATGTCTCCGTAATGGCCACAACATTGTAGCTCCGAGTACTGATCCATGGTCTTGTAACTCTTATTTCTGACACTCCTTGCATAGCTGGGAAAAAGATGGTATTTATGCTGAAGCCAAAGTGGGAAAGAGGGTTGGGGGTGGTGGGGGCGGGGTAGGAAAGAGGTGAGCAGACAAGTGGAGATGGAGCCCGGAGAAAGAGAGAGCTATGAAATGAGTAGATAAACAGAAAGAAATGGATAGCAAGCCAGGACAGAAGAAAAGCTGAATAAGTGATAATAAGAGCTAAGTGAGAAAATGTGTAACATGTGGTGAATGCAACCTATATAATGTGATAGTAGTATGTGGGAATGGGTGACTGCTCTAAACGTAATCAATGTCATAATGGACTGAGTGTGGGAGTAGGTAAAAATCATGCAAGGATGAAATCAGATTCTAAGGATACTAAACCCAATTCTGAATCTGCAGGGTCTCCAAGCAGAAAATGAGATGACGTTCTCTGAGCTTACACTGAGGCTCGCTGGAACACTGCAGCGGGTCTGCGACAGAAATATTGGCCAAGCATCACAGTGGTGCCACTGTTTAGGAAGGGTGGTAAGGACAAGCCAGGGAACTGTAGACCAGTGAGCCTAACATCGGTGATGGGCAAGTTGTTGGAGGAAATCCTGAGGGACAGGACGTACATGTATTTGGAAAGGCAACAACTGATTAGGGATAGTCAACATGGCTTTGTGCGTGGGAAATTATGTCTCACAAACTTGATTGAATTTTTTTCAGAAAGTAACAAAGAGGATCGATGAGGGAAGAGTGATAGATGTGATCTATATGGACTTGAGTAAGGTGTTCGACAAGGCTCCTCATGGAAGACTGATTAGCAAGGTTCGATCTCATGGAATACTGGGAGAACTAGCCATTTGGATACAGAACTGGCTCAAAGGTAGAAGACAGAGGGTGTTGGTGGAGGGTTGTTTTTCAGACTGGAGGCCTGTGACCAGTGGAGTGTCACAAGGATCAGTGCTGGGTCCTCTACTTTTTGTAATTTACATAAATAATTTGGATGAGAGCATAAGAGGTACAGTTAATAAGTTTGCCAATGACACCAAAATTGGAGGTGTAGTGGACAGCGAAGAGGGTTACCTCAGATTATAACAAGATCTTGATGAGATGGGCCAATGGGCTGATAAGTGACAGATGGCATTTAATTCAGTAAATGTGAGGTGCTGCATTTTGGGAAAGCAAATCTTAGCAGGACTTATGCACTTAATGGTAAGGTCCTAGGGAGTGTTGCTAAACAAAGTGACCTTGGAGTGCAGGTTCATAGCTCCGTGAAAGTGGAGTCGCAGGTAGATAGGATAGTGAAGAAAGTGTTTGGTATGCTTTCCTTTATTGGTCAGAGTATAGAGTACAGGAGTTGGAAGGTCATGTTGCGGCTGTACAGGACATTGGTTAGGCCACTGTTGGAATATTGCATGCAATTCTGGTCTTCTTCCTATCGGAAAGATGTTGTGAAACTTGAAAGGGTTCAGAAAAGATTTACAAGAAAGTTCCAGGGTTGGAGGATTTGAGCTATAGGGAGAGGCTGAACAGACCTGGGTTGTTTTCCCTGGAGCGTCGGAGGCTGAGGGGTGACCTTACAGAGGTTTACAAAATTATGAGGGTCATGGATAGGATAAATAGACAAAGTCTTTTCCCTGGGGTCGGGGAGTCCAGAACTAGAGGACATAGGTTTAGGGTGAGAGGGGAAAGATATAAAAGAGATCTACAGGGCACCTTTTTCACACAGAGAATGGTACGTGTATGGAATGAGCTGCCAGAGGAAGTGGTGGAGGCTGGTACAATTGCAACATTTAAGAAGCATTTGGATGAGTAAATGAATAGGAAGGGTTTGGAGGGATATGGGGCCGATGCTGGCAGGTGGGACTAGATTGGATTGAGATATCTGGTCAGCATGGACAGGTTGGACCAAAGGGTCTGTTTCCATGCTGTACATCTCTATGACTCTATGATTCTGAGGTGTATTGAAGTGTTGAGCATCTGGAAGATTGGCGTCATTTTTGCAGATCAAGCATAAGTGCTCTGCAAAGTGGTCACCCAGACTGCATTTTACCTCTCCAACATAGAGAAGACCACACTGTGAGCAGTGAATACAGTAGACCAGATTGAATGAAGTACAGAAAGCTTTGTTTTCAACCAGTACCTTATGAGGTGGCATTCTTGATGAAGCATCAATAATTTTATACTTCAAATACAGTGAAGTTTACTGTATAATTCTGTCCAATTATTGTAGCTTGTAAAAATGTATTTACCTCAGTATAAAAATACTTATTGTTCAGTTGAATGACCACATGAGATATCAATCGTTGATTCAATTTCGAGTCAATTTCTTCTCCAATACCACAGTCTACTGCGATGTCCGAGTAGTCAGTTGAAAGTGTGAATGAAAAGGCTTTCTGCCAGTAAATTTTATTTAAGGCAAGGTTGCATTATTATTTAAATGATTTATGCTGTAAATAAAGTATAACAATGATGTGTATACCCGCTGCACTTCATCTCTGTTATTTAGTGTGCGTTTTCACATTGATTATGTGGGCTTCTTGATTACACAGAACACTTGATCAATCAGCACACTCCTGATCCCATAGGTGCCAGATAATACAAGGTTTACTGTACAGGTAAATTACTGCCTCACCTGGAAGGTATGTCTGAGACCTTGGATGGTGAAGAGGGAGGAAGTAAACAGGCAGGTATTACATCTTCTGCAATGGCATGGGGGGGTGCTGTGGGAGTGTGAGGTGATATTGGGGAAGGAGGAGGATTGTTCTTAGTGTCGTGGAGAGAGCGGTTCCTGTGTAAGGCTAACAAGGAAGGGAAGGGGAATATGTTTCTGGTTGTGAAGCTCCATTGGAGCTGACAGAAATGGTGTCTTACAATCCTTTTGATGTGGAGACTAGTGTGGTGGTAAGTGAGGGGCCGTATGATTGTTGCGGGAGGGAAAGGAAGGGGTGAGGGGACAAGTGTAGGAGATGGGTCAAACATGGCTAAGGGTCCTATCAATCATGAGAGCAGGCAATCCTTGATTAAAGAAAAAAGTTGATGTTTCTGAGGTCAATTCTCCCAGTTTTTCTGTTGCTGTCGTATCTGATTTGGTGATGCCATCTTCAGCAACTTTAGCAGGGAAATTGGAGATGACAGTGCTGAATGTAAAAAGGAATCCAGAGATAGCTTACCTATGATTGACATAGCCAGCTTCGCAAGACCAAGTCAGCTAGCAAGGGGTGATCATGAAACTGAATTTGGGATGTCACATAGAAGGAGAGATAAGTGAGGATAGAAGGTCAGGAAACACAATGGAGAAAGACTCTGATGAATTGTGATTGAGGTTAAAGTCACCGATGAAGAGAAGTTGTTGGTGCTGAGTTTGAGGGAGTAAAGCAGTGAAAATACCTTGCTAATTTTTAATGCTTCTCAACTTTCTTCACTTTATTTCCTTTATTTCCTCCATTAAACTATTCCTTAACTATCGCTTGAAACATGTTTTCGTCATATTATCTGAATATTTCCTCATGTGTCACTGACAAATTTTGTTTAATTTGTCTCCTTTGACTCACCTTAGAACATTTTATGAGTATACACTGTCTATAATTTCAAACTGTTCTTGACGGTGCTGAATTTATCCTATAAACTAAATAGTTCTTCACAAGAAAACACATAGCAGTTTGTCATTGTATTGGAACATTTGGCCAGAGTTAAGATCACTTCAAAAGATATGATAACATATCAATACAATTATTGTGTCAGCCAAACCTAGAGTACTGCACGTAATTATAGCAAAGACCACAGCAAGTACAGTCCAAAAGGACTGAAATCATGCAGCATAAGATACCTTAACTGCTTTCTAACTTAAGTCTTCTGAGCTATGAGGAGCAGTTGAACAGTTTGAGAGTGTTTATTGAGGAAAAGTGGAAGTTCAGATGAAATATTATACATGTATTTAAGATTCTAAAACAAAAGCTGTATTCACAATGTGTGGGCTTGAAAAACTATTTGGCACTTTCCTTTTCCTTTGTTTTGTTTATGAAGAAAGCACATGCCTTAGCAGTTTGCAACAAACATAAAGGTTAAAGAACATAGAATCATGAGTTGTACAGCACAGAAACATACTCTTTGGTCCAACACGTCCAATCCCACCAGATGTTCTAAATTAATCTGGCCCTTGCCAACACTTGACCCATATCCATCTAAACCCTCTATTCATATATCCAGATGTCTTTAAATGTTGTTACTGTAGCAGCCTCCACCACTTCCTCTGGCAGCTCATTCCATACACGCACCACCCTCTGTGTGAAAAAGTTGCTCCTTAGATCCCTTTTAAATGTTTCCGATCTAACCTGAAACCTATGTCCTCTGGTTTTGAATTCCCCCACATTGGGGAAAAGACCTTGGCTATTTACCCTCTCCATGCCCATCTGGATTTTATAAATTGCTATAAGATCACCCTTCAGCCTCCGATGCTCCAGGGAAAATAGCCCCAGCCTATTCGACCTCTCCCTATAGCTCAAACCCTCCAACCCTGGCAACAGCATTGTAAATCTTATCTGAACCCTTTCAAGTTTAACAACATCTTTTGTATAGCTGGGTGATCAGGATTGAATGCAGTATTCCAAAAGCGGGCAAACCAATGTCCTGTAAAGCCGTAACATGACCTCTCAACTCCTATACTCATTGCATTGACCAATAAAGACAAGTATACCAACACCTTCATCTACCTGTGACTTCAAGGAACTATCAACCTGGCACTCCAAGGTTTCTTTATTCAGCAACATTCCCTGGGACCTGACCATTAAGTGTATAAGTCCTAGTCTGATTTGTTTTTCCAAAATGTAGCACCTCACATTTATCCAAATTAAACTCCATCTGCCACTCCTTGGACAATTGGTCCATCTAATCAAGGTCCCATTGTAATCTGAGGTAATCTTCTTCATTGTCCATTACACCTCCAGTTTTGGTGTCATCTGCAAACTTACTAACCATATATTCACATCCAAATCATTTATATAAATGACATAAAGAAGTGGACCCAGCAACTGATTGTGTTTAGAAAAATCAGTAGAGAAGTAATGGAACTAAATAGAAACAAAAATAAATTGAAGGAAAATTGGACAGATATTTGTGGAATGGATGATAGTGAGTTGTTTTTTTACAGACTAGTCAGATGGGTTGCAGTGCTTCTGATCATTTGGTTTGCTGTAACGGGTACTGTTACTATTCTGTAAATTACAGCTTTCTCTTCACCATTATATATAATTCAAATGATTGGCATAAGGTTGTGCATTTGTATTAAACTAAATATTTCTAATGATGATAACAGAATGCAAAGGTTTAATTTATGTTTTCTAAATTTTTATTTTTACTGGGATAATGCTTATGAATGGGATCCAGCTTAATAGCCTTGATGTCTGCATTTTATCTTTGATAAGGGGTGAATGCAGTGTAATAATGTGCTTCATTTCAGCAATAGCACACAAAATGGGATGTTGAGTGCCTCAAAGGTCAAGGTTCAAAATCAGTACATATTAGTAACTGCACTCCCAACTAATATAATTTAATATATTTAATATAGCTAAATGGTATGTTTTGTTCTACATTTGAAGTAATGGATGTTATATTCAAGAAGGTTGATGAAAAGCATTAATTATAGAATCTCAATTATAGAAGATGTCAGTTTGTTGTTGACAGGAGGGAACTACATATTGTACTTTTATTTATAAATTACTAGTTTGGCAACAACAAAAGTATTACCTCCTGCTCTGGTCACCACACTTTAGAAAGGACATGAGGGTCCTTGTGAGGGAACAAGTGAAATTTATCAGAATGGTTCTAAATACAAGGTTAGGTTGGAAAGCTGGGTTAAAGCGAAGGAAATTGAGGGAGATTTAATAGATGCATATAAGACAATGACAAATGTTCCCTCTAAGCTCAACCGCTTCAAGGTTCTATGTTTAGCAATGGGCGTCAGCATGCTGAGTGTGGCTCTGACTTTCAGTGCTGGATATCCCTGTCACCCATAGACCTTGGAGACAGCACAGCCAGAAAGAAAATTAGATTGATCGCTGATTATGACACATTTAGATGAGGTAGAATAAAAATGGTGTTCTCTAGAGCTGATTGTAAAATGATCAGGAGACACACATTTAGATTTAGACAAGAGATATGGAGGTATGAGGCAGAGAACTTTTCTTATGCTGTGAGTGGTAATAAACTAAAAATCACTACCCACAGGGATGGTGAAAGCAATCATTTTCAATAATTTCCAAACTAAATTGGATAAGCATCTGACGGCAATAAACTTGTGGGACAATGGGCTTATTGGTCTTTTTTAGTAATTGTTCTGTGACTACGTGTTTTAGATGGATAGTTTACTGGAATTTCAGTTCTTATTTATATACTCTGACATTTATATTTAACCCACTAGATAACAATGCAACCAGTTGGGCTAAAGTTAGTTGAAGATGTGCAATGTTATTTATTTATTTATAGATTTGCTATGTGGTCCATTGAGCTTCTTCCAACAGCTTACTTTCTTCTTTTCTGGTGTGACTTGTTTCTTGTTGTTGCATTGTTGAGGACCTTCCGCCTTATCTTATCTAAGAGTCCATTGATTATGTATGAAACAGAATCTGTAGACATGTCATAAAATACTTATAGCTTTATAACTCATGTTGATTCATGATCAAAAAGTAACTGATAATCAATACACTTGCTGGCTTTCTTATTTTTAATGCAAGGGTGCTGAATCAAATTGTAATGCACGCACCTGCACATTGGTTGGGATTAATTTATCTCACCTGTGCATGCATTGGGAACTGAAGCAAGGCTGGTCTTAGTCTATATGATCCTACTATTCACTGCTGCTAGCATTGACAAGATTTAATTATCTTAAATTATTAAAAACTATTCATTAATTGTGGTTTATAAATCAAATTAATTGACTATAGCTATAATAAAATATCAGTCAGCACTATAAAAATACTAAGACTATCTTTTAGGCTGACAAAGTAAATGATTGGGGAATCATCTCACAAACTTGATTGAGTTTTTTGAAAAAGTAACAAAGACGATTAATGAGGGCAGAGGGTAGACGTGATCTAAATGGACTTCAGTAAGACGTTCGACAGGGTTCCCCATGGGAGATTGTTTAGCAAGATTAGATCTCATGGAATACAGGGAGAGTTCGCCACTTGGATATAGAACTGGCTCCAAGGCAGAAGGCAGAGGGTGGTGGTGGAAGATTGTTTTTCAGACTAGAGACCTGTGACCACTGGTCGGTCACAAGGATTGGTACTGGGTCCACTACAACTATGTAAATGATTTGGATATGAACATAGGAGGTATATTTAGTAAGGTTGCAGATGACACCAAAATTGGAGGTGTGGTGGACAGTGAAGAAGGTTAGCTCAGATTACAATGGGATCTTGATGGTGTTTAATTCAGATAAATCCGAGGTGCTACATTTTGGGAAAGCAAATCTGAGCAGCACCTATACACTTAATGGAAAGGTCCTAGGGAGTGTTGCTGAACAAAGAGACCTTGGAGAGCAGATTCATAGCTCCTTGAAAGTAGAGTCACAGGTAGATAGGATAGTGAAGGTGGTGTTTGGTATGCTTTCCTTTTTTGGTCAGAGCATTGAGTATAGGAGTTGGAAGGCCATGGTGCGACTGTATAGATTAGATTAGATTACATTTGATTACATTACAGTGTGGAAACAGGCCCTTCGGCCCAACAAGTCCACACCGACCCGCCGAAGCGAAACCCACCCATACCCCTACATTTACTCCTTACCTAACACTACGGGCAATTTAGTATGGCCAATTCACCTGACCCTGCACATCTTTGGACTGTGGGAGGAAACCCGAGCACCCGGAGGAAACCCACGCAGACACGGGGAGAACGTGCAAACTCCACACAGTCAGTCGCCTGAGGCGGGAATTGAACCCGGGTCTCTGGCGCTGTGAGGCAGCAGTGCTAACCACTGTGCCACCGTGCCGCCCACGGTTAGGCCACTTTTGTAATATCGCATGCAATTCTTGTCTCCATCCTATCGGAAAGATATTGTGAAACATGAAAGGGTTCAAAAAAGATTTACAAGGATGTTGCCAGGGTTGGAGGATTTGAGCTATAGGGAGAGGCTGAATAGGCTGGGGCTGTTTTCCCTGGAGCATCAAAGGCTGAAGGGTGACCTTTTACAGGTTTATAACATCATGAGGGGCATGGATAGGATAAATAGACAAAGGTTTTTTTCCCTGGGGTCAGGGAGTCCAGAACTAGAGGGCATAGGTTTAAGGGTGAGAGGGGAAAAAAATAAAAGCGACCTAAGGAGCAACTTTTTCACGCAGTGCGTGTATGGAATGAGCTGCGAGAGGAAGTGGTGAAGGCTGGTCCAGTTGCAACATTTGAAAGGCATCTGGGTGGGTATATGAATAGGAAGGGTTGAGAGGGATATGGGCCAAGTGCTGGCAAATGGGACTAGATTAGGTTGAGATATCTGGTCAGCATAGACTAGTTGGACCAAAGGGTCTGTTTCCATGCTGTACATCTCTATGACTTTATGACTCTATGATTGCTGGCTAATTGGAGTGGAATTCCAAAACACAGTCAAGAGACTGAAATACTTCTGTTACTATAATGGTTTGGTTCTATGTTGCTAAAACTCATGTTGCTTTCTTGAGTATGTCAGGGACATCTGATGTTTTGAATATTGAATCTCAAATAACACGAGTGTCACCTTTAAGCAATGTACGACAGTTCCATATGTTCAAATTGGAAAATGAGCAATTCTACTGCAAAGAAAATCTTGACACCATCCTGACATAGATGTTTTCTACTGACTGGTTTCAATGCCAAAAGCTTATTGGCAAAGGCCTAAGACCAGATTGTCTGTCCATCTGGCTAGATGGATCAGGAAATTCTCGAAGAAAATGTATATGTGTATATATAAAGAAATCAAGTAAACAAAATTTTTGAATGACATGCAGAAAAAGGCAATAAAATGTTCAGTGAAAACCCAAAATGATTATTTCAAAATTTGAAAAGGAGAAAGAACAGTGAGCTAACATGCAAGACAGATAAAAAAGTAAAGAAAATGTTAAGAAATCAAATAAAAAAATCAAAACAAATGTTAGAATGGCATGATAAAGTAGGCTGACTTATTTTCATTGATCAAATTCCTGCAGCACTGAATCAGAAGAATATATTTTTTATGTTTATGAGTTTCTGATTGGTCACAGGTGCAATGTATCATTCCTGGCAATACTTCCTTGGATAGCAGATGATGACACATCCCTCCCAGATCGTCTCAATGTTTTCTATGCACGCTTTGTACATAATTCCAGTGGAGAGGTAACACCTATTCCAACAAGTCCTGACAAACATATCCCAACAGCCACTGAATCAGAGGTCAGATCAGTTTTCCTTCGTGTGAACCCAAGGAAAGCGATGGGACCAGATGGAGTATCAGGTTGTGCACTCAGAGCATGTGCAGATCAACTGGCAGAGGTCTTCTCGGACATCTTCAACCTCTCCCTGGAGCAGGCCACTGTCCCTGCCTGTTTCAATTGGGCCAACATTATTCCTGTGTCTAAGAAGGCTCATGCAACACATCTCAATGGCTACCGCCCAGTGGCCCTAACCTCAGTGGTCATGAAGTGCTTTGAAAGGCTGGACATGGTATTAATCAACTCCGGCCTCCCCACTACTCGTAACCCACTCCAATTTGCCTATTAGACCAACAGATCCACATCAGATCCCATATCACTTACCCTTCATTCCTCCCTAGAACATCTTGACACCAAGAACAACTATGTAAGAATCCTACTCATTGACTACAGTTCAGCCTTCAATGCTATTATCCCTTTAAGACTGATTACTAACCTTAGTGATCTAAGACTAAGCCCACTCTCTGCAACTGGATTCTCAGTTTCCTGACCTACAGGTCGCAATCAGTAAAGATTGGAGCCCCCCCCAAGGGTGCATGCTCAGCCCCCTAATATACTCACTGTACACCCATGACTGCATTGCTAAATACCAGAAAAATGCCATTTACATGTTTGATGATAACACCACCGTTGTTGGGCAAATCTCAGATGGCGACGAAACAGACTACAGAGGGGAAGTGGAAGACCTGGAAGAATGGTGCACTGAGACAACCTCGCTCTTAATGCCGGCAAAACCAAGGAACTCATTATTGACTTTCGGCGGGATGTTACTCATGTACCCCTACACATTAACAGCACAGAGGTGGAACAAGCGGAGAGTGTCAATCTCCTGGGAGTGGTCATCCACAACAAGCTTTCTTGGACTCTTCATGTGGATGCACTGGTTACAAAGGCCCAACAATGTCTCTTCTTCCTCAGGCAGCTGAGAAAATTTGGCATGACAGTGAATACCTTGCCAACTTTTATAGGTGCGCCATTCGGAGCTTTCTGTCTGGATGCATCACTACCTGGCACGGCAACTGTACCACTCAGTGTCTGAGATGGTTACAGAGAGTGGTGAACTTGGCCTGGACAATCACAAAGGACAACCTCCCATCTGTAGAATCCATCTACCAGGCCCGCTATCAAGGAAAGGCCGCCACCGTTCTCAAAGATCAATCTCACCTGGCAATGTTTTTGTACAACCTCTACCATCGGGGAGAAGGTCCAGAAGTCTAAACACATGCATCAGCCAGTTTTGAAGTAGTTTCTGCCCTACTGTTGTTAGAATACTGAATGGACTCACAAACTCTTAGCATTTGCTTGTACCCGAGTTTTGTTTTTTTTTGCTGTTTACCTGTTATTTACTTACCTATGCCATTTAACTGTGTGATCTGCCTGTATTGCTCGCAAGACAAAGCTTGTGCCTCAATACATGTGACAATAAATTCAATTCAATTCAATAAATTATGTATGGCACCTTGGGAACAAACATATCCTAGGTGCTATTTAAAAGAAACGGAGATGATGATTTGTTCCATTAGGCTTCTGTACTTTTTTTTGCCTCAAAAACTCTTTTCAGCAACTGGGTGGAGCTGCTTTGGCAATGGACTCAGACCAATCAGATTGATTGAAATAAGATGATAGTAACATTTTTTCAGTTTTATTTTATTTTCAGTTTTACACCATTGCCCAAAGTTAGTAATGAACAAGTCAATAGTACTACATATATATAAAAAAGTGCATTTGTGCTTATTCCAAAAGTCTGTCAGTGTCTGAATAGAGCAAAGGCAGGCTCATGTTTTGTCACAACTCAACATATTTCACCTCTAACTGTTGAAGTTTCTTTGCCACTCAAAACGTAATGGAAATTATGGGCATTACCTGCATCTGTGTCTTTTCCTTTTTCAAACATTTAGCATGTGTTTTGTGTTTTCATAAATGATAATGTCTCTTAAGTACAAAAAAGGAAGGAAACAGCTCTAAAATACTTTCATTTTTTGTTCCTAGTGTCCAATGTCTATTCTGTTGAAATCTGAAACAGTAGACTCTGACTCTTTACTTTGAATAAGTTGATGATATTCTTAGAAGATGTATGCTGAAAGAAATCAAATAATTCTATTCATGAGTGCGGTATTACTTTAATGTTATTATCTTAGTTTCATTGTCATTCATGATTATTTGTTGGTAAATTGATGCTAAGTTCTCTAATTTAGTGTACTATATTGAAAATGTTGTTTTGGATCTTTCAAAGAATTTCAACAATGTTACTAGCAATGCACAGAACATGGACAGTTATTATTGTACTGTTTATATGGCTGGATGCAGATTGAAATACTACACATCATTGCATTCTTTTGTCTGCTTATTTACTTTCTCATTGATGTAACTAATCATGTAAAATCAATTCAAAACAGGGCAAGTGGCTAAGTTAGTTGGTAAGCACCATCTTTAAAATGACACTTTCAGTTTACTGTACAATAGCAGACTGAGGCACAAAATCAAAAGTACTTCCACTTCACTTGCTAATAATTTTAATGCATGTCTTAGAATTGTTTTTTGTTAGAGTTGTACACAATAATTAAAGCATAAATACCATCACCATCTGGAAATTGCGGGACCTGGAGGCATGGCAGTAGTCAGAGAAGAACACAAGCGTTTCCAATCTCGACCTTCAATCTCTCCTCAAGGTACTTGAGTCGGCAGGAGACACAGACCCTTCAGTGTGGGTATAGCCAAGTCAAAGCTGATGTCTTATTTGGAGATATAGCCACAAGTGCCTTTTTCAGCCAATAAAACAGGTGACAATGAAAACAGGTTTTCTGAACAGTATTACAAAAGGTTAAACATTCTCACCAGAACAGGTAACATCCTGCATGAAAGAAAACACACAGAAGTTGATATCCCATCACCAAGTCACCCTTTATTTATACATGAACTGTCTTTGACTTCAGTACTGCCTCTTCAGAATCAGCTAAAAGATTCCCAGTATCACTAACACTCCGTTTTTTATCTGTTAGTCCTGGCTCCAAGATTAACAGCCCCAATCAAGGAGCTCATATTCTGTGAGGTTCAGCTGGCTGGTCATGTTACATTCACTACACTGGACACTCTTATTTTCCTATTCTGTGTACTGACACATTCTTCACCTATATAAATGTACTTCAGTGACAAGGATATTCAATCCTATGGTGTTGGTTCAACAAATAGAGTTAGAGATCCAGAGTGCAGGATGGTGTCACAACAAATATGTGATTGAATGGTGGGATATGGACTTCTGTGGAATTCACAAGTAGCAACATAGAATCATATTGAACCTCAGAGGACTATTCATACCATCTGGCTAGTCTAAAATAAAGCCATATTTGGCCACATAAATTTACATTTTCTAATGCTTCCCAGTTGGCTAGAGAAATATGGCCTATAGTGAGCTTCCCTGCTGGGAAAGGCCTATGTTATGCTCAAGTGAGTCATTCCCTTCTCAGGGACAAAGTTGTAGTGCAGTTGGAAGTATCCCTGCCTCTGAGTCAGATGCTCCAGGCTTTAATCCCATCCAGAACTCAATGGTCTTGGAAGGCATATTTGTAATAGAGCCAAATAGCTTTGTTGCTAACCCTTAAATCCATCCAATGTGTCTATAGTCAACAGTAAGAGCCTCCTACTCAGCAATGCTCAATGCAGAGTGCTGCTCCTCAGGTTACTGCTTCTGGTGATAGACTAGTGAATGGCTCCAGGCAAATGTAGCTATGGAGACAAACATAAGCATGTTTGATACATCACTGAATGCTAAAATCTTCAAAATTAATCCAATTGGAGTAAATATCCTATCAGATCACTAGCAAGTCTTTGGTTTTTATCTTGGATTTTAGCAAATCTAAGTTAACTGTAAATTTTACCTGAGACAAAAGTGAAGACTGGTGACTTTATTACTAGATTAGTGTGGAAACAGGCCCTTCGGCCCAACAAGTCCACACCGACCTGCAACCCGCCCAGACCCGTTCCCCTACATTTACCCCTTCACGTAACACTACAGGCAATTTAGGATGGCCAATTCACTTAATCTGCACATTTTTGGACTGTGGGAGGAAACCAGAGCACCCAGAGGAAACCCACGCAGACAATGTAAAAACTCCACACAGTCAGTTGCCTGAGGTGGGAATTGAACCCAGGTCTTTGGTGCTGTGAGGCAGCAGTGCTAACCACTATGCCACCATGCTGACCATGGTGAGACAATGCATAATAATGTCAAATGAGAAATGGGATACAATTTTTTTAAGCTCCATTTATTATAGCTGCGGCACGAAGGATAATTGGTTAATTTAACTGGTCTATGTGGAACTTAAAAAAATATCGCATATATTACATGAATGAATGAAACAGCTGCTCACAGATTTAAAAGGTTTAGGCTGCCTCTGTTTGAGCAGCATATGATGTTCTACACATTTTCCATGATGAACATTATCTCAAAAGTAAGCTACATATTTCATGGTGTGAATATTTTAAGACATGTTTACACAGAACATGTAGAACAATAAATTGGGCATGTGGATCCAAGGGTGTTTGAAAGCCAATGCTAATTTACATGAATGTGATCCCTCATTTTAATCATGTTTAATGATTCACAAATTTCAATCATCAACCTGCTTTTCACATGTTGCACCACAATTTGTATCTGCAAAGTGTCCAGTTCCCTGCTTGGAAATCATTTATTGCAACCTTAGTCACACATAAAGTCTACATTATAAATACTGACAGGTGATTTTGCTTTCTGATCACTTGTACTACTAATGCATTTTAAAAGCTCAAATGAGCTTTGACAATTCTGAGCGTAAGTGGAAAGATGCCAAAAGGCTATAAAAGCAATTTTGAAAAAATGTCTGAACTATTGAAAGCCGACAAATACAATCTGAGGCTCTTGTGGCACTGTGGCAGTGTTTATGGAAAGTTTAAAATATCCCTGGGTTCAAGTTCCACCTGCTCCAGAGATGTGTCATAACACTTCTGAATAAGTTATTTAAAAACATTTACAAATGTAATCAGGAATGAGTTGCGGGAAGAAATTCAAGATTCAATTAAGGAGGCATTCGTTTAATATAAAAGTGCACAATCAACATGTCAATAAAGTAACATGCTGGATCAGCCCTTGCATTTTGTCTCTTTTAGTCTCTTATGACTGTAATGATTCAAAAAGTGTTCATTTGAAATTGAACTAATTACAACCAAAGCATTTCTAAAATTATAATTGAGCTTGTTGTGTCTACCTCTGTGAAAAACATCAATTCCCATTGTTTCCTCTATTCCCATTTACTAAACCTATTACGTAAGTCATCCTGTCAGAATCTGTCAAAATATTACATGGAATTGGGATTTGCCAACATTTGACAAAATATAAAGTCATGTCCTGCTTCAGCTCTAGATTTATGCAACTGCCAATTTTTATAGCATGATTATTCAAATTTTGGTAACGATTAGTTGGAGTGGACACAATCAGTATTGCTTAGAAAGGGTTTGTGAATGGTGGAAATTACAGAGTAACTGAGTTCTTTGTGAGAATGATAATCATAAAATAGTTACAACACTGAAAATTCCATTCATTCTATTATGCCAATGCTAGCTTTTTCAAAGATCAATTTAGCTAGCCATACTTCCATATTATTTCACTGTGGCTTTGTAATTGTTTTCCCTCATGTAATGATCAAATTGTCTTTTGAAAATATTTATTGAAATTCTATCCACCACGTTTTGAGGCAGTGTGTTGGAAATCCTAACCACTTGCTTCATAAAGAACAATTTTCCTCATATCACCTTCATCCTCGAACCTACCCTATAAATAGATAGAAGGATTATCAATTAAAGTTAATGTTAACACCAGCCCAGCTTCAGCAAGCAGTCTTTACTGATCTTGACCAGATGCCAACCTCATCTATGACCAACTCCTGTGATAACAGATGATGGCAATGAGTGACCAATCCAGCACTGACAAAGGTAATGAATAATTAACCACAATAAAATCCCGGCAAGCCAACAGACAGTGCAAAACACCCAGGAGGAAAAGAAACCTAGAAACTAGCTAAAATATCCATGAGCAAAGGACAATGTGGGAAAATGACTCAATTGAAGATTCACCATGGAAGAAGGTTTACCTTTACCAGAGTGCCTTGAACATGTGGAAAGCCTCAAACAAGTATAGAAGTGGAAGAACTGACATAAAATGTTTACTAGATTCTGAACTACTTCAGGAATAGTAGAGAAACTGAGCAAATATCAGATCTGTACTATTCTCTATATTATCAACAATTGAAGAAATTCCTCCTCAGCTAAATGGCTGTGATTGTGGTGCCTTGCTCATGACTGATCTTAGTTTGGCCTCAGCTCCATTCTCCTGCCCATTCCCCATAGCCCGTTAACCCATCACTAATGAAGAATCTGTTTATCTCTTCCTTAAATTTACTCCATGTCATGGTATCCACTGCAATTTGGGTACTGAAATTCTAAAGATTCACAACCATTTGAAAGAAGTAATTCCTCCTTATCTCTGTTTTAAATCTGCCACCCCTTGTCCTAAAGACCATGATCTCTTGTCCTAGATTGCCCCACATGAGGAAACATTCTCTCTACATCTACTTTGCCTATCCCCTCTAGCATCTCATATACCTCAGTTAGATCTTCACTCATTATTCTAAATTCCACAGAGTATAGGCATTGACTGTTCAATTTCTCTTCATAGAGCAAACTCCATATCTCAGGAACCAATCCAGTGAACCTCCTCTGAGCTAACTGCAATGTAATTGCATCCCTCCTCAAATAAGTAAGCCAAAATTGTGAACAATACTTCAGATGTAGTCTCACTAATGCCTTCTCCAGTTGCAGGAACAATTCCCTGCTTTTGCACTGTATTCCTTCAGCAATAAATGTTAACATTCCATTTGATTTCCTTATTACTTGTTGTACCAATTTACTAGTTTTATGGAATTGCAACTTGCAGGTGTTCCCTTATTAATGCATTGTATATTGCAGCAAGACATTCTTGTCATTGGTGAATCAAGAAAGTCATCTACAAGCCTTTTTAATTTTCACAAATTTCATTTAAACCATTAAAGCTTGCCTTGGGTTGAATACCTCCACAATATTTCAATTACGAATTTCACTTAAACTATGATTAAGTGGGTAAAACAAAATTGCAGCTTTTACACCTATACTGAGCTTTTCTCTCCAACAATGTAATTAGATGAACTTGTTACATTCAAAAGACCCCAGGGACTCATGGAAAATCACATAAAATGACTCTGTTTATGCTTTTAATATAGAACATAGAACATTACAGCATAGTACAGGCCATTCAGCCCTTGATGTTGCACTGACCTGTAAAACCAATCTGAACCCCATCTAAATATTATCTCTACACCCCTTCTTGAACAAGAGGACAATATTTGCTATCCTCCAGTCATCTGGCACTATTCCTGTAGACCATGACAAAATAAAGAACAAACCCAAAGGCTCTGAAATCTCCTCCCTAGCTTCCCAGACAATCCTAGGATGTATTCCATCTTGCCCAGGGGACTTATCTATTTTCACACTTCCCAGAATTGCTAACACCTCCTCCTTATGAACCCCAATCCCATCTAGTTTAATAGACTGTATCTCAGTATGCTCCTCGACAACATTTCTCCCAGAATAATACTTACTGAATGTGTTCTGATAAATAATAACAGCTTTGTTAATTCTAACATAAAGCTGCATACCGACAATTTCACACAAGACAAATATTTAAATTTCAAATTTTTACCATTCCAGATTTGAAAACAAATCATGTGTCAAATACCACGACTGTGAGTAAATTATTTTTATTCTTTTTATTTGTTTACAGAAAGTGTGTGTCACTTGCTATGCCAGAATTGACCTGGTGAAGTTGGTGGTAATTTGCCTTCTTGAACCACTGCAGTCCCAGGTGGGGGAGAATCTTAATCATTTTTTGGCAAAGCATAAGTCATGTTGAGTTTTGTGGAGTCATTTTCACCTCATGGCTGAGCAAGTTTTCTCAGTTATCTTATCAAAGTCACAGTGTTAATTCATGTTTGAACCCTTGCAGTGAGAATTTCACCATGCACTATTCCTGGAGCAACTCACTGCTCAGTGGAGGTTCTCCCTCAGACACCAATATCGCTTGTGGGCATGTCATTCTCCAAAGCATGTTGTGTATTTGCAAGAATGCTGCCAACTAGAAGCTGTGCTGCATGGCTGTGGCAGGAGTGAGGAATCCTAGCAGAGAAAGATAGGCTGACATCATGGAAGGCTAACAGCAATGTTTTGCTCTCTGCTACCTATGCTGAACTGTGCTACCACATCCATCTCCCAGCAATTCTTATGTTCTGAAACTTGCACCCTGCATTCCATGAAATACCTTCCCTTACTTACACTCATTAGCCGCCATCAAAAAGACATAGGACAGATGATACCTCTCTCCCAAACCACTTTAAGGAAACAATACTGGCTCTACCAGGAGAAGACAGAGACTGGATCAACCTACTCACATTATGTGGGTCCAATCAAAGTCAAAGATGGACAACTCATGGTGGGTCCCCAAGACAAAGAAGACGTGCAACAATGGCTTGGATTTTTAAATTTTCTACCACCATCTATACCAAACATTTCTGACAAGACACCAATGCTAAGGGAACTCTCAAGACATCACTTATGTAAGGTGGAAGAGCATAAACACATATATGATTCACTCAGAAAACATTGTTAGCAGAAACTTGTATTTTACACATTACAGTAAAGGATGCATAGTAATAATCTTCTGAAATCCTGTAAATTTTGGAAAACTGCCTCGAGGATTGGAAAATTGTCACTCTAATGCTTTTATTCAAAGGAACAGGAGCCAAACACATGTAACTATAAGCCAATTAACTTAACATCTGTAATTGGGAAAATGTACGAGTGTATTATGTAGGATTTGACAGCATAGCATTAGAAATACAAAACAAGATGAGTCAGCAGGACTTCATAAAGGGGGAATCATATCTGACGGGTTTATTAGAATTCTTTGAAAAGGTGAAAACAGGATAAAGGGAAAGCATTGAATGTAATATATTTGGATCTTTAGAAAGCGTTTAATAGAGTCCACTCAATAGGCTACTTAATAAGATAGAAATCCATGGTATTAGAACTGGTATATTAGCATTGATGGAAGACTGACTCACTAATAGAAGAAACAGAGTTGGGATAAAGTAAGGATCATCCGGATGGCAACCAGAGATGAATGAAGGCACAATAATGCCTCTTGTTCCTCAGGAGGCTTAGGAAATTTGGTATGTCCATAAAGAGCCTCACCAACATTTACAAATGTACTATAGAAAGCATACTATCCAGATGCATAATGGCTTTGTATGTCATCTGGTCTGCCCAGACCCGTGTACAGCCCAGACCATCACGAAAACCAACCTCCATCCATGAACTCCTTTTGCACTTCTCATTGCTTCTGTCAACATCTTCAAAGACCCGTCCTTCCCCGGTAATACTCTCTTCTACCCTCTTCTGTCAGGCAAAAGACACAGAAGTTTTAGATTAGATTACTTTACAGTGTGGAAACAAGCCCTTCGGCCCAACAAGTCCACACCAACCCGCAAACCATCCATACCCCTACATTTACCTCTAACACTAGGGACAATTTAGCATGGCCAATTCACCTGGCCTGCACATCTTTGGACTGTGGGAGGAAACCGGAGCGCCCGGAGGAAACCCACGCAGACACGGGGAGAATGTGCAAACTCCACACAGTCAGTCGCCTGAGGCGGGAATTGAACCCGGGTCTCTGGCGCTGTGAGGCAGCAGCACTAATCACTGTGCCACCGTGCCACCCACTACATGTACCAATGTACCAATATTTTTGAACACATGTACCAATATTTTTGAGAATAAGTTCTTCCTTGCTGTTATTAATCTGCTGAATGGACCTCTCTAATTTCAAACCTAATGTTGATCATGATTTTGTGCACTACCTGTGCAGCGGTAACCTTGCATGCCTTGTTCTGTCTAAATTCCACGTAACCTGTACGTCCTTGTATGTCATGATCTGCCAGTACTGCTCACAAAATAAAACTTTTCATTGTACTAAGGTACATGTGACAACAATAAATCAAATTAAATCAAAGTACCAAGGGATCAGTGCTGGGCTGCAATTATTTATAATTTGTATTAATGATTAAGTGAGGAAAGTAAATGTACTATAGCCATGTTTGTGGATGTCACAACAAAAGGAAGGCAAATGGTTAGAACAACATGAAGAGTCCTCAGAGAGACATAGACAGTTTAAGCAAGCGGGCAAAAACTTGCTAGATGGAATATAAAGTGGAAAAATATGAGGTTATGCTCTTTGGCAGAAAGAATAGACGCATGGAATAATACCTAAATGGTGAAAGACTGCAGGAAGCTGCATAGAAAATGGAAACAAACTAACAGGGGCACGCATCAACCATTCAGCTCTTCGAGCCTGCTTCGTCTTTCAGTCCGATAATGGCTGATCATCCAACTCAATACCCTGTTCCCACTTTCTCCCTTTGGCCTTAAGGACTATATTTAACTTCTTGAGAACATTTAACAGTTAGTCTTAAGCACTTTTGTGGCAGAGAATTCCATAGGCTCAATACTCTATGGGTGGAAAAGTTTCTTCTCATCATCAAGCCAGGTTGATAGGGCTGTTAAGAAGGCATATGGTGTGTTAGCTTTTATTAGTAGAGGGATCGAGTTTCGGAACCATGACGTTATACTGCAGCTGTACAAAACACTAATGCGGCCACACTTGGAATATTGCTTGCAGTTTTGGTCACTGCATTATAGGAAGGATGTGGAAGCTTTGGAAAGAGTTCAGAGGAGATTTTCTAGGATGTTGCCTGGTATGCAGAGAAGGTCTTATGAGGAAAGGTTGAGGGACTTGAGGCTGTTTTCATTAGAGAGAAGAAGGTTGAGACATGACTTAATTGAAACATATAAGATAATCAGAGGGTTAGATCAGGTGGACTGTGAGAGCCTTTTACCTAGGATGGTGATGGCTAGCATGAGGGGGCACAGCTTCAAACTGAGAGGTGATAGATACAGGACAGATGTCAGAGGTAGTTTCTTTATTGTGAGAGTAGTCAGGGTTTGGAATGCACTGCCTGCAACAGTTGTAGACTTGCCAACTTTACGGGCATTTAAATGGTCATTAGATAAGCATATGGGTGAGAATGGAATAGTGAAGGTTAGATGGGTTTCAGACTGGTTTCACAGGGCAGTGCAACATCGAGGGCCGAAGGGCCTGTACTGCACTGTAATGTTCTATGATCTATGTTCTACGTTCTATATTATATTAATCTAAATGTTTTACCCCATATCCTTAAACAGTGACCCCTGTCTCTGGACCTACCCTGTCATCAGGGACATCCTTTTTGCATTTACTCCATCGAGTCCTGTTAGAACTTTATAGGTTTCTTTGAGATCACTTCTCATTCTTCTAAAAGCCAGTACTAACTGATACAGTCTCTCTCCATTTGTCAGTCCTGCCATCCCAGGACTCAGCCTGGTAAACATTGGTCGCACTCCTTCCATAGGTAGAAAATATTTCCTCAGATAGTCAAACCAAAACTGCACATCACTCCAGAAGTGACCTCCCTAAGGCCTGTACAACTGCAACCAAACTTAAATTCTCTCACAATGAAAGCTGAGCATGAGGGATTTAGAACACTTGTGCATTAATCACATAAAACTAGCATACAAGCAGATAATAAGGAAGGTAAATGGACTGTGTCCTTTATTTCAAAGGAAATGGAATGAGCAAAGAGGAAAGTCTTGCTAAAATTAGAAAAGACACTAGCTAGAACACACGTAAAATATTGGAAACAGTTTTGGTCCTCATCAAAAGAAAAATGTATAGGCATTGGAGGCAGTCCCGGGAAGGATCACTAGATTGATGTTGGTATGGAGGGATTGTGTTATGAGGAGAGAATGAGTAGGTTGGGTTGTATTCATTGGAGTTTAGAAAATGAGAAACAACCTTATTAAAGTATACAAGATTCTTTGGGGCTTGACAGGGTCAATGCAAAGAGGTTGTCTCCCCTTGTTGGAGAGTCTCAAACCAGAGAGCATAATCACAGAGCAGGTAATCACCCAGTTATGACAGAGATGAGGAGAACTTCTTCTCTCAGAGGATAGTGAGTCTGTAGGATTCCTTACTGCAAAGGCTTGTAGTGGCTGGAACGTTAAGAATATTCAAGTCTGGGGTAATTTTAATCAGTGAAGGGCTCGAGGGACATAGAAAAAAAAAAGCAGAAAAGTAAATTTGAGGGCTATCAGAACAGCAATGATTCCATTGAACTTTGGAGCACTTCAGTAGAGGACAGAGGACTTGATGGGCTGACTGGTATGATTCTGCTCCTGTATCTTATAGTCTTATGGATACAAAAAAGAAAACAATCTGCTCCAATATGCACAAAGGTAGCACAGGTAAAACATCACTGAATTCCCCACTATCTACATCCTGGGAATTACCATTGGACAGAAATTGAACTGGACCAACCAGACAATATAAAAACTGCACTTGTAAGAACAATCAGAAGCTAGGAATTCTGTGGGAAGTAAATCACCCAGTCTCCTAAATGCTGCCCATCATCAACAAGGCATAGATCAAGTAGAATACTCTCCACTTGCATGGATGAGTGCCGAACCAACAACATTCAAGAAGCTTGACACCATCCAGATTAAAGTACTTTGATTGGCACTCCAAACATCATTTTCAACATTAAACATTCACCGCACAGAGGCAACAATGCCATCTTGTAACATCAACAAGATGCACTGTCATAACTCACAAGACTCCGCCAATAGCACATTTCAAACCTGCAAGTTCTACCATCTAGAAGAGTTAGGATAACAGATGCATGGTAACACTACTGACTGAAAATTTCCCTCCATGCTGCATACTATCTTGCATATTGAATATGGTGAAACAGACTCGAGGTGCTGAATGGCCCACTCCTGTTCCTATTTCTTATGGGTCTTAAAACATTCTGGTCACATTCCACTAACAAATAAGAATTTTTTTTTTAGTTGGAGCTATTGAGGGCTTTTGAACCAATACACAGATTACACATGATCTTCTTCAACGGCAGAACAGGCAAGTGTTAATTGAGGTACTCTATTCTGTTAATGGGTAAAACTGGGCTATTTGCCATTCAATAGCAGGTTGGGAGTGATTACTGAACCTTCCTAAGTATCCTTTCTTCAACTAACCTAATCCATACAGATTTCCTTGTTATCTGAAGGAGTGCCATAAAGTCAACAATATTTCTGCTCAGGGCTTTGGAGGGTACCATAAGAAACAAATGTCAAATATTAACACATCTCCAGATTCAGAGTTCTGAATATAATATTAAATTATGTTAAAAGTTGTTAAAATTATCCAGTGAACTATCTAAATGCAAGCTTCCATTCCAAAGCACAGAATTTGGAAGTTCAAATTATAAGAAGCCAGTTTATTTCACTCAAACTCTATTTCAATCCAAGTCTTTCCAATTACTCTGGTAGCACCACATCTGAAATAACTCCACAGAGGCTGGTACCCCATCAGGGAACTCATATTCTATGATGTCCACCTGCTTACCTCATTACAATTACTACAACATCCATCTCCCAATTGCTTCAAGTCTCCTAAAACTAAGCCAGTTAAATTAGGTAGGTCTATCAGACTTAAGGTAAGATCATCACAAATCAATTGACAAATCTCTGAGATTTGTGAATTTCAAGAGTCAGCACAAAATTTACCATGTGTAAACATACAGTATCTATATGGAATTCCAAAGATGAGAGTGCAAAGTGTAATATATTTGTTGTGTTTTCTTCTTCCACAATCAAGAGGGTTTTGAAAGCTTTATACGCATTTTTTTTATTAGCTTGTAATATCAAGACATATGTTTTCAATATCTCCCTAAAATAATTATATCAAAATAACTTGCACTCACCATGTCATTTTTCATGCCACCTAAATGGTTTTATTGCTATGGTAACATCTCCTTCAGCTCTATTGATCCTTTCTTACTTTGATATTGTTTCCTGATTCTCTAAAGTGGACATCAGAATACTGCTGACAGCAGCTATCTCTTGGGAAAAAAAAAGTTCGCCTTATGTTGAAATAGATTATATAACAACAGGCAGTCCTTGCTGAAAATCAGAGAAAACCTCAGAGAGTGGATTTGAACAAAAAATTATGAAAGGAGTAATGATGTGTTTGGGCACAATGCCAGAAGTTGAAAACACAAAGGCAATTCTATTAAAATCCTCAAAATTTCATTCATTTATAAATGACATTAGTGATCAATAATGGTAGTGTATTCCTTATTTTCCATAATTTGCTTAAATTTCTAATTGTATGAACCAACATAAAATATATTCTGATACCTCAACGGCATATACAACACTACAAGCTGGTACTCAAAAGTGAGAGAAGTTCTGCAGACAATCTGGCATTCCAATAATTTTTTCTTGAGTATTCTTAGAACCAGAGATTGAACAACTATTTCTGATGAGAAATACCATTTTGTTCTGTTGAAGCTGCACTCTGCAAATTTATTTATTTTTAATTGTTCTTATATGATTGTTAGATAAACATGGTTCTGTTTATAAAATCTGAAAATAAACAAAAACATTTGTACATCTTATTAAATCTTGCATTTCAACATTAGCGGATCATGTACTAGGTCTCAGATGTTCAATTATGGACAGGTAGAAAAGATGACAAGGGAGACTCAAAAGGTTGTGAACGTGGCTAGCAGATAGTGTAAAAGAAACAGGAAAGAATAGTAAAAGCAGAATTCTGATCATACATTGACAATTCTGCAAATTGCACCACAAAAATGAAGACTGAGTAACACTTTTGTCAAAAAGTGGGTTAAAGTTACATAAGTTAGCAAAAATCAAGTTAGTTTAACACTAGTTGTAAATACATTTGCAAAACGTTTGTATGAAGTGCCAAAGCATGACAAGATAAAATAACATTGTCAACAATTGGAACTGACCCTTCTTCATCCTCAACTGCCACAGCTGCACAAATTCCTCAGGATTCTACCATTTCCTCCTCAGACATTTTCAGAGGCTAAAACCATATCCCTGACCCAACCAGTGGCCTCACTAATGTAGAGATTATATGTGATGCTCTCCTGCAAGAACATTGGATACACAGTGAGGATTGGGAACTATGTATAAAGTTGGTATAATCATTGCAAGTGGAAGGCTAACGAGTGATAGACAAACACATAAAATCATGCAGGGGTCAGAAAGCTAAAATGTACTATAAAGTACATGGAGGTATCTCCTTTCACATGAAGATCACCATTCAGTTGAAATGATGGTTTTCTTGTTGGTAAGCGGAAGATGCTATAAATTTGAAAAACTGTTTTAAAAAGCACAGCAAAATTGCATTTGTACCAAGTAAAATGTTTTTGTCCATATTGTCCAGCAGTTATTGTGTTTTGGAAATAGACGATGATACCACAAATGTTGTAAACTAGTTAGTATGTCGATTGGTGTGTTTTTATGATTTAAAACAATGTATTCATATCCCCCCATGATCTAAATCATTTTTATCAAGGTTAGGCTTCAGCACTGAAAACACTTGAATTTTTGAATTGCTTGAACCAAAATCACATTCATATGTATTTTGAAATGAGTAAATATATTGTTAATGTTCGAGAACAATGGTGAATATATAGTAAGAGGAGGAATGATGTCTACACACTATGAAACACACATAGATCCTACTAGAGTCATAATAATCACTTACAGTGAAGAATGAACTGCTATAGCAAAACTAATTCATTATTGACAAGTGGCCCCCTTCTGAATTTTTAACTGACAGAGTATCTCTTTACATACATGTTAAAGTATGTACTATGATGCTACATATAGAGTTATTCTAATACGGAGGATTTGGTTTACAAGATGGCTTCCTTACATCTGCAAAAGGTCATCAACTTGAAATGGTGGGAAGGGCTTAATGAGCCCAGAGGAAGTCGTTTCCATCAGTTGGAGAACCAGTGGGGTACTGCTGTCAGTTCCATTACTGATGCTGGCCATTAATTTTCAGGAAATCTGCTAAGTCCCTCAGTCAAGGACAGTTGGAAGCCTCTTAGGAGGTCACAAGCAAACACAACAGGGTTTGTTGGGCAGTCTCTTGGAAACACAGAAAAGTAATTTGTCTCCTAATTAATTCCTGAGTGACCATTAAATTGCAGTGGCTTCAGTGGGTAGTTAGTAACGGTTGCCTCATTTAAGAGCCTAAGTGACATAAATATATAAAAACCAAAAGAAATGTGGACGCTGTAATTCAGAGACAAAAATAGACATTACTGGAAAAGCTCAGCAGATCTGGCAGCATCTGTGGAGAGAAATCAGAATTAATGTTTTGGGTAGAATGACCTGCTTGATCCAAAACATTAACTCTGATTTGTCTCCACAGATGCTGCCAGGCCGGTTAACCTTTCCATCAATGTCTATTTTTGTCTCCAACATAAATATATTTCTAGCAACTGGGATTCCATGTCTGACCCTTTATTTCCACAAATGTGCAGGTTGGGTGGTTTAGCCATGGGAAATGCAGAATTGCAGGGATAGGGTAGGGGGATTGGTCTGGGTAGGATGCTCATCAGAGGATCAGTGTGGACGCGATGGGTTGAATGGCTTACTTCGACACTGCAGAGATTCTATGATTCCATGACCTTAATTTTGGGAAGTCTCTTCCATGCTAGAAATCTGATGTGAGTAGCCATTCCAATCTCCCAGAACCTTTTTACATCCATTCTTATGGTTCAATTTACTTCTCCCCTCTAACTTTGTTTTCCTTTCCACAGATGCTGCCAGACCTCCTGAGTATTACTTTTAGAACATAGAACATAGAACATAGAAGAATACAGCGCAGTACAGGCCCTTGGGCCCTCGATGTTGCGCCGATCCAAGCCCACCTAAACTACACTAACCCACTATCCTCCATATACCTATCCAATGCCCTCTTAAATGCCCATAAAGAGGGAGAGTCCACCACTGTTACTGGCAGGGCATTCCATGAACTAACGACTCGCTGAGTGAAGAACCTACCCCTAACATCAGTCCTATATCTACCCCCCCTTAATTTAAAGCTATGCCCCCTTGTAATACCCGACTCAATACGCGGGAAAAGGTTCATACTGTCGACCCTATCTAACCCCCTAATCATCTTGTACACCTCAATCAAGTCACCCCTAAACCTTCTTTTCTCTAGTGAAAACAGCCCCAAGTGCCTCAGTCTTTCCTCATACGATTTTCCTTCCATACCAGGCAACATCCTGGTAAACCTCCTCTGCACCCGTTCCAATGCCTCCACATCCTTCCTATAGTATGGCGACCAAAACTGCACACAATATTCCAGATGCGGCCGTACCAGAGTCTTATACAACTGCATCATGACCTCAGGACTCCGGAACTCAATTCCTCTACCAATAAAAGCCAGTACGCCATATGCCTTCCTCACCGCACTATTTACCTGGGTGGCAACTTTCAGAGATCTGTGTACATGGACACCAAGATCCCTCTGCTCATCCACACTACCAAGTATCCGACCATTAGCCCAGTACCCCATCTTTTTGTTATTCTTCCCAAAGTGAATCACCTCGCACTTAGCTACATTGAATTCCATCTGCCACCTTTCTGCCCAGCTCTGCAGCTTCTCTATATCCTGCTGTAACCTGCCACATGCTTCCTCACTGTCAACAACTCCTCCGACTTTCGTATCATCCGCAAACTTGCTCACCCAACCTTCTAACCCCTCTTCCAGGTCATTTATAAAAATGACAAACAGCAATGGTCCCAAAACAGATCCTTGCGGAACACCGCTAGTGACGGCACTCCATGAAGAAACTTTGCCATCAACTACTACCCTCTGTCTTCTTCCATCCAGCCAATTTCTAATCCAAACCTCCAACTCACCCTCAATGCCATATCTCCGTATTTTCTGCAGTAGCCTACCATGGGGAACCTTATCAAACGCCTTACTAAAATCCATATATACCACATCTACCGCTTTCCCCTCATCAACCTCCTTCGTCACCTTTTCAAAGAATTAAAATGAAAAAAATTTATTTCATTATTCAATGTTGCAATGTAGCAAAGCATGCTTAGAAAAGCTGTATACTATAGGATTGACATTGTTCCACAAATATAGCTAATCATCCCCATCCTCTCCAACTACAAATTGGAGAACTGACTGGAATTCAGCATCACTTCTATAAAGATAATGCAGTGTAACTAAATGTCCATTAGGTATGTCACTGTCCAGCATTGGTCCCCTTGCATGATCAAACCCCAGTGGAGTGAAAATCTCAACCCTGAGAAGTAATGGAAGGGGTCAGCAGTACTCCATTCCAGGTAACTCCAAAGAAAGCACAGCATAGTCCAAGGATTGATGCTGGATCCCAGGACAGAGGTGAGGAAAAGCAAGCTGGGTGTCGTAGTGAGGTTGTTACCAGAGAACAATGATATCTGGACTTCAAATGTTAAGTTATGAGAAGAGATTATGCAAATTAGGCTTGTCTTCTCTAGAATTTAAGAGGTCATCTGATTGAATTCTTCAAGACATTAACGGGAAAAGCCAGAGTAGATAAAGATAAACTATTTCTCTACTAGATATCTTATAACAAACACATTGCCTAAAAATTTAGGGCCAGACCATTCAGGAGGGATGTTAGGAAGCACTTCCACACACAAAAGGGAGGTGGGGAGGGGTAAAGGTTTGAAACTCCTTTCCATAAATGGCAGTGGATGCTGGATCAGTTGTTAATTTTAAATAGATAGCAGTTTATTAAGCAAAACGTATTAGGAGATATGACCCAAAGACATGAGGCCACAGAGCAGCATGATCTCATTTGAATGGTGGAACAGATTCAAGGGGCTGAGGAACTCCTGTTCCCATGTTCCTAGAAGGGGGGGGGGGGGTGGTCTGGGTAGTGCCTTTTTGCTGCCTTCCTGTCAAGTCCTCTCTCCTGCTTCCTTATTCATGGGGATCTTGAAGAGATTGTTGGAAAGCTTTCGGCTATCTTTGGAAAGCTGTGTAAATTCCTTTAAACCTTTAAGCCACAATAACATTTTTGTGAGCCTAAGGATAATTGGCTTGAAGTGGGTCATCAATTAACGTAATTGCCTTTCTGCATCAAGGAGCAGGATTCCCGCAAAGGGCACTTCTTTTCTCTACTTTTTTGTTTCCTGAACTCAGGAATTTAATGCAAATATTCCTGCCAGATTCTTCCAGCACGCCATCATTCCTATTCCATTCCTACGTTTTCTCACTTCCTCTGAGTACTTTGGATTGTGACATTCATCTTTCATGACATTTTCTCCCAACATTACGTCCTAATGGGTAAACAATTGAGAGACCCGACCGCAATGAGTTAAATGGTCTTTGGAAGATCATGTAGAAAATTAGAGTCATAGATCTATAGAGATGTACAGCACAGAAACAGACCCTTCGGTCCAACTCGTCCAGATATCCCAACCCAATCTAGTCCCACCTACCAGCATTGGGCCCATATCCCTCCAAACCCTTCCTATTCACATGCCCATCCAAATGCTTTTTAAATGTTGCAATTGTACTAGCCTCCATTACTTCCTCTGGCAGCTCATTCCATACATATACCACCCTCTGAGTGAAAACATTGCCCCTTCGATCTCTTTTATATCTTTCCCCCTCACCCTAAATCTATGCCCTCTAGTTCTGGATTCCCACACCCTAGGGAAAATACTTTGTCTTTTTATCCTATCCATGCCCCTCATGGTTTTGTAAACCTCTATAAGGTTACCCCTCAGCTTCCGACGCTCCAGGGAAAACAGCCCCAGTCTCTCCCTATAGCTCAAATCCTCCAATGCTGGCAACATCCTTGTAAATCTTTTCTGAACCCTTTCAAGTTTCACATCTTTCCAATAGGAAGGAGACCAAAATTGCATGCAATATTCCAACAGTGGCCTAACTAATGGCCTGTACAGCCACAACATAACCTCCCAACTCCTGTACTCAATACTCTGACTAATAAAGAAAAGCATAGCAAACGCCTTCTTCATTATCCTATCTGCCTGCGACTCCACTTTCAAGGAGCTATGAACCTGCACTCCAAGGTCTCCTTGTTCAGCAACACTCCCTGGGACCTTACCATTAAGTGTATAAGCCCTGCTACGATTTGCTTCCCCAAAATGCAGCACCTCATATTTATCTAAATTAAACTCTACTTGCCACTTCTCAGCCCATTGGCCGATCTGATCAAGATCCCGTTGTATTCTGAGGTAACCTTCTTCGGTATCCCTTACACCTCCAATTTTGGTGTCATCAACATTTTCAACTGAGGCATGTTCAGCTTTCAAAGCATAGACCACTTTCTCTCCTTGGAAATTGAATGTGATGCCAATGATCATTTGGAGCATTTTTGCTGAAAAAAAACCCTTTAAATCTGTTCAGATTATCTTCAACTCTCTGAGGCTATTTCTTGCAGCACAATGTAAACTCAAGAATATGATCATTTTACAAAGTAAATGACAAAGAATCCACTGAAGTAATATCTTGTAAAGCTTTGAGGATTCTTGTTTCTCCAGACAACACAACAAAATCCCATATACTATCATGTCTTGAATACAGAGAGCAATTTACATAAAAGACAAACTCATCTTGGTTTTCAGTACTATACTTACAACCAAAATAACTTATTATTGACCTTGTTACAGACAAAATGGAGAAGCGAATTGATTTTTAATTTTTTTTCTTTTTTTCTCTACACAGGCAGAGGGTAATTTTCTCTTTTTGTTTTATTTTTCTAATTTATTTCCCCTTTCAAAACAGACTATTGTTTGCTCCTTTCAGTCCCTGTGTTTGTGAATTTCAACTTAAAACAAAATCTGCAACAAACTATTGGGGTTAGTATTAATATAAATGCTATATTCATGCATTCAAACCCATGGATGATTGTCACAACAAATAGACAAGTAATAAAGGTAAGAAGAATGAAAAAGTTGGCAATTAACAATAATTTAGAACTGAAACATATAAGCAATAATTAATGTGATTTTTATCCGAGTCCAGAAAATCAGCATCTGATGAACATTTCTTGTTCGAAATGTTCACATTTGGTGTGTGCAGTTAAAAAGTCATGCAGCATAGAAACAGACCCTTCAGCTTACAATGCCTATGCTGACCAACAAACACCAAATACACTAATCCCATTTACCTGCACTTGGTCCATAGCTTACTATGTCCTGGTATTTTAAGTGCTCATCCAGAACCTTCTTAAATGTTGTGAGAATGCTGCCTCCATCATTGTCTTAACCAGTACATTCCATATATCTACACCTTCCAGGGGATGCTTTTTTCAGATTTCCTGTAAACCACTTTCTCTACACCTTAAACTTCTATCCTCTGATCTTAGACAAGTCTGCCATGGGAAGAGATTTTCACAAGCTACTCTGTCTATGCCTCACCTAATTTTGTATACCTCAATCAAATACTTCCTCAGCCTCTTCTGCTCCATGAAAAACAAACCCAATCAATTCTGTCTCTCCTCATAACTATTTCATCCCAGGTAACATCTTGGTGAATCCCCTTTGCACTCTCCCAGGTGCTATCACATGCTTCCAACAGTGTAGTGACCAGAACTGCACACAGTATTCAATCTGTGGCCTATCCAATGTCTTAAAAAGTTGTAACAAGACTTTGTTACTCCTATATCCTACGTCCCAGCTAATGAAGGCAAGCCTCCCATATGCCTTCTTCACCACTCTGTCTACCTGTGCTGACACCTTCAGGGATCTGTGGAGTTGTACACTAAGGTCTTTTTGTTTGTCTATGCTCTCTCAGGACCTACTATCCATAGTACACACCCTTCTCTTATTGGATCTTCTAAAGTGCATCACCTCACACTTGTTGGGATTAAATTCCAGATGCCATTGCTCTGTCCAAACCAGCTAATCAATATCAGACTGTATCCTCTGATCAATAACCTCTCCAAATGCAAAAGGAGGGTTACACCCAAAACATTGACTTCTCTATCTCTTGATGCTGCCTGGCTCCTGCTTGTCTACCTTGGATTCCAGCATTTGCTTTTTTTTTGTCTATAACCCAATTTTTGTGTCATTTGCAAACTGACTAATTGTACATTCTACATTCACACATATACATAACAAATAATACTGATCCCTGTGGTACATCGCTGGTCACAGGCTTTTGATCACAAAAACAACCCTTCTCCCCTCTCTTCACCTCATATTTGTAAGCCAATTTTGGATCCAGTTTGCCAACTTTCTTTGTATCCAATGGGCTGTTACTTTTTGGACCAGCCTTCCATATGGGACCTTGTCAAAGGCCTTACTGAAATCTATGTAAACCACATCAACTGCATTATCGTCATATTCGGTTACCTTTTCAAAAAACTCATTTAAATTAGTCAGACAGGATCGCCTTCTAACAAATCTGTGCTGACTATCCCTGACCAATCCCTGCCTTACCAAGTATTGATTAATCATGTCCTTCAGAATTTTTTCCAATAGTTTCCCTACCACTGCCGTAAGACTAATTGGTCTGTAATGAAACACGGCAGATATGCAGCATCTGTGGAGAGAAAGCAGAGTTAATGTTTCAGGTTTAGTGACCCTTTTCCTTGATTTCATCTGCAAAAGTATTTATTGGCCCCTTTTTGCCCTCCTAATTTCCTTTTTTAGCAACTTTCTACAATCTCCATACTTCTGAAGGGCCTGTCCTGTTTTTAATGTGCTGTGCTTGATACATGCCTCACCGAGCTCTCAGTATCCTTTGACATGCTGGGTTTGCTGGAATTACTGCCCTTACCCTTCACTCTTAGGGAAATGCATTGGCCCTGAACTCTTACTCCACTACTTTTAAAAGACACTTACTTTCCAAATGTAAACTTAACTGCAAGTAGTTGCATCCACTCTATATTTGCCATATCCTGTCAAATAATATTGAAATTAGCCTTCCTCCAATTTAGACACTTGACATTTTTAGGGGGAGACATTGGTCTAGTGGTGTTATCATGAACAGTTAATCCAGAGATCCCAGATTCAGAGTGGAAGAGACCTCAGTCTTTTTCCTGCAATTTTGATTTTTTTTTGTTGTTTAGAGAGAGAATTCTGATTTGGTGAGCAATGAGTGGAGGTTGAGTAATTGTTTCCTAGTTTATTGATTGTTTCTGGAAAGGTTCAGAGTGGCAGGAGACCTTGGCCCCTTGGAATGTTCCTTCTGCAAGATCATAAAATCCCTATAGCACAGAAAAAAGGCCATTCAGCCCATCAAGTCTACACCGACCCTCCAAAGAGCATCCCAGCCAAACCTAGCCCCGTAACCTAACCCCCTAATCCCACATTTACCATGGCTAATCGACTTAGCTGCACATCCCTGTAAGTATGTTCATCTTTAACTCTTGATTGACCACAAGGAGTAGTTGGAGTTGAAGATGGACTCACTGTGGAGCATTCATGATGTTGAGGATGTTGTGGATAGTACATTTAGCGAGCTGGTCATACCTAAAGTAAGGGCTACACAGGCAAAGAAACATCAGAGAGCACCAGGAAGGCTAGCAGGTGTAGACAAACAGTGCAGGACTCCCCTGTGGCCAGTAGTGTATCAGAGTATGCAATTTTAATATGCAATAAACATTGTTATAAAGAGGTCCAAGCCTAAAGATGACACTCGGCCTTGCCTTCTCCTCAATCAATCTGTCTTCAATGCAAACTTTGTCATGTGGGCATAATACCACACAAGAAAAGGTGCTGGCAGAAATAGACTAGAATATCACGGCAACAGTGAAGATCAAGAAACAAACTTGAGATCATTTGGAGGACACACACACACACACATACACACACCAGTGCAGTTTTAAGAGCAGCGAGCAGTCAATAAAGCCACAAACTGAACAGCTGCTGCGGAGAGAAAATCTCTGAACAGAAAACTCCTGCAGAGAAACCACCAAAAACAGCATTAAAACCTTTTACAGTCAGCAATATGAGAAACACAGTTTTGTTTTAAACAAAAGCAATGAGAACAGTAAAAACCCACTAGAACCAAGGAAATAAACTGATTACTCACCAATAAAAAGGGTAGAGATATGAAACACCCAATGCAGATTTGATCCCTTAAAGGGAAAAAAAACATAAGTTTCAGTTCCACCTGAGAAACTAGGTTGGGAAACAATCAAGGCATCTATAGCAGTTTAACAATTTCTAAACTATTTATACATTACAAAGTTAAAAACAACTAAGTTAAGAAAACACACAAACAAGCTTAAATGATTGAAAATATTAAATATAAAAGTCATTAAATGGAATTCAGATTTTGGGAGTGCTAACAGTGAAATTTGTTAAATCTTCATTACATAGTATGTAATAGTATCAGGACATATCAAGAGAACATTTAGAAATACTTGAATAATCAAGAAAGTCAGCATGGCTTCATGAAGAGATAATTATTACTGACAAATCTATTAGGAATCTTTGAGGATGTAATACACAGGATAGCTAATGGTGAACAAGTAGATCTAATTAATATATTTGGATTTCCAAAAGCATTCGTTAAGGTACCACACATAAGGTTACTTAATAAAATGGTGGTGGGGGTCATATCTTAACATGATTAGAAGATTGGCTTAAGATTAGAAGATTAATAGAAAACTGAAAGATAGAGACAGAATGATGCTCAGATATGATTACTCTTCCCACATCAAATAACTCAATCCAATCTCAATAAAGGTCATGTCAGAGAAATCATTCTATATCCGTGTTCAAAGAAAGTTTGGCTAAGCTTTCCATCAGTAGACAATTTACAAAGCTCAAAGCCAAAGTCAGTTTTGTTGGGTTTCCACAGGTGAGACACCATCGTGGGCTGAAGGGCCTGTTCTGTGCTGTACTGTTCTACGTTCTATGTCTCACAACCATCATCACTCAGTTCAGTTGCTAAAGTTTCAATAGACTATCCTTTGGTATCAATTCTACACCCAAGATTTTCTGAATCTGCCCATGTCCAACACTTTACAGGGACTAAATTATGTCATATGTCACTCTGATGAGACATGCTGAAAATACCCATGATGCAATGTTCTTAAATGTTTACAACAGCTGGCCTTACACTGAATGTCAAATGTGAATGTTCTAGGTATTCTATTCATTTTCTAAGTCATATCATCAGCAAGGGATATCCTTGCTGATAAATAAAAGTGGTCAAAAATGTTCCAAGTCCAAAGTTGGTGCATGATCTGCCAATGTGTTCTGGGTACGGTAAATCAGTTCATTGAGTTTAATTATTACTTTCCTCTGTTACTCAGCTGAAAAATGTCTTAAGTTTTAAGCATGGTATTAGGATATACAGCAAGCAATGACCTTTCAGATGTGTTGACCTCCACTTAGCCCATTACAGTCCATCATATTGCATAATTTATGGTGAAAGTGGCTCAGCCACAGGCATTGCAACAGTTCTTTTCCAAGAACAGCTGGATGGATGTCAAAAATTCATATATTAAGCTTCAGCGGTATTATCAGACATCGAAACCCAATATACCATAATTGAGATAGAGGTTTTTGGTTACATGGACATGTAAAACATGTTCTGCATACATTTTTGGCCTCAAAATCATGTTTGAGTTTAATCATAAACCATAATGATTGCAGCAGCTTAAGCAGTTACCTCACCACCACTTTAAGAGTACTATTATGAATCGGCAATGCATCATATGTAAAGACCCTTGGTAGCTGAGTCAAAAACAGAGGTAATAGAAATGCTTGATTATGTGCAAATGTTTTTTTCTCAGATGTATGAGATTCTCAATAGACACTCAACTATGGCAAAGCAAATATCAGACATTTGTATTTGCTTTTATCAGGTCCACAGTTGACATACTCATGTCCGGCATGAACATTTTGAGTACATTGTTGTACCCAGGCATCAACATTACCATGGTCAACTTTGCAAAAGCCTTTTTACACACAAAGCATAGTAGTGTTTTGGAATGCTTCCACAAATTATAGTTGATGGTACATTAATTGCTAATTTGAATTCTGAAACAGATTTTTTTGGTAAGTAAAGACATATGGGTCAATTGCAAATATGTGCAATTAGGCTGCAGATCAACTATGATCTCACTGAATGGCAGAACATGCTTGAGGGGGTGAATGGTCCCTTCTGCTCCTCGGATGGTGCCTGACCTGCTGTGCTTTTCCACAGCCCCACCCCCACTCACATATTTATCTCTCAGCTCCCTTCCCCTTCCACATTCACTTATGCCCGCAAATCAACTCTCCTGCTCCTCGGATGCTGCCTGACCTGCTGTGCTTTTCCAGTGCCACACCTTTTGACTCTGGTCTACACCTGTTGCTATATTACCATTTTCCTAAAACAAGTTTTATCTCATCAGGGAGAAAGAAAAGAAGCATCCTGAGTGCATTATTATGTCAAAGTACTGCACCCAAGCATGGCCTGAATCTCAATCCAGAGAATGTGCTGTGAAGACTTACTTTGAACAAAGACAGAAATTCTCTATCATTGAGGATCTACTAATTTTGATGATTGACTGGTAATTCTTTATTCATCATGGAATGACTTTCTTCAGAGACTTCGTCATCTAGTTTCCTTGTGGAGTGTGGTAAGGGGAAGAAGCTGCATGTTAATGAGGCAAGATTTGGTGTTAATGAGACTGTTGACAAGAAATATTAAGTTATCTTGTTAAGTTATCTTGCCTAGCGACAATCTCAGCTCAATAGAATTTAGTTAGAAAACATAGCTAAATATTCTTAACATTGATCTCCTCCCCACTGGGCCTCTTGTGCAATTCTCCCAGATTTCTCAACACAGTCCATGTTGTTCAAACCTCTGTAAGATTCCACCAGAACCTTCCTACAATTGAAAGTTATGGCATTCAAGAGAGATGAAGTGTTAGCTTTGTCCTGGTAACTGCTGGAAATTTCTAGAAACAGTCAACTTGCCTATTCTTTGTTTGACAGCAGCAATTTAAAATTAATCAAGACTCAATTTTGAATATTAAAATGGAGAATATTGTTTTTCAAAAAGAAACCACAAATTAGGATCTCTCTTCCTGCTGTGTGGGGATGATATTAGTTTTAGGAATGTTGGTGCATTTACTCTCAATGTGATGCACTAATTTCTAGTATGTTAGGATAATTTAAAAGCTTTTTGGCGATGCGTTTTGGCAATTTGGTACATGGACTTTTTGTGAACACATATGCCCAAAAGTCAAGATTGAAGAGAAACGAAAATTTTTGCAGAAATACAGAACATCTAAAATGCATCTGAAGCCAACATTATTAAGAATAGAGATTGTTTTGGAGATAATTATGTTGTTCATGAGATGAAAAAAGTGAGTTGCTTTAACAAAGCACTTACAATGCATGTTAAAAATGCAGAAAGCATAATGACTCAGATTACCCAACTGTAAACAGTATCATCTGCTGATGTTAATGTTTTTGCTGAAATTGATAAATAACAAAATACCAGGTGTCCTTGGTGTTAGTAGCAGCATGATGTTAAACAAAGTGAAGTAACATTTTTTGGAAGTAAGAATGAGGAAAAGTAACTGTTTCAGGTGACAAACAACATGGAGGCTTCATAGTCAAGTTTATAAAATTTAATACAAAGCCACACAACTAAATATTATGACAGGTGACCAAAACACAGTCAAGATGTAAGCTTTTAAAGGATGTTGAAATGGAGGAGAGAGAAGTAGATGGGCATTAAGTTTAGTGAAATGAATTCCAGAATTTAGGGCCCCAACAACGGAAGGCATTATAGCCAGTGGTGAAGTGATGGATTAAGGAATGTGCAATAAGTCACAATAGAAGAGGAAAGACATCTTAGGTGGTTATAGATCTAGAGGAGATTACAAAGATAGAGAAGAAAACATCAAAAGAAGTGAAAATACATGAGCGAAAACTTGATGTGGTACGGCAAGTGTAATAGAGAATAAGGATTATAAGAGAGGTGAGAGGGATGGGACACAATGATATTTTAAATAGAGGTCACACGCCGAGTTGGTGTGATTTTGTAATTACAACTATACTACCACCAGCTATGCAACAGTCTGGACTAGGTTTCATTACAGGGGAATTTGTCATGACCTATTAGCGAGGCAAACACAGCGTCAAAGCAACCATCCAGCATGACAAGGATCTTGTGCACATGAACTTACATTCAGGAGGGAGGTGTGGAGAGAGGTAATGTTTAGAGAAATAAATTTGTTTTGTAGTGAAAGATTTAAATTGAAATAACTGAACAAAAGGGCCTAGATATGCAGATAGTTGGGTTATTAAAGGTAACAGTGCAAATAATGTTATAAAAATTAAAATAAAACCCTATATCTGGCGGCATGAAATAGTTAAAATGCAATATTGAAAATGTCCAAGAACTTAATTAGATGAAATATACCTGTACAATTTTGGACATCCCAACAAAAAAAAAATTGGAAAATGTGCAGCACAGATTTTTTTTGGGTGTCACCAGGGTTACAGTTACCAAGAGATACCATAGAATCTCAATCTTCTTTCATTAGACCTGAAAAGCTTATGTTATACTCCTGAAGATTATAAACTCTTATGACAGCATGAATGATAATAGATTCTTTTTAATAGTCAACAATATAGAACTAACTGGGTACAAATTTAAATTAATCACCAAACAATTAAAATGGGTGGGAGTCATATATAAATCATTTAAATGGTGGGCAGAACTGAAGGATGATGTTTATTCATAGAGAAAGGAATTGTTTATCATAAGTTATTGTTGAAGCAAGTTCCATAATAAGTACTTTACAAGGAACTATATATTGCAAGGTATAGAAACATCAAAATTATCACCTTCATTTCGGTGCTGAAAACATTGAAATAGATTGAAAACATTGATAACTGTACTGTAACTGTGGCCCACAATTTCCTTCGGGTTGAACTTGCTTCCTGATTCTAAGATTGCTGGAAACACTGTTTACAGAATTAAAACAAGCTTCTGCTGCTTGCCTCGTGAAATTGATGCTTCAGAAAGCATCCTGAGTATATGATTCTGAAAGTCGAAGGTAGGCAATCTTCAAAGCTGACTTCTTCCTTAATTCCTGAATTCCTTCAAACTATGAACGTAGCATGTTGGCTGATGTCCATGTGTGAGTTGGAGAATGCTCATCTCTCACCACCTTTTATCAAGTGCACAAAAATAACTGCCTTGACTAATGCAATGCTTTACTGGTACTGAAAGCACCGCAGTGCAGCTATATGGATAGTTGTAAAGCTTATCAGCACTGGAAAACATGGTGTTGGAGATCAGTTAACCACATCTCTATTCCACTTCACTTGGAGGGCCGCTATGAACAGATGTGCAGTGCTGAAAGTTATCTAAACACAATCCATCTCACTGTACTAACAGATGTGCAGGTATTTTTTGTTTGCCTGTCATACCTAACTCCTTTACACAGATCGTATTATGTCTTGAAATCCATTCCTTTAACACTCACCCACACACCATAAAAAAGAAGAAAAATGAGAATATACTTAAATTGTGGGAACTTATGAACTGTACTTGATAAAAGACAACAGCTTCAATCCCAGCACATAACTACCATGATAGTTTTCTGGACTGTTTGATGGTTCATAAAATCTCTAACATGACCATCGTTGTGTACTTCAGCTTTAGTTCCTTCCTTACCAGTCAAACAGAATTTATTCAAAGTCAGTTCAACTCAAAATGACAAGACATTAATTATTCTTCTGGAGCCTTCAAAGTCATCATAATTCCCATATAAAATCTGCAAAACCAAGGAGTTAGCCAGAAATGATTTGGATAACTAATTCTTTGATTATTCTTTGTTTTGGTTTGAAGGTACCTTGTCGTTGCTTAGTGTCTTCAACCAGATGGTGAAAATGAGATTGAAAACTCACCATATTTGGAAGCATGGGGGAATCTGCATCCTGCCAATTAATAGTGCAATGAATTAGAAAAGTAACACAAAGACCCACAGGGCTATTTGGCACAATGATTATCCTTCTGTGATTCATTACGATCAGAATTCTACTGTATAAAAAAAAGTTTAATTTTGTATTTTTTGCTTAAGATTATTTTATCAAACATTTTATTAATCTAGATTCTATGTTTCTAAATGCTCTAATCAGTTGGTTTGGCTTTAATTTTGATCATAGACATTGTAATTGAGAGTTTAATTGGATTATTGAATTTTCACACCGTTTCAGAGATGGTAATGACTGTTGAATTCTAAGTGACAAGTTTAAGGTACAATGTGGTTGAATATATAAAGGCATTGCTGTAGGAGATTATAATTTTATTTCCAATGTAGCCTTTCATCTGCCACTGTAAAAAAAAGCACTGCATCATTAAATATACTTAAAAACATGTGAAACATTGTATTCTCAATAAAATTAAATTTGGTGAAGCATCTATCATTCGAAAAAAAAATTGATGAAATAAAATATTTGTGTTCCTTGAAAAGATAAAGACTGGATCTCTTAGATAGTACCTAAAAAGGTTCACTGAATAACAAGATAAACCCATCTGTTAGACTATAATGGACTGTTCCTGGGAGAAATTAATCAATTTGGTTGTTATTATTCTAATGCTACGTTCCACGTAGCTAAACAGTAATGTGTACTTAGTTTTAAGTCTAGCTTAAGGTTTCACAGTGATCTATTGTGCAACTCACATGTAATGCAACTAACTGTTCATTACTGTGCAATAAATTTATTACCTGCAACAAGATAGAGCCTCAGTTTTGCCGAAGAAATGTGCGGGCATATTCTGCCAATTGATATTAATAACTAAGGCTAATACCAAGAAGCAGTAATCTTGCTCACTTTACCTCAGATGATTCCAGTAGACATAACAATTCTGTTCTGCACTGAAAGCTTACAAAAGCAGTCTCATAGTGTACTGGAAAATTGAAAATATGTAACATGTGGTTGTGAAATAGATACCTGAGTTGCTTGCTGTTTTGACAACAATTCAAATTTAACCAATCAGTTTAAATTATGCTCTAGGGCGACACGGTGGTAAAGTGGTTAGCCCTGCTGCTTCATAGCGCCAGAGACCCGGGTTCAAATCCCGCCTCAGGCAACTGTCTGTGTGGAGTTTGCACATTCTCCCCGTGTCTGCATGGGTTTCCTCCAGGTGCTCTGGTTTCCTCCCATAGTCTAAAAATGTGCAGGTTAGGTGAATTGGCCAAGGTAAATTGCCCGTAGTGTTAGGTGAAGGGGTAAATGTAGAGGAATGGGTATGGTTGGGTTGCTCTTTGGAGGGTTGGTGTGGACTTAGTGGGCTGAAGGGCCTGTTTCCACACTGTAAGTAATCTAATCTAAAGCCCAATCAAGTTTGAATTTATTGTTTTGCCAACTTGAACCAATGAGACGATCTGATGTTGGGGGTATAAAAAAGGCATTTTGAAAATCAGACAGAGCAACTGCCATTGAGAACCAAGAAATTAGGAACAATCTCTATCAAAGGTACCTTTTCAAATGAAACATCTTCACAGTAAAAATAAAGAAGATGACTCAGGGAGATCTTCAGCTGCAAGAAGAAAGACACTGAAGATGGCAGCCGCTGTATGGCTTTGAAATTAAGTTGATGTAATTTTAATAATTGTTTTATTGGAACAGTATATTGTTATAGAGTTAGAGGCAGATAATAAACAGTTAAGAGAAAGGGAGGCTTAGAGTTGTGAATAGTTGTTTATTTTCTTTAAATAGTGGAATTTGGGAGTTCTCTGTCACTCATATTTTAACAGATTAAGGTACAAGGTGAGCTTTTCTGAGTGTTTTGTTTAATTAACAGAAGAGTGCACTGCCGTGTGGTAAAATTATAGATCAATTAACTTGGTGGCAATGGCAGGACAATTACTGGAAAAAGTTCTAAGGGACAGGATTAATTAATGCTTAAAAAGGCAGGGATTGATCAGAAAAAGTAAGCATGGATTTGTTAGAGGAAATTCATGTCTAACTAATTAAATTGTGTTTCTTTAAAAGGTAACTAAATATATTGATGAGGTGAATGAAGTTGATGTGATTTACACAGACTTCAGTAAGGCCTACAACAAGGTCCACATGGAAGGCTGGTGCAAAAGGTAAGAGTACAAGGAATCAAAGGCAAGTTGGCAAACTGGATTCAAAGTTGGCTTATAAATATGAGGCAAAGAGTGATAGTAGGGGATTGGTTTTGTAGTTGGAACCTTTGCTGTTTCACTTAGATGTGAATGCAGAATGTATGATTAATAAGTTTTCAAATGACACAAAAATTGATGATATTGTTGATAGTGAGGAGGATGGTCTCAGTTACAGTCTGATATTGATCAGCTGATAAATTGAGCAGAGCAATGGCAGATGGAATTTAATCCTGATAAGTTCAAGGTGATGCATTTTGGGAGGTCAAAAAAGGGAAGGACATAAACAATGAATGGTAAGCCCCTAGGGAGTACTGAGCAATCATGGTGTACAAGTCCGTTATCCAGAAGATGTCAGCACTGGTTGACAGGATGATAAAGAAGTCAAACAGAATGCTTGTCTTTATTAGTAGGTACATAGAATATAGGAGGAAGGATGTTTTGTTATAATTTTATAAAATGTTGCTTAAGCCACAGATGGAATTCTGGTCACTACACTATTGGAAGGGTGTGACTCATTGAAGAAAGTGCACAGAGGATTCACCAGGATGTTGCTTGGGATGAAAGTCTCAGTTATGAGGAGAGCCTGGATAGGTTGGGTTTGATTTCCCTGGAGCAGAGAAGGCTGGGGATGGGGGGTGGGAAGGAATCTGATTGAGGTGTACAAAATTATGAAACAGAGTAGATTGTAAAAATCCCTTCCCCGTGGCAGACATGTCTAAGATCAGAGAGCATAAGTTTAGGGTGATGAGCAAGTGGTTTAAAGGAGATCTGGAAAACAAATCACTTCAAAGAGTGATAGATATCTGGAACATTCTGTCTGAGAAGGTGTTGAGGGCCAGAACTCTCACAACAGTTAAGAAGCATCTGAATGAATACTTAAAATACCAGGGCATAATAGGCTATGGATCAAATGCAGATAAATGGGATTAGTGTTTTTGGTGTTTGTTGTTTGGCATAGACATGGTGGGCTGAAGAATCTATTTCTATACTGTATGACTTTATGACTTTAAAAAAAAAGAAGGTTGCTGGGATGAGGAACTTCAATCACATAGATAGATTCAACAAACTGGGGCTGTTCTTCTTGACAGGAGGTTTCATACAGCCATTCAAAATCATGAGGAATCTACAGAGGTGATAAGATGAAATAGTTCACATTATTAGATGGATGGAGGACCAAAGAACACCACTTTAAGATAACTTTCAAAGAAACCAATGAGGCATATGTAAAATCATTTTTATTTAGCAAGTGATTAGGATTTGGAATGCATTGCCAAGGAGTTATTTATTCTTTCACAGGATGTGGGCGTCACTGGCAAGAACATCTTTTCCTACAAACTCTAACTGATTTTGAACTCTGTGGTTTCCTAGACCAATTCAGAGGGCAGTTAACAAAATAGCTGTAGGTCTGGAGTCACATACAGGTTAGACCAGGTTTAAAAAAGCATACTTCCTTCCCTAAAGGGGATTAGTCAACCAGATGGTTTTTTTTGTGCTAGTTGTCGTGGCCAACAATATTTGGGCCATCTTTAGTTTCCAAATTTATCAACTGAATTTAAATTCCACCAGCTCCTGTGATGTAATTTGAACTCATGTTGTCAGAACATTCATCTGTGCCTTGGGATTACAAATCTAGCAGGTTATCTCGTTTATTATAACACCTCTGTCAAGTGATGTAGAGCACCCTCTCTAGTGCAATGAAGTCATTCCAATAGTGTGGTGATTAAAATTGCATACAGTTGCTCATACTGTGTCAAATAATATAGAGGAAAATGCAATTGTGACTTTCAAAAGAGAAATGCATCATTACTTGAAGAGGTAAGAAAAGTCAGGGCTACAGAGAAAGGGTAGAGGGGTTGTGCCAATGGGTGACCTGCTGTGCAGAGAGCTGGCACAGCTGTCAGAAGTAGAATGGCATTCTTCTCTACTGTAACCACTCTACAATTCTACTCTATGATTCTATGATATTCAGTTAGGTAACTGTGGAGCTAGCTATTTAATTTACTATTTTTTCAAAAGCTTCCATAATTAGCCGGTACAGTTTCAAGATGCAGCTTATAAACTTCAGTTCATGACTTGTCGGTAAGTATCTTGTCTAGAATGATTTGTTTTATGGACTGAATTGTCCTAAGGCCTACAGCAATTGGCACACATGAGTTGCAACATCTTTTGTGGAATAAAATAGCCTCAAGCATTAGCCCTTGTTGAAGTTGAAATAAGAGAATTATTTGCGAAAGATCATGCCTGTATATGGTCACCAGCTGAGAATCTTTCTGCCTGTTTTCACCTGCTCTCTTTCTTAGTAGCTTGTTCTGCTTTGTACAATCTCCCTTCATTCTCCCAGCCATACACCGTTCCCTTCTTAAAACTAAGCAATCTATGCTGAAATCAATTTGTATTAGCAAAAGCCTTCAAATCAATCAAATAGTACATTAGCACCAGTCAAATTGCTCCCTGCATTTAAGCTTTATGCACATATAGGAAATGCATCATGTTGCTTTAGCAGCCAGAGGCAATAATTCAGTAACTAACCAGTGAATACTTCATGATTCTTTCAAAGAGCATTGGTGAGGAGTCCTTCATTTCACTTAATATTGTGAAGATAACACGTAGGTTTGAGCATTGAGTTCAGAAATGACAGCCTTGGCATCAAATCAGTGTTTCCCTCTTATTCACATTGTAATCTGCCTGTTCTGCATGTTTTCAGAGGTTGTTAGGTATGAGCATGTAAACTGGCAATATAAAATTGGCACAAAAATGTAAATTGCTGGAAAAACTCAGCAGGTCTGGCAGCATGTGTAGAGGGAAAGTAGGGTTAACATTTCAGATCCAGTCACCCTTCTTCAGATCAGCCATCAGATACTTGCTGACAATGGAGTATCTGCATATCTTGAACATGAGCCTGTGTTTTTCAAATCTTGATTAAAAATATACACCATTCAGTTTAATTTTGTCTCTGTTATTTTCTTCCCAATATCTAGAAAACACTTTAGAAATATAAATCCATACTTTCTAGTGTAAAAGTCAATCCTGTCACTGTCTATATTTTCATGTTCATTTGAAATTTGCCATTCTCGCATTTAGCATGATGAGCACAAAATGAAAAGACTCAGTGATATAATTATTTTTTCAGCAATATTCAAAGAAATATCTCAATGATTCAAATTATCTAGATATAACTCTCACATTCTTATTTAATTGAAAATATTTTTATTTTATGATCAGACTACAAAGTGTTTCTTCTTCTATGGCAATTGTGTAGTACTGACCTCTCTCTCCTTTAAGAAGCACAATTCATGTTTTATTAACTATCATACATTACATATTGCAAACCAAGAACTAACTTTACATGTCCATTTGATGATATATTAATTGATTTATGAAGTGCTGAAGATTTCCACTTTAGTTGCTTATTTTTAGCTACATTATAAATCTTTAATACAACCGTATCTAATGGTTGCAGGAAAGACTGTTTAAGATTTTCAGGAGGTATAATGGTACAGAACAATGAGAGATTGTTGCTATGAAACCTTACCACCGGGTAAGCAATGGAGCAGAATATTGCATTCTAGTTGTTGCAATGAAACACTCTTCAAGATCGCAAAAAAGATCATACTGACAACAGCTATTGCAGTTCTGCTAATTATCTGTTATGTTGTTCAGCAAAATGTCTCATTCACAAAGCATAGGTAGTCATATAATTTTTGGAACAGTATAATTTCAAAGCATACAAAATTAATTTAAGATTTACTTATTAAATTTACTGTGTATGAGATGAATACATCTATTGCACTTAAATTTTGCTTCAAGGTATAGATCATTCTTCACACAGATTTTAGTACTAAATGCATGGGTTAGTTCATTACATAAATTATGCATTGAATTTTCCCCACCATTTCCTTTTATCTATATGTTGTAATGCCTCAAGAACGTTCAGTGATTCCACTAGATTATCCTCATTTCCACAATGCAAATTATTAATCAAAGCAGCGAATAAAATGTTGACTTTTGATGATGTCCTAGTCTTAAATCATGCTCCACTACAGTGCTGCTCAGATGTGTTTCCTAAATTGCTCCAGGTTGCCACTCTGAAACAGCTTTAATTAAAACCACAAATGATGTACGATACGTTTGCGCCAAAGGTGAATGTTCCCTCCTTATTCTCCTTGGTCTGTCAGCATAATTTAACATGGTTGACTACACCATTGTCCTCTAATGCCTTTCCATGTCATCCAGTGGGCAGGATTGGTCTCCCTTGATTCCGTCCTCATTTATCTAATTATAATCAACAAATCTTATACAATGGTTTCTCTTCTCACTCCTGAACTATTAGCTCTGCTGTACCCCATCCTCAGTCTGCTTCAATTTCAGATTCACAGACTGACCTTTTGTGAGATTGGGTTGAAATTTCTCTGCCCATCAGAGTAGGGACTGCTGACAAGGAAAAGCTTTGCAAAGGAAGTTGAAGAAAGAGCTTGCTAGGTAATTTCTGGCATCTTCAAGTCAGTTCCGGGGTTGCAGGTTAGTTCTTGGAACTCTTTATTAAATTGTCCATGGCCCACAAAAGAGCAGTGTGGTGGTAATGGCTGCCCCTGAACAATGCCACTGGTGCCTCATGTTCTATTCAATAAACCTTATCCCTACCCTAACCCCCAAATCCAACTCCTCCCTCTGAAACCTACCGAGCAAGAGTTCAGCCATTGATGTGACCTCTACCTGGAGCTTTAGGCTCAGCAATGGCCATGCCAATACAAGTGTTGCTGTGGCTGTTGAATTGCCAGGTCTCTGATTAGCCCCTGGCAGCAGGCTTGTAATGAGTGTTACTGATGATATGCGACACAAGGGAACAACCATCTGATAAAGTAGTGTTTTCTCCAGCTTTCAGCTCCCAAGGTGGGATTTCTAGGTCCCCAAAGAAAACTCACTATGTCATCTGAAAACACAGCACATTACTGGGTCTTTACATATTTCCTGGCGACATCCAGTTATACCTTACCACTACCAGTCTCAACTCATCCACTGTTGCTAAATTATCAAACTTCGTGGCTGAAATCCAGTATTAGATGAGCAGAAGTTTCATTCAATTTAATATTCAAAAACCTGAAGCTGTCGTTTTAGATTGCTATCTCAAACTCTACTCCTTAGCCAGTGATTCTATTGCTCTCCCTGGTAACGGCTGGGTTTAAGCCAGTCTGCTCACAATATTCATGCTACATTTGATTCTGAGACAAGCTTCTGATTTCATTTATGGCTCCTCAAGAAGACGACCAATTTCCACCTCTGTATCATCACCCAACTTCACCTGTGTCTTAGCTCATCTGCTACTGAAATCCTCATCCACTTTTCCTACTTCCGGAACTGATGATGCCAACACACGCCTGGGTAAACTCCAATATTCTACCCAATGTAAACTTGAGATGATCAAAAACCTCACTTAACTCACTGCGAATGCTGTTGATTTATCAATTCCATGCATGCTGATTTCAGTTGGCTTCCAATCAAGCAATGTCATAATTTAAAAAGTTCTCCATCTTGTTTTCAAATCCTCCATGACTCACTTTCCCCATCACAGTAATCTCTTCCAGCCTTATACCCTCCGAAATACCTGCAGTCCACTAGAGCAACCTCTTGAGCAATTAGTCCACTTTTTGGGCCCTTCAGAGTTTGCCCTATCATTCTGTATTCATGTTTCATCACTCTATTGATCTGACTGTGGCCTCAAATTCACCTTGCTGCCTGCTCCTCATAACTCTTAACCCCTTTGTTCAACAAAAATCTGTTCACTTCAGCCCTGAATATATTCACTTACCTAGTCTCTGCTGTTCTCTTGGGAAGAAAACTCCAAAGTCCATATCTTTGCCTTATGAAATGTACTTACTGGTAGATTCTACCATTTTCCCTTTGATAGATGTTAAGTTAATTGACCGCCGGTTTCCTGATTTCTGTCTCTTCCCTTTCTTAATAAAGCAGTTAAATTAGCTACTTTCCAACTTGATGGGATGAATATTTTATCTGTGAAGTTTTGGAAAATTGCAAACGGAAAAGTTACTGAGAAAACTATTAGAACAAATTGGATTCAACTTGAGTAGAAGTGGTATCCCTTCACCATTCTTTGTTTGTTCCATGGTGTTACGCGCTGTCTTCATATGAACATATGAAATTGGAGCAGAACTCATATTGTGTTGTTTATAAAGTGCTATATAAATGTAAATTGTTATTGTTGTAATTTACAATTATTTACATACTTGTAATTTTTCTGGAGATTAATTGATACTAAGAAATAATCAAAAGCACATCCATCCTTACAACCGAGATCTGAAAAGTGTCTTCTTAGCAGTGCAATTAAAATTAACAGTACTATGAGTAATTCATAAGCACTTTGAAATGAATGCAGAATGTGTATAATACATTCTGATTACAATCTGCTTGTTCTGCTATCACTCCAAAGTCATTTCAGAAAGTCCATAATCTTGCTACTTTAATGTTTTCTACTGAACTGTGTAGCTTTATTTGTCTTTTGTAAAATATATGCGTTTTGATATTTTTAAGTCCAGTCATTAACACTCGACCTCATTATGTAGCAATCTCAGTCAGTTTAATAAGCATACAGGAAAATTGGTCAGTAATATTTTTCGTTGTCATAGGTTATTGGCATCATTGGTAAGGCCAAAAATTATTACCTATCCTTAATTGTCCCAGAGAATGTGTTGGTGAGTTACCTCCTTGAACTACTGCAATTGTTGTGTGTAGAGACATCTATCAGACTCAAATGTTAACTGTTTTTCCCTTCCCAAGGGGCTGCCAGACATGCTGAGTTTCTTCATCATTTTCTGTGCATGCTTCAGATTTCCAGCATCTACTTTTAATTGAATAGGGCCATATTGACCTCTGCTCTGTCAGTAGGAATGATCCCAACCTTCCAGTTTCTTGCTATTTTAATAAACCATTTTGCTCTTATGCTAACTTTTCTGTACAGGGCCAGCGCCAATGTCCCAGTGGTGCACAATGCAAACCCATGGAATGAAAGCTCATTTTCCACTGAGTTACTTGATAGCTTCAACAACTTAATATTGAATTCTACAAGTTCAAAGCCTGACTACATGACACGTACTCTCCATTTTTCTCACATTCCTCTCTCAGCCACCAGCCCCTATCCCATCTTGTTTGTAACATTCTTGGAGGCATGGCTCCAACTTGTTGCCAGACAGGTATGGTCTCCAGCTAACGTTATCCTTGTATTTCTCCAAGTTCCAATCTTGCTTATTTGCCAGTAGCAAATACGACTCACAGGTTTTCCTTACCCTCACTCTCAACTAACTATTAATGACACACATCTTCTTCCAAGTCCCCACACTTGCCAGAACCGTTCCGTAGCCATAGCCAGAACACAATGCCGCACCAATTGGTTCGTCCCCAGGTTACTTTTGATTCCGAAACAGTTTTGACAGGGTCTTAAGTCAAATCAAGAATGACATGTTGTCATTCCAAACTCAAACTGCTGACTTAAGTAAGGACACTGTTCTAAGTGTGGAGAGTGTGATGGTGAAGGCAGATTAAAATGATAGATTTAAAATAGGATGTTAAATCAGCAACATCAACAATTTGAAGAATTATGTATTTTACAGTGAAGGGCTCTTAAGTTGAAATGATAATTGCCATACCTTGAGCCAGAAGTCCTGGGTCAAGAGTGTGGTGCTGGAAAAGCACAGCAGGTCAGGTAGCATCCGAGAAGCAGGAGAATTAATATTTTGGACATAAGCTCTTTGTATGGCTTCTGCCCAAGATGTCATTTCTCCTGCTCCTGGGATGCTGCTTGACCTGCTGTGCTTTTCCAGCACCACACTCTCGACTCTGATCTCCAGCATCTGCAGTCCTCACTTTCTCCCAGAAGGTCTGGGTTCAAGACTCACTTGCTCCAGAGTTGTGTCATCACGTGAATTGATTAGTTTATCTTTATTTCCCAATGCTAACCCAATGTAACTGGATTCAGAAGATGATGTCGAAAGAAGTTTAATGAATTTCTGCAGTGCTTTTTGAAGATGTTTCACATTGTTGCAATTGAGCTTGGTAACGGATGTTTGTGGATGTGATGCCAACCAAGCGGGCGACTTGCTGTTGGATAGTGTTGAATTCCCTAAGAGTTTTTGGAGTTGTATTCATGCAGGCAAACGGGAAATATTCCATTACACTGTTGACTTGGGCACATGCTTTGGGACTCAGGAAATTAGTTATTTATTGAAGGATTCTGAGTCGCTGACACGTTTATGCAGCTATACAATTTATATGGCGATTTTAGTTCAATTTCTGGTCAATGGCAATCTCCACATTGTTGATAGTGGGGATTTAGTAATGGTATTACCATTGAATGTCAAAGGATAATGGTTAGATTCTCTCACATTGGAGATGTCATTGCCTGGCATGCAGCATAATGTTACTTGCCACTTGTTAGTCCAATCCTGGAGGAGTCGCAAATTATATTGAACATTATGCAATCATCAGCAAATATTTGCACTTCTGGCCTTATTGTGGACGGAAGGTCATTGATGAAACAGCTGAATATGGTCAAGTTTAGGATACTACCCTGAGAAACTCCTGCAGAGATGTCTTGGACCTGAGATGACTGATGTTCAACAATTATATCCATCTTCCCTTTTGTGTCAGTTGCCACTCCAACTTTATCCTCTGCCTCCTATTGACTCTAAGCTTCCTACTGCTCCTTGATGCCACACTTGTTCAAATGTGGTCTTGACATCTTTTGTGAAATCTTCTCTGGAATTTAGCTCTTTTGTAAATGTTTGAGCCAAGGCTTCAGTAAGCTGAGTGGCCCTGGCAGAGCCCATACTGAACAAAAGAAGTGTTGCTTGACAGAATTCTTGATGGCACCATTGCATCACTTTATTGATGATTGAGATTGGAATGATGGTTAGTAATTGGCCTGTGTGGATTTGTCCTGTATTTTTGTCTTGTGTAACATATACCTGAGCAATTTTCCACATTCAGGTAGATGTCCGTTTTGTAACTGTACTGGAAGCTTGACGGGAGGATTAACAAATTTTGGAACACGTTTTCAATTCTATTGCCGGAACGTTGTCAGAGCTCATTGCCTTTGCAGTATTCAAGTGTCTTCAGTCTTTTTTAAATATCATATTTAGTGAATCGATTTGTCTGAAGGCTGACACGTGTGATGCTGGGAACCTTTACAGTGGGCTAAGATTGACTTCTGGCTGCAGATTGTTGCAACTGTGTATCAATATGCAAATAGTTGTGGCGCCAGCACTAATCTTTTGCAGAACTCCACTGGTATTGTTAGCTGAAAATAACCTGTTTATTCTTACACCCTGTTTTCTGTGTGTAAATCCCACGGCTCAGCATATCTTTTATTACCATTAAGCCAGGGAATCAATCCTGGTTCAATGAAGAGTGCAGGACGACGAAAAGTATGGCACTGGATAAGCACAACAGGTCAGGCAGCATCCGAGGAGCAGGAGAGTCGATGTTTTGGGCATAAGTCTTTCATCAGGAATGTTCTTTTATGCCAGGAGCAGCACCAGGCATACCTGTAAATGATCTGTCAATCTGGTGAAGCATCAACACAGGATTATTTCTGTGCTCAACAACAGCAGCAGCAAGTGATGGCCAGGGTAAGTTCATAACTGATAGATAAGAACAAATCCTGCAGTTCTGCCACATCAAGTTGTGAATGGTTGTCTACAAATAAACAACTCACTGAAGGAAGTGGCTCCATAGCTGTATCTATTGTCAATGATGGGAGAGCCCTGCTCATCAGTGTAAAAGCTATGATTGAAGCAGCTGCGACAACCATCTCAGCCTCTTCCAGAGATTTCCAGCATCTCAAACATAGTTTTCAGCCAATTCGATTCACCACTGAAAATATTGGATATTGCAAAGTCTGTGGGTCACTGATGAAATTCAAGCAATAATCTGAAGATGCTTTCTCCAAAACATGACATGCTCCTTGCCAAGCTGCTCCAGTTCAGCACAATTGTGACCTACAGACAACACATTGTGCATTTTAATTGTGAGCTTTAGGGTGCACCCAGCACCTTTCTATTTAATGCTGCTGCCTGGACAGTTTATACGCAGAGACAGTAACCCAACTCATTGATTGGATTAGGGTGCATCTCAGGACGCTTTGTTTGCTCTCAGTGCTCACTCAGTTTACATCTACTTAGATGCTCACAGCATTATTATTTTACATTCACTTTTTACACCATTCCCACCTCAGCAAGAATTTAAAGGCTCACAGTATTTTTGTTTTGGCTTGTTGTTTAGCAAGGTAAGGCTGTTGGTCCTGTTTTTCAGCAGTGATAAATCAAAGGGGTGGACACATTGCTGTATGGCATCAGGCTACACTAATCTCACACTTGCACCATGTGCCAGCAGTCTATATGGCAAACACATGGCAAGTACTTCAACCAAATGGCCCTGATTCAAATTCTTAGGGGAATAGCCCTCAGTCAGGCCAAGTAACAGCCATCAGTCAAGGGCTTCCAGAATTGTAAGTCAAGGGCATTGCCCACTTTCAGAACAGGGACTTGGACATGGTCCATCAGTTGCTTGGGGCAGTCAGGATCAGGGGTCTGTACCTCTACAGTCAGGAGTGGACTTCTGTCAGTCCTTCAGGTCTAGTACAACCTGTCCAGTCAGAGAGCTGTACATAGATTAGTCAGGGATTTGGCCACTCATCATTCAGGGGTAACCATCTAAGTCAGGCAGAGGGTTGGGTCATGGTCAGTCCTAGAGGTCAGTTCAATGAAACTCAAGGGAGGTCACCAGGGAAAAGTGCTATTGCAGGAAAAAAGTGAGGACTGCAGATGCTAGAGATCAGAGTCGAGAGTGTGGTGCTGGAAAAGCAGAGCAGGTCAGGCAACACCTGAGCAGCAGAAGAATCAACTTATCGGGCAAAAGCCCTTCATCAGGAATCCCGGTGAAACGCTCTTGCCAGATACGTCAATTCTCCTGCTCCTTGGATGTTGCCTGACCTATTGTAGGGAAGTTGGGGTAGGGAAGTGGAGGATATGGGCTACTATGGGACGGGCAGGGGGATCATTGACAATTACAATCACCTTTGCTTTGACAGAGAGCCAGTGCAGCACAATAGCTAGCATGACTAAGCTATAGCCTACATGGAGCACTGGGTGAAGAATAGAACTCCCTTAAACAGGGTTCTAAAATGGGATGAGGCAAGGAGAGGTAACCTGTATTGCTTGATTATTAATTTACGGTTGAGCCCTTGAATGAAGAAGCAGCAATGCCACCTACATACCTGAGAAGAATTTCTTTTTGGTTCACCTCCCATTATGTGCTCAATGAAAGGCAACTCCGAGCTGGCACATAGCTGGGTTTTAAAATTTGGAACAATGCCAGTAATCCTCGGCAATGGTAGTTTGGGAAAGCAGTCCTGTCTCTGGAAAAATGAAAGAAAGGTCAAGAACAGCATCAAAGAGGTGTGGGGCATTGGTAATGGAATGAGTTTCAAAAAATAGCCTCAGAAAACTCACTGGCGCTCATAAAGCTTTCATGAAACTACCAAAATTGACACTTTGCTGATTTCTGTTAAAATTCAACCCTGTGATAGAATAAAAGACAGAGAAATTAAGTGAAGAAAAGTATAAAGTCCTTCTGATTTTTGTGATTGTTTAACCAATTTCTATTGTACATGTCTACTGAATGCCTAGGCTAACTACTCACAGGGATACCCCTTTACATCATGCCAAAGGAATACATGTAGATAATGAGAGCTATGAAGTGTCAGAAACATCCCAGAGCACATCATATCAATATCATCAAGCATTCCATTGTCAAGACCAATCATGAAGAACCCTATGGTATATGCTGGAACAAAAACAGAAATTGCTGGAAAAACACAGCAGATCCTGCAGCATCTGTGCAGAGAAAGTAGAGTTCACGTTTCAGGTTCAGTGACCCTTCTTCAGACCCGTACTGTATGTCCTGAACCCTCCATAATTCACCATCACGACCGGGAAGTTATTGCAACAAGGAATCAAGAAGCCACCTCGGGAGGAAGGAAGAGAGCACAGGACAAGAGGGAGGAGCAGTTAGGGAAGATGTAGCCTGCGCCCCTTCACTTTGGACAGGATGTCTGAGAACACCTTTTCAAGCTCCTGTTTCATGGAATTAATTACTAACATGTATCCATCACTTCATCAAGAGGAACAGTCTGAGCTTGGATGGCTGTGAGGCAACAGCAGCAGCAATGGTGGATTTACATTGGCAAATGCATGAATGTTGTTGTCCTAGTGAAACACAAACGTATGGATCATGGAGGCACTGCCATTGTTCCAAACAGCACTTCATCAATCCTAATAATTTGTAAGGAGACAGATTGTTGAACTATTGCAAGACGATGCATGAGCCTTAAAACACTGACAACCTGCCCCCATGATGACAGCAATCTGAGCTTACAGCAAGCATACAATTCATGAACTCTGCTTCAACCTCCACTGGAAAGTTGGGCTGCCAATTAGTGTGTGCCTTTGCTGCAGTGAGAACTGAGATTTGTAACCACATGATACTGTATCACAGGTTGGTCTGCTAGTGTTGCCACTTAGATGCATGCTGAAAAAGGATGGATGGGCTTTAAACTCCATGCAATGCTTTCCAGAAGAGAAAGATAACAAAAGTAAAGCTGGAAAATGTGACATATTGGTCTGACTTGTATATTTCAAAATGGAGAACTAGTCTGAACAGCACATAGGTTTCTGATTATTACTGTTGTTTTACCTGGTTTTTCCCTGTGAGAATTGTAATGGAACTGAAGTATTTCATGCTAGTACACAGGAGACTGTCTGCCATTCACATACTTAGTTTGCATGTGCATCAGTCTTCTCTTGTATCCCTCCCCATCAAGGTCCTCTGAGTGCCCTGCAGCATAATCCATTTCCAGCCTCACCCTCCGATGAGTCAGCAGGTAAATTCTCCTATGTACCTGTCATTGCTGCAGCCCACTCAGGCTCAGTGATTCACCTCTAAGTTTTGTTCAATGTCAGTATCTGAACTGAGGTTTGTAAGAGTTTGATCACGTAGTGATGATTTTCTTTTCAAAATCCAATGACAAGTAATGGTATTTAAATTAAGGAATCTCCTCTCAGTGTTGCACATTTGGATTAGGTTGGTGCCAGAACATGTGGACATGCGTACCCCAGATCAGGCCATGGTTTTTTTTTTATTTCTCTTCCCTCTATTTAGACTGATGCTTAAAATTAGCAGCAGGCTATAATTGTAATTCAGTGTTCTAGCATCCAGAATATGGGTTAAGATTATTGCTTCTGGCAAGATAAACATGCTGTGAAATATTTTGGTTACTTAATAGTGATCATATGTAGATGTTCAAGATGCAAATTAGATGAACATATTAGATATTTATAGAGAAGGCCATTGTAAAATGAAAGAAATAAATTCAGAATATATTGAAGGAATCCACATGTACTCTTAACGTGAAAATAGGAGAAATATTTTGAAGTGCTCATGAAGGTAAAAGGAAACTATGCTCATATAACAAGTTTTATGTTCAACTAAATTGTTTTAATGATTGAAATTAAACTATTAACCTCAAAATTAAAATAAATTCACAATTTTTCAGTTTGAAGACTCCCCAATGTCATTATGTGTCTACAATTTCTAAGAATTTTCTAATTTGTCAACACCATTACTTATACTATTACATTATTTGGGTTTATTATTATCTACACAACACTGATGTAGTGGAGCAAATTTTAAACACATCCAAACAGTCTGAACTATAAGAGTCTCAGCAGCCTCTCATTTTACATTCCATCCTATTTTTACTTTAAATTGAAGTCATTGAAATGGGATGATATCTAAAATGGATGGATTTTCTAATTCTGTCTGAATGGGTAAGATGGAAATTACCTCATATGTCACTTTTGGTTATTTAAATAGAGGCATCTAAGCATAGCTGATACTCCTCAAGTTGCATGTGCATATATCACATAGTGATTTGTAACTTTGAATGAATGTGTGATAATTATCGTTTGATCAGTGTACAAAACATGGGTTAGGCCTTAGGTAGATTATTGTTGTATTTGAGCACCACACCGGAGGAAGGTTTTCAAGGCCTCAAAGGTTATGTCAGCGATGTGAGACTCAGTTATGTGAAGGGGATGGAGACGCTGGGATAGTTCCCCTTACCGCAGAGAAGATTAATAGGAGATTTGATAGAGGTAGTCAAAATCATAAACAGTTTTGTCAGAGTAAATAAGGAAAAACTGTTTCCAGTGTAAAAGTGTCAATAACGAAAGATCACAGATTTATGATGATTGGCAAAAAAAATCACAGTTAAAATGAGGAAACTATCTTACGCAGCCAGTCTGAAATAATAACATATGTCCTACAGGCTTATATTTGGACCTGTCTTGTCAGCTTGTTCAATGTTTTGCTCGTCTTCTATGGCAGTATGTATGAAGATAAATGGAGTTAAAAAGTTCAATTTGATTGAAGCCTAATTGGGTATCCAGCCGAGGAAATTCTTTTAAATTATGATAATTGGGTTAGGTTTGATTCTCTGGGATGCTCATCACTCAACTTGATGAATCACTTTGCTTTCTACAGCTGAACCACTAAATGTGGAGTTTGAGCACATGGCAAGAAACATCACCAGGGAAAGAAAAATCTGATGTTCCCTTCAAAAACCTTTCCTGTCAACTGATTGCCAAACAGTTACTGGATAGCATAAAAAGCCCAGAAGAAGGCAGTTATATAATGGATAGCTCCACAAATGAGAAAATACACAGGGAATTAGGGAGTAAAATAATTATTAAAGATAAATTATTTAAATTAGTGCCAAAGTTTTACATCGGTAGTCCAGATTAGTATTCAAAACAGCAAATTAACAACAGACCTTTGTTGGATGACACATTGTGCTCAACACTTTTAAAGCTTTTGTGTGTATTTTTAAGTCTGAAATAGGAATCATTATATCAAGCCTAAAAAAAACTTGTAATGAGTCAGCTGTTGAAGAAGTATCTTTTATTTATCCTTATTATAGAGCTGTAAAAGAAATTACATACATGCTGTGTGATGATCAATCATTTCAGCTTTGCAATGATTTCGTCTTAATAGGAAGAACCCATAAATTTAAGCTATGGAAGATAATTACACTTTAAAATTATTCATGTTTGGTGTATGCACTCTTGTATATGCATGCATAAGTACCCTTGATGAGGAGATACAAAATAAATGCAGCTTCCATCGAAAATGCTGTCTTTCATCTCTGTACATGACTGATGTAGTTATATCAATTTTGGTCCACCATTCATGTTAGAAGTATGTGCCTATGCTACTAGTTAATAAATATCAATGTCTTGAGGCCATGGAAGCCTGCTAAGGGTTGAAAAATCTCACTTGAACAGAATGTATTTAACTTGAGTAGGAAAATAAAGCTTTTTTTCATAAACAGCCCAACTCCAGAATACATGCTGAACAACCATTATCTTCTCCTAGGCTTTTTTGATATCTGGAATTGCATTTACTATAAACAGCATCTTCAAAGTCCTAGACTGCCATTATTTTCTCGTTAATAGTTAATGGAAAATTCTAGTGGTCATCATTTTAATGCTTCAAGGATATCCTGAGAGTGAGTCTATTCAATTTAAAATCTACAGTGTAAATACAGCCAAGCCTAACCACAATGAAGAAAAGAAAGAGCTGAAAATGTGTTGCTGGAAAAGCGCAGCAGGTCAGGCAGCATCCAAGGAACAGGAGAATTGACGTTTTGGGCATAAGCCCTTCTTCAGGAATCAGGAATTTTATTAATAGAGTCATAGAGTTGTACAGCACAGAAACAGACCCTTGGTCCAACGCATCCATACTGACCAGATATCCGATATTAATCTAGTCCCATTTGCCAGCATTTGGACTACATCCCTCTAAACCCTTCCTATTCATACACCCCATCCAGATGTCTTTTAAACGTTGTAATTGTACCAGACTCTACCACTTCCTCTGAAATCTTATTCCATACATGCACCACCCTCTGTGTGAAAAAGTTGCCTCTTCGGTCCCTTTTAAATCTTCTTCTTCTCAGCCTAAACCTGTGCCCTCTTGTTCTGGACTCCCCCCCAACCCAGTGAAAAGACCTTGTCTATTTACCCTATCCATGACCCATATGATTTTATAAACCTCAATAAGGTCATCCCTCAGCTTCTGATGCTCCAGGAAAAATAGCCTCACCCTATTCAGTCTCTCCCTATAGCTCAAACCCTCCAAACCTGGCAACATCCTTGTAAAAGTTTTCTGAACTCTTTCAAGTTTTGCAAAATCCTTCCTATAGCAGGGAGACCAGAACTCAATGAAGAATTCTGAAAGTGGCCTTACCAATGTCCTGTGCAGCTACAGCATGACCTCCCAACTTCTATATTCAATGCTCTGTCCAACAAAGGAAAGAATCTTAAATGTCTTCTTTACTATCCTATCTACCTGGGACTCTACTTTCCAAAAACTATGAACCTACACTCCAAGGTCTCTTTTTTCAGCAACACTCTCCAGGACCTTACTATAAAGTGTATAAAGCCTGCCCTGATTTGCAATTCCAAAATGCAGCACCTCACATTAATCTAAATTAAACTCCATCTGACACTCCTCAGTCATTGGCCCATCTGATCACGATCCTGTTGTACTCTGAGTTAACCTTCTTAACTATCCACTACACCTCCAATCTTGGTGTCATCTGCAAACTTACTAACCATATCTCCTATGTTCACAGCTAAATCATTTATATAAATAACAAAAAACAGTGGACTCAGCACCGATCCTTGTGGCACACCTCTGGTCACAGGCCTCCAGTCTGAAAAGCAATCATCCACCACCACCCTCGGTCTCCCACCTTTGAGCCAGTTCTGTATCCAACTGGCTAGTTCTCTCTGTATTCCATGTGATCTAACCTTGCTCATGAGTCTACCATGAGGAAACTTGTCGAACGCCTTACTGAAGTCCATATAGATCACATCTACCACTCTGCCTTCATCAAATCTCTTTGTTACTTCTTCAAAAAACTCAATTAAGTTAATGAGACACAATTTCGTACGCACAAAGCCATGTTGACTATCCCTAATCAGTCTTTGCCTTTCCAAATGCATGCAAATCCTTCTCAGAAGGATCCCTTCCAACAACTTGCCCACCATTGATGTCAGTGTCACTAGTCTATAGTTCCTTGGCTTTCTCTTACCAACTTTCTTAAATAGTCCCACCACATTAGCCAACCTCCATTCTTCCAGCACCTCACCTGTGGCTATTGATGATACAAATAACTCAGCAAGGGGCCTAAGACTCACTTCCCTAATTTCCCACAGAATTCTAGGGTACACCTGAGCATGTCCTCGGAATTTATCCAACTTTATGCATTATAAGATGTAGAGCACATCCTCCTTTGTCATATGGACATTTTTCAAGATGTTGCTATTCATTTACTCAAGTTCTCTGGCATCCATATCTTTGTCTGTAGTAAACAACGATGCAGAATACTCATTTAGTATCTCCTCCATTTCATGCAGTTCCACACACAGGCAGCCTTGCTGATCTTTCAGGTGCCTGATTCTCTCTCTTGCTACTATTTTGTCTTTAATGTATTTGTAGAATCTCTTTTGATTCCCCTTAACCCTATTTGCTAAAGCAATCTGATGTCCTCTTTTCGCCCTCCTGATTTCCTTCTTAAGTATACTTCTACTGTCTTTATATCTTCTAGAGATTCACTTGATCTCTATTGTCTATAATTGACATATGCTTCCTTCTTTTTCTTAACCGAAACCTCAATTTCTCTAGTCATCCAATCATCCAGCATTCCCTACACCTACCAGCTTTGCCCTTCACCCTAACAGGAACATACTGTCTCTGGATTCTTGTTATCTCATTTTTGAAGGTTTCCCACTTCCAAGCCATCCCTTTACCTGTGAAAGCTCTCCCATAATCAACTTTTGAAAGTTTTTGCCTAATACTTAGTAATGTTCATAATACTAAATAAGGTTTGAATGTTGGACCTCAGTGGTTAATTGAAGTATTAAAATTGATATTAATAAGTTTCAATGTGGCTACAATTTGGCTTTTATTCTGAAAAGAACAAAATATGCTAGATGAGTTTTACAAATAAACACATTCTTTTCTTTTGGTTCTAATAATGTATTAATGGTTTGCTGTAACATAGCAATTACAAATTATTCCCATAGAATCTTTGCTTTATTAAACATATCTGCAGAAGACCTTTACCAAATACCTTATCAAATCCTTGTACACCACTTTACAATCGTGGTTTCCTTTTTTTCTATGAAAAGGAAACTGTTGGGAATGATTCTTATCCAATCCTTAATCCTGTTTTCAATTTCAGGATAGCCTCAGAGAATGTCAGCATTAATGTGCACATGTCAGAAGAACTAGGCAGAAAGGTTAAGCACAACAGAATAACCAGTCTTTTCCGACTTCCTCAGCACGTGCAGACCACAATTGCACTGTCTGAGGAGTTGCAGTGCAAGTCTGCTGTTTGATATTTCTTAAAATGAAGAGTGAATACATGACCTTAGTTTGCATCACAGATAAACTGAACATTCATAAAAGTGAACTTCTGCATTGCAGTAGCTAATTTCATTGTCCAGTGTAAGCCATTGTGACATCATTTGAAATCTAGCTGACACCTACACCATACTCATTCTTGTGGAGAGAGCGAGAGAGAGAGAGAGAAAGAGAGAAAGAGAGAAAGTGAGACCAAAGAAATATTTCCAGATTGTATGAGACACTGTAAGATCTTTATGAGAGAGAATGGTACTAAAAACCTTGAAATTATGGCAATGTTCCATAGTTGCACAGCACTTAAAACTGTGAGACAGTGATGTAAACATACCAATTAAAAAAACAAAGAACTGTGGATGTTGGAAATCAGAAACAAAAATGGAAATTGCTGGAAAAACTAAGCAGATCTGACAGCATCTGTGGAGAGAAAGCAGAATTAACATTTTGGGTCCAGTGACCTTCTTCAGAACAGTTCAGGTAAATTACTGCTTCATCTGGGAGATGTATCTGGGGCCTTGGATAGTGATAGTGGCAAATGGGACTAGATTAATTGAGGATATCTGGTTGGCATGGATGAGTTGGACTGAAGGGGTATATTTCCATGTTGTTCAGCTCTATGACTCCATGACTCTATGAGGGAGGAAGTAGACTGGCAGGTGTTACACCTTCTCTGATTGCATGAGAAGGTGCTGCGAGGGTGTACTGAGTTGCTGGGAGTGAAGAAGGAGTGGACCAGGATGTTCGGTAAGGAACGGTTCCTGTGGAAGACTGACAAGGAAGGGGAGGGGAATATGTGTCTGGTGGTGGCATCCCACTAGAGGTGGCAGAATTGGCAGTAATTATCCTCTGGATTTGGATGCTGGTGAGGTGGTAAGGGAGGACAGGGGTTCCTATTACTGTTGTGGGAGGGAAAGGAAATAGGTAAAAACAATGACTGCAGATGCTGGAAACCAGAGTCTAGATTAGGCCCCCACCCTCCTCTAATTTATCTCTCCACCCTTCAGGCTCTCTGCCTGTATTCCTGATGAAGGGCTTTTGCCCAAAATGTCGATTTTACTGCTCCCCGGATGCTGCCTGAACTGCTGTGCTTTTCCAGCACCATTCTAATCTAGGAGGGAAAGGAAATGTTTAACGCTGAATTGCAGGAGGTGAATCAGACATGCTGAGGCTCCTGTCATAGAGTCATAGTCACAGAGTCATACAGCAGGGAAACATGCGAAACATAATCTGAAACTAAACTAGTCCCACTTACCTGCTCCTGGCCCATATCCCTCCAGATTTTTCCTCTCCGTGTGCTTATCCAAATGTCATTTAAACGTTGTAATTGTACCTATACCCATCACTACCTCAGGAAGTTCATTCGAAGCTCATTAAAAAATAGGAAATCTTCAATTGAGGAAGAAGATGGACATTTCACAGACCACCTTGAAGAAGGTAGAGACAAAAAAGAAATTGGAATCATTGAAACAGATGTGACAGGGATGGAGAAACTGAGAGAACAGAAAGGAGTCTTTACATGAGTCAAGGTGCAAGGATGCATCGTCCAGGTAATCCTGGGAATCAGTCGGTTGGTAGTGGATATTGGTGCCCAGCTTTTCCCCAGAAATGGAAACAGAGATGCCAAGGAATGGAAGGGAGGAGATTGAGATGGACCAAGTGAAGGTGAGAGCAAATTGGTAGGAAAATTGATAAACTTTTCCAATTCTGGATGAAAGAAGGAAACAGCACTGATGATGACATTGATACACTGGAGAAAAAGTTGTGGGGAGGAACTCAAGCAGGATTGGAACAAGGAATGTTTCACATTTCCCAAAAACAGACAGGTATAAGTGGGGCTCATTTTGGTACCCATGGTCACACCTTTGACTTGAAGAAAGCAAGAGGTGTAAGGTAAGAGTGGAGTGGAAATTGGAAGCAAAATTGATAAACTTTTTCCGATTCCCAATGAGGGATGGAAGCAGCACTGATGATGTCATTGTCTCCACGACACTGGGGGAGATGAAATGTAGACTAGGTGACTGATTTGCAGAACAGCTATGTTCTGTCCGCAAACACGACCCTGAGCTTCCTGTTGCCTGCCACTTAAACACACCACCCTGTTCCCTGGCCAACATCTCTGTCTCTGGCTTGCTGCAATGCTCCAGCAAAGCTCAGCATAAGCTCAAAGAACAGCATTTGATTTTCTGCTTGGGCACCCTACAGCCTCTGAACATATTGTTGCGTTCAATAATTCCAACCCTCCACCCCCACCTCCCCCCAAACCTCTGGGCTGCTATCACAAACAACTCATTGCCAGATACTTATGGTCCCCATTACCAGCTATTCGTTCTTCCAGACTGACCTTTATCCATTATTTTGTCTGCTGAGCCATGTTTCTCTCTCTTTGAGCTCCATGTTCACCTATCAGTCATTCCACTCCCCCCACCACCTGTTTGGACTGGTTGGTGAAACTAGAACTAGGGGAAATAGCCTTAAAATAAGGGGAAGCAGATTTAGGACTAAGTTGAGGAGGAACTTCTTCACCCAAAGGCTTGTGAATCTATGGAGTTCCTGGCCCAGTGAAGCAATTGAGGCTATCTCTTTGAATGTTTTTATGGCAAAGCTAAAGTTTTCAAAAGTAAGTGAATTAATGGCTATGATGAGCAGGCAGGTAAGTGAGCTGAGTCCATGAAAAGATCAGCCAGGATCTTACTGCATCGCAGACCAGGCTAGAGGGACTAGATGACCTACTTCTACTCCTACTTCTTAAGTTCTTAAATTCTCAAGGGTCTATTCTTGACTCCCTTTTTATTTCTTTTCGACAGGTTGTCCCTTTGCTCCATTATCCAAATGCAGAGCATTAGTTTTTACATGTATGCTGATAATGTCCAGTTATTTCAAACCATCCCAACTCTTGACACCTCCACTGTTATAGAGTTAGAGAGTTTTACAGTATGGAAACAGAACCTTCAGTCTAACTTCTATGCTGACCATAATCCCAAACTAAACTACTTCCACCTGCCTGTGCTTGGCATCTATCCTGGAAGTATTTCTGATTCATACACACATCTAAATGTCTTTTAAACATTATAACTGTAAACACATCCACCACTTTTTCTGGAAATTAATTCCACGCATTAATCACTTTCTGTGTATAAAAAATGCCCTTCATGTCTTTTTTTAAATATTTCACCTCTCACCTTAAAAATATTCCTTCTAGTTTTGAAATCCTCCACCCTGTGGGAAAGGCACCTGATATCCAGCTTATTTAGACACTCCCCCCTCCAAGGTTTTATAAACCTCTACAAGGTTACCTCTCATTCTCCTACACTACAGTGAAAAAGGTCCCAGCCTATCGAGCCTCTCCTTGTAACTCAAACCCTCCATTCCCGGCAACATCCTGGTAAATCTCTTCTGAACCCTCTCCAGCTTAATGATATCCTTCTCTTAGCAAGAGACCAGAGTTGGACACAGTACTCCAGAAGAGGCCTTACCAATATCTTAGACAACCTCAACATAATATCTCAACTCTTTTACTCAAAGTTTTGAGCAATGAATGCAAGCAGGCTAATAGCTTTCTTAACCTCCCTTCCTATATGTGATACAAACTTCAAAGAATTAGGTACTTGAACCCCTATCTCTGTTCTACAACACTACTCAAAGACCTACTTTTAGTTGTATCAGTCCTGCCTTTTCTTATTTTACCATATTGCAATATCTTGCATTTATCCAAATTAAACTCCATCTGCCACACCTCAGCTCATTGATCCAATTGAAGAAGATTTCTTTGCAATCTTAGATAACCTTTTTCACTGTCCACTATACTATCAATTTTGGTGTCACCGTAAACTTACTAACCATACCTTCTATTTCTTCATCTGTATCCTTTGTAAAAATGACAAATAATATGCTTCAAATGTTTTAAGATGTCCTTAGTTCTGGTACCAGGAAAGCAACACACTATCCTAGATTCACAATTGCTGCCACAAAATCGCCTGTCTGTGCCCTTGACAGGATAGTCTCCTATAAGAATTATTCTTTTAAATTTTGTCAAACCCTGTCTAACATAAAATTAATTCTTAGTACCCAAGATCTGACTGCCTCTTCTATTTTCCTCTGAGACACTATCTATTTCAACAGGACCCAAAATTGAAAATATGTTTGAGAAAGAAATAGCCACAGGAGACTTCTGAACTACCTTCTTACCTTTCCTGACAATCACACACCTATCTGACTGATCCTGCTGTTTAATCACTTTTCTAAATCTACTAGCCATCTAACTCTATGTCAAGAGTGTGGTGCTGGAAAAACACAACAAGTCAGGCAGCATCTGAGGAGCAGGAGAATCGATGTTTTGATGAAGGGCTTTTGCCCGAAACGTCAATTCTCCTGCTCCTCGGATGCCGCCTGACCTGCTGTGCTTTTCCAGCACCACACTCTCCACTCTGATCTCAAGCATCTGCAGTCCTCACTTTCTCCTATCTAATGCTACATCTTTTGTATGCCCTCAGTGACATTCAGCCTAAAACGAAGCAGCTTACAATAGCACCATATATATCTATATGATAAACTATCTTTTCTTGCCCAAAGAATTAATATTATGCATGCAAAAAATAAGAAATTAAAATAAAAACAAACATATAAATCTTAAATAAAATTAACGACTTCAGCATCAACAATTGAATTAAAAAATGAATCCTCCTCAGTTGGTCCAGCAGACAGCTTTTAATCTTCAGACACAAAAAACAACTCATTCCAGAGCATCCACATATTGGCCTCTCCAAAAACTCCGTAAACACAACTCCATTGAAAAACAACTGTCCTCCATTATTCAAAAAAATCTATTTAGCTATGTTAAAAAATAATATTTTTCTACATGCATAATTTTAGAGAAAATGAAACCAAGCCATCCACTTGTAAGCATCCCCAAAGGGTCCACTAACAGAACTAGATTGAAAAAGTCTTATTTGTTTTTTTCTTGTTTTTTTTATTTCTTTTGATTTTTGGGTTTTTTTTTGTATTTTGGCTTAAAGAAGAACAAAAATGAACAAAAGTAAAAATCTTACATGACTGAAATGTAATAACTGTCAGAAATCTAGAAGTAAATGTAAAAGTAAACCTGCAGTCTCAGGAGCAGCTGCAGGATCTACAATTCTCTCAGTCCACCAAGTCCACCACCAAGTAAAATTTCTTTCAATTGAAAACTGAAAAGACTGGAGCCAATAAATGACTGGGATTAAACCTGTCCTTTTGAGCCTTAATGTGCTATTTGACTCCAAAGTGAGCTTCTGATGACATATTTGTGCCATCACAATGAATGTATATATCTCCACCTTAGTAATGTTGTCCAAACTCTACCCCATCTCAGCTCATTTACTATTGTAACTGCATTTGTGTCTTTGTTAAAGCAAAATGCTGAATCTTACGTCTTTTTGGCTAAGTGCTAGTTGCATTCAGGTTTTTGGAGGGTTTTTAGCCAAGAGGCCCAGTGATATTTCTCGCTATAACTGACGGCATTAATTACCTACCCTGCCCCATGGTATCCCTGTTAGTTGATTCTAATTCCATCTTACCTTACGCCATTTTTGGAACAACTCACCACCTCAAAACTATCGGCTTCCCTGACTCCAGTGCAGTTTTTTTTAAAAACTGTTGTTTACCAGGCAAGCATATGAGTCTGGAGCTGCCTTGCATAATTCATGACAGCAGTCCAGACATAACGTGCAAGGGAAATTTAATACCCTGCTTTGTAAGAAGTGACCTGCAAATTGTGGTGGATGGGATGCTGCAGAGTTAGGATATTCTCTTCCCTGAGAACCAGCAGTGGAGACCATGACACCATACCATAGCAGCTTGGTTCAAGGTTGCCACCTAGGTCAATACAGTCTTAGCCATGTGAAGAAAGGTCCATTACTGTAGGAAGAACATCAATGACTTATTCCACCTCGCCAGTGTAAGCGCCAACACCTTCTCTCTAATACCTGGTACTTACTTTTCCTCTGCTGCTGTACCCATCACTGTCCAAAGCTCATGCTCCATCATTCTCACAATTGCTTGCAATACCTTTCCCTCATTCACTATCATGCACCGTAATACCTGACACCACTATAATCCTGCATTTCCTCGGCAATGCCTACACACTCAATTGGGATACCTTTCCCACTTTGTCACCCACTTTCATCTCCCTTAATACCTGCATCCTTTTTCTTAAAGGAGATTAACAGACAACACATAGCAAAGATTAAGGCAAATGGTGAGCCCACCATTCACCTCATCACCTCTTATGTGGAGATCATCCTGACTCTGACTGTTCCGAGTCGATGATTGACTGTGTCCAAGTCCCTGGGCTAAGATTGGAGGTTGCCTTGACTTACTGTGTTAGGACTTTCTGTCAAAAGAATATTTCCCTTGACTTGAAGTAGCACTGCTGACAACCATGACAAGCTTCCTGTTGTTTTGTCTACACTAAATGGAACATTATACAGTAAGAAAACAAGCTGAGGGGATAAAGTGCAAAAAAGCTAAAGCAAGGTAAAGCAAGGCAAGGATGCTGTGGGAAAGCCCAAAGTCAATCAATAGATTGAGAGCAAACAAACAAGCTTGAAATGCAACTTGGTCCAGTCCATGGGCTGGGTGCATATCCCTGAGTTCAGGGTCCTGGCTGAAGTATTACAATGATAGTTAACAGTTCAGTCTGAGGTGCAGCATTGACATGCAGAAGCATCCTGTAAATGGATCGAAGATGTGCAGGAATAGTTCACTGAAGCTGGCAGATGCCAGAGTCTGTGAAAATTGGGTATGTGTGGCCAGTGCTCATGGAGTGTGTCCTGAGATATTGGTGCCCAGTATCCAACATGGAAGTCTTTTGGGACAAGTGGTGAGCTGAAATAGCCAAGTACCCGCTCTGACTACCATGTTGATAATTCTCTGAGTTTAACTTGTTTGGTGTGTTTGGTAAGCTAAGATGCTCAATATTAGTGAGGTGAGTTGTACCATTAATCAGGTATTGAATAAACTACAATCACCCTTAACTGGCCACTTGTCACTGCCTCGTGAGAAACTTGCCTTGCCCCTCAGCAAATACCGAAAATTTCCAACAAGTTGATCCCAAAGTTGAGATATGTCTTTTTGGTTTCTTTCACGATTCTGCCAAATCTCGTCATAGTCCACATCATTCAGGCCCCTATACGATTGCATGTATCTGTTCCAATATTGTCCCAGCTAATCTCCCACTTTCTATCCTTCATACATTCAATATCTTCTAAAACTCTGTCTACACTTGCACAAACGTACCTCCCCTGTGCATGCTGACCAGTGTTGGTTTCCAGTTAAGCAACACCTTGGCTTCAAAATTGTCACTTTGTTTTCAAGTTCCTCTGTAGTATAACCCCTCTACCCTCCCCCCCACCAACCAACCAATTATCTTTTTAAACTCTGTCACCTCCACAATCTCCTGACATATCTTCATTCCTCTAATTCTGGCTTCTTGAACATTCCAATTTTAACCACTACCAGATTGGTGATCAGACCTTCAGTTGCCTAGGCTGTAAGATCAGGAACACTGATCTTAGTCCCCTCCAACTCTCTCCTTCACTTACATTTTTTAAAAACAAAACACTCCTTAAGAAAACACCTCTTTCACCAAGGTTTTGGTCATTTGACATTATATCTTCCCATGTGGCTCAGTTTCATATTTTGTTTCTCCAGTGTTCCTGTGAAGCATTTTGGGATGTTTTATAATGTTAAAGGTACTACGTAAATGAAAGTTGTTATTACCATTGTTGCACAATGTGGATCTTGAATAACAAAGGTTGTACAGAAAACCGTAGGCTGTACTTCTTCAGGGCTTTACCTTATTCTGCACCAGTAAATTAAAAATCATACAATACCAGATTATAATCCAATAGGTTTATTTGGAAGTACTATCTTTCGGAGCGAAGGAGCAGCGATCCTAAAGCTAGTGCTTCCAAATAAACCTATTGGACTATAACCTAGTGATGTGTGATTTTAACTTTGTCCACCCTAGTCCAACACCAGCACCTCCACATCACCCTATTTGTATGCATAGCCATTATTAATGCTAAAGGTGCCAAAGGTACAATTACATTAAGAGAGAAGAGATGATGAAATTCCCATCATGTATTTGCTAAGAGCAATGGATAATAACCTCCTTAGTACTATTAGAAAATACAGTGCTTCAGGTCTAAAAGCTTTCCTTAATGTTTTGCTAAACTGATAAATACATGTTTTATTTAGATATAACCTGCACAACCTGTATACTTGATTAAACAGAAATAAGGTGCCATATTAAGTTAAAAGAAATTAAATTAAGTGACAGACACAAATTGACCTGAATTGCACCCTGTCAGTTTCATTTGTAGATTAACTAATCTTGGCTCAGTTCCAACGACATTAATTAATTATATTGTACAGATCTTTCTGGATGTTTCCTCTGGGAGTTGGGCAATCAGCATACAGCTTTCAGACAAATTGTTTTCCCATACCATGACTTACTTATGCTGTTAAGCAATTGAGAAGTTCAGTGATTGGACAACATTTTACAGGCTAGTGATGGACCCATCCATTGGCCGGAAAGTAAAGTGTAATCCCAGTTTAGCCAGTCATGCAAGCTCTGGTTGAACCTTACAAACCCCATGTATGATCTACCTCCATCTACACCGCAAAGTCCTAAGATAATCAGCTGCTGTTCAGTTCTAGTGACCCACTGAGCATAGTAACCACAACTGGGACTGCAGCACATCTGGACCAGGCACTATGGAGGACACCCCGGAATGCAGGTAGATTTATAGTACTTGCTGAAGCCAGCTTCCCTTACTGATCTTAGCTAAATGAGAGTTGTCCATGAAGCCAGAGGGAGGTCTTTCAGCAGGGGCAAACTTTGCCACCAGGAGTGCCTTCTATGGACCATAGGGTATTTGATCAGGAGGTTTTTCTTCCACCCAAGCTCACAACAAAGCCACCAGGATACAGCTGATGGCCTCTCCAGGTCATAATCTGACCTCCAACAGCAGTAAAATACCACATTTCATGGGAAGAGACCTTAAATGACCATGAGTTGTTAGTGAGCATTACTTCCTACCATCACAATACCAGGTTCTCATACTACTAAATACACCAGACCTCATAGCATTTCTCTATCACCTGTCCTTAATATTTAGAGCTCAGGCCTAACATCCAGATGCTCCACCTCATCCTCACACATTCCAATAATGTCAGCCACATGTCTAACTCACACTGTCTCCAAATTCTAACAACAGAAGTTATGTAAATCAACTTACCATCAATTTGGATGTCTGCTCTTTTAAATAGTGTTAGTAGGGAGTCCCTATTCCAGCTTCAGAAATGTTCTTTAGTGAGAAGCATGTAAAAACATTAAATGGACCAAATATATAAAACATGCATCATGATTTTTTTTCCCTTCTCATGAAATGTCATTATCACTGACCATACCAACATTTCTTGCGTATTACTAGTCTCCTTGAAGTGATTGGCCAACATAGTCTCTTCAGGGCCAATTGGAATCAACTACAATGCTGGAGTTCTTGATCAAGATGGCAGTGGAGTAGGACACTCCAGTTGGAGCACGTCCTCTCCACCTGTTTTTATACATTTTCTTTGGGGTTTTTTTCTCTCATTTTTTTTTTTCTCTTCTGCCTTTTCCTCTTCTATCAGAGGCTCAAAACAGACTGGGGACAGCCAGGGGCCTGGAGCAGACTGGGACGGCCAAGGGCCTGGAGCAGACTAGGGACAGCCAGCGGCCTGGAGCAGACTGGGGATGGCCAGAGGCCTGGAGCAGACTAGGGACAGCTAGCGGCCTGGAGCAGACTGGGGATGGCCAGCAGCCTGGAGCAGACTGGGGACAGCCAGGGGTCTGGAGCAGACTGGGGACAGCCAGCGGCCTGGAGCAGACTGGGGACAGCTAGCGGCCTGGAGCAGACTAGGGAGAGCTAGCGGCCTGGAGCAGACTGGGGATGGCCAGCGGCCTGGAGCAGACTGGGGACAGCCAGGGGTCTGGAGCAGACTGGGGACAGCCGGCGGCCTGGAGCAGACTGGGGATGGCCGGGGGCCTGGAGCTGACTAGGGACAGCCAGCAGCCTGGAGCAGACTGGGGATGGCCGGGGGCCTGGAGCAGACTAGGGACAGCCAACAGCCTGGAGCAGACTGGGGATGGCCGGGGGCCAGGAGCAGACTAGGGACAGCCAGCGGCCTGGAGCAGACTGGGGACGGCCAGCAGCCTGGCGCAGACTGGGGACGGCCAGCGACCTGGAGCAGACTGGGGACGGCCAGGGACCTGGAGCAGACTGGGGACAGCCAGCGACCTGGAGCAGACTGGGGACAGCCAGCGGCCTGGAGCAGACTGGGGACAGCCAGGGGTCTGGAGCAGACTGGGGACAGCCAGGGGTCTGGAGCAGACTGCGGACGGCCAGGGACCTGGAGCAGACTGGGGACAGCCAGCGACCTGGAGCAGACTGGGGACAGCCAGCGGCCTGGAGCAGACTGGGGACAGCCAGGTGCCTGGAGCAGACTGGGGACGGCCAGGTACCTGGAGCAGACTGGGGACAGCCAGCGACCTGGAGCAGACTGGGGACAGCCAGGTACCTGGAGCAGACTGGGGACAGCCAGGTGCCTGGAGCAGACTGGGGATAGCCAGGTGCCTGGAACAGACTGTGGACGGCCAGGTGCCTGGAGCAGACTGGGGACGGCCAGGGGCCTGGAGTAGACTGGGGACGGCCAAGGGCCTGGAGCAGACTGGGGACAGCCAGGTGCCTGGAGCAGACTGGGGACGGCCAGGGGCCTGGAGCACTGGGGACTGCCAGCGGTCTGGAGCAGACTGGGGACAGCCAGGTGCCTGGAGCAGACTGGGGACAGCCAGGTGCCTGGAGCAGACTGGGGACGGCCAGGGGCCTGGAACAGACTGTGGACGGCCAGGGGCCTGGAGCAGATTGGGGATGGCCAGGGGCCTGGAACAGACTGGGGACAGCCAGGGGCCTGGAGCAGACTGTGGACGGCCAGGTGCCTGGAACAGACTGTGGACGGCCAGGTGCCTGGAGCAGACTGGGGACAGCCAGGGGCCTGGAACAGACTGTGGATGGCCAGGGGCCTGGAGCAGATTGGGGACGGCCAGGGGCCTGGAGCAGACTGAGGACAGCCAGGTGCCTGGAGCAGACTGGGGACAGCCAGGGGCCTGGAACAGACTGTGGACGGCCAGGGGCCTGGAGCAGATTGGGGATGGTCAGGGGCCTGGAGCAGATTGGGGACGGCCAGGGGCCTGGAGCGAAGCTGGAACGGGCAGTGGCCTGGAGTGGAGTGTGGGTGGCCAGTGGACATGATCAAAGTGAGGATGGACAGCAGCGTGGATTAGAGCTGGGATGGTCAGCGGCCCTGAGCACAGCGGGGGTGGAGAGTGGCCAGGGGCAGAGTGGGGGTGGAGAGCAGCCTGGGACAGGGCGGAGTGCGGAGAGTGGCCAGGTGCCGGGGGGGGGTGGGGGGGGTGGAGAGCAGCCTGGGGCAGGGTGGGGTGTGGAGAGTGGCCGGGGCAGAGCAGGGGGTGGAGAGTGGCCAGGGACAGAGAGGGGGTGGAGAGCAGCCCAGGGCAGAGTGGGGGTGGAGAACAGCCCGGGGCAGAGCAGGGGTGGAGAGCAGACTGGGCTGGAGTGGGGACAGCAGCCAATCGTCCCAGAGTGAAGATGGCGATTGTTAGTGAACCAGTGGAGATTAGAGTGGTGCTGGAAAAGCACAGCAGGTCAGGCAGCATCCGAGAAGCAGGAAAATCGATGTTTTGGGCAGGAGCCCTTCATCAGGAATGGGCCCAATCAGACCAAATGGAAGCCCTATAGAAAGACTGTAATGCCTATCTTTTAGCTTATTTTTCATTTTCCTAACTTACACCTTTACTATATATATCAGTAATGCAGTATAACATTTTTTTTCTTTTTTATCTCTTTTTTTTGTATCTAAGATTGTACCTAGGTATTTTATACCTAAGATGGTGACATTGTACACTTCTCACTGTATTCCTGTTCTATTGTAGTTTTAGTACACATGACAATAAACCTAATTTTTCTGGGCTGTTTAGAATTTCTACTAGGCTGTAAAAGCATTAATAAATATATTTTTTAAAAACAGCAATCAATAATAGTTATCATGATCAATATTACCAAGACGAGCTTATTATTCAAGATTTATTTCAGCTCCCATGATGGGATTTGAATTTCTCAAAAGCATTAAAGTAAAACAAAGAACTGCAGATGCTGAAGATCTAAAACAAAAACAGAAATCACTGGAGTAACTCAGCAGGTCTGCCAGCATCTGTGGGAAGACAACAGAGTTAATATTTTAAGCCTGGTGATTCGCTTCACCTCAGGACTCAGACCTAAACATCCAAATGCTCCACCTGACCCTTACACATTCCGACACATTTAACTCTCAATGTCTCCAACTTACAACAACACAAGCTATGTAAATCAATTTAACATCAACTTCGGTTTTTGTCCCAAGAGCAGTGAGCTAAGGCTCTGGGTTACTAGCCCCATGATAGCACCTCTACCCTAGTGTCTCCCTGCAGCTACTACAGCCGCTTGACATCATAAAATTTCCAAGGAGGAAGCTACCACACATACATAGCCCACCCAAGCCTTAGCCCTTCCCAGCCTGACAGACCGTTTAAGCCAAGCTCCAAAAATAATAGGCATTGTTACCCGAGTTGAAAGGACTCCAACTTCCTTAGTGATGTTGGATATGGTGTTTGGATACTAATCTCAGATCTGATACATTTTGTTTAATTGCAATCAATTTATATTTCAATAATCATAAATCTGTCAAAGTGGCTAGTAATACTACAGCGAGTAACTCACCTCCAGACTCCTCAAAGGCTCTCCACCATTTACAAGGCATAAGTCAGGGGTGTGATGAAATACTTCCCATTTCTCTGGATGAGTACAGCTCCAACAACACTTCAGAAGCTCAACACAATCCAGGACAAAACAACCTGCTCAATTGTCTCCACATCCACAATCATCCATTCCCTCATCATTGATGCTCAGTAGCAGCATTGTGTACTATCTATAAGATGCACTGTAGGACTTCACCTCAGATCCTTGGACAGAACCTTCCATGACCACTTCAATCTAGAACAACAAAGGCATCATTTACGTGGGAACACTACCACCTCCAAACCACTCACCATCCTGACTTGGAAACATATCACCGTTCCTTCGCTGTCACTGGGTCAAAATTCTGGAATTCTCTCCCTTATGGCACTGGCAGCACATGGACTACAAAGGCTCAAGAAGGGAGCTCAACACCATCCTTTCAAGGGCATCAAGGGACAGGCAATAAATTCTGGTCAGTACATCGTGACCATGTCTCTGCAGCTGGCCCAGGAAGAAACGTATCACTGGCCCTCGGAGGACTGCCAAAGACCAGGCACCTGCTCAGTTCCAGGCAGGCAAGGGCCCTGTGCTGTCAGCCATTAATGCATTTGTCAAAACATGCAGACTGACTCAGGAGCAGCAGGCAGATTTCTCACTCAGCAGGGGAAACTTGGCAAACTAGATCGAAGATTTGAGGAGTCCATCAATACCATCTGTACCATGCTGGCTCCGGAAAGTGTGCATCTGGCTGCCTCCATGTGTCTACACAGACAGGTTGGAAGCTGTCATACAGAAGCAAGTCCAGTCCACTGGAGTCTGCTAGAAATGCACACAGACCTACACTCCATTGCTGTTGCCATCTGTGTTCAGCCCCAATGGCAAGGCAACAGGGGGGTGAGGACCCTTGATCCCATTCTAAGTACCCCCTTCCTCACAAAGAGATATTGTGGTGATTTCAGTAAACGACTCTCCAGTTCCACTCTGTCTACAACCATCAACCTTGTCAAACCTGAAGAGAGTGAATCTGTATCAGGCCAGGATTCTCTCAGTATGTCAGGAACCTCTGGTCACAAATGCCCTCAGGGTCATCTGCCAAAAACACTGTGGCCGCAGATTCCATGTTAGGGCAGGCTGCATCCACGTGAGCTGTGGACCCCAGGAATGAAGATTGATGTAATGGGAAGGTAGGAAAAAGAAAACATTACATGCAAATTTGTAGTGCAAATAAAATCTCATTAGAAATATATTATTATGTTAGTAAATATGTTTTTTTTAACAGCTAATGTGACTGTCTGTCATTGTAGGTGTAACTGCATGTTCTAATCCTGTCTGAACAATAGTCTTTCAATAACACCTATACAAGTGTGGTCAAGGCAACCTAAGCAACTAGGCCCAAAATTAAATAGGCTAAACAATTTCTGCAAGCGAGGCATGATGGAATGCAGAGAGACCAAGGTTACCACAGGTGATCTTCAAATGCAAGCAAGAATTGACCCAGACCTGTATTGCATATTGAACAATGGGAGAATTATTACAAAGTGAAACTCGTTAAGACTTACTCAGCCTGAACAATATGGAGGGTTGGGAAAAACATTATGTTTGTGCATTCCCCAGTTCTGGCTAGACCCCTTGGCACCATGGAGTAATCGTATCTTGAAAAGTAGATGGCTACACCCAGGATAACCTGGTCTAACCTCATTGGGTGCTGTGACTCCTGTCTTGTGACCCCATTGGCTGAGGCCAGAGAACATTCCAGAGGACTGAGAAAGGCAGGATGGGGATAAGAAGTGACACCTGATGGCCATTCCCTCAGCAAAGACCCAGGCAGCGAAGATCCCATGCAAGACTTGCCCTCAAACCATGAAGACTCTGAGTGCCCTGTCGACAGAGCTCAGCAAATTGGATCCGTAGCCCAATCAAGTGCACAAGTGCTCATATTATCTGAGCTTTTTGGGCAGTCAGCACAGTTTGAGAAAAGTTAACTTAATTTCGGTAACTTTTTGTTTAAATATTAAGTTGTTTTCTTTAACTTGCAAGTGTTTTAATAAAAATAAGATCGAACCATAGTGCTTTGTTTGTATCATGCAGTAGGAGGACCTGGATAGACACGTTTTATGAGTAATAAGCTGGCATCCAATCCTTTTGTACCCTACCCCCTACCCAGTTGGTACTTTACTCAACTGTTCATTTGAGAGCCAACTTATGTCGATAGCAGATCTTAAAAAAAAAATCAGTGCTCAAGGAATTTGTAGATAGCTGGGTCTTTTGACTGTGATAAACAGCTCTTCTGTAAATTATGATCATTTTTTGAATTGAAGAGGTGATCAGCCTCAGACAATGATATGTTTCCAACGTATTTCCAAATAAAACATTTTGACAAATTATAGTTTCAGTATGCCTTTGGTGAAGCAATGGCCATGACTCATCTAAGACATTAAAACAAATTTCAGAATTATTTTGAGACAGTTAATGAGAAACTAAGAACTAAATGCAAATAATATGTAAAAGACAACAAAGAATTGCAGATTCTGAAAATCAGAAACTGTCAGAAATTGCTGGAAAAACTCAGCAAAAGCTACGAAGAATATATACCTTTGAATTTTGCAGTTATTTAGTCATTTGCTTTTTTCTAAGAGTAACATTACTTTAGTCACAGAAATAATTTACTTGCAAATGTCTATTGTCTTCCTTCAGTTGGATTGCCTTAAATAGACGTGTTGCTTACGTACTGTAAGGTCTTTGCGAAATGTATATGTTACAGAAACACAAAGGAGAATTTTCACTTCTTAGTAGAAAGTCAGTGAAATGGCCATGCACCTAGCAGTTGCTGTGAGAGACTTGTTATGTTGATGTGCAGCAGGTGAGCCCACCATCCAGAAATAAATGTCCAAAAGCAGATCAGCAAATTCTGACAAGCTGAGACTCCTCAGGCAAATCATTACACGATTGTGGAGGGTTTTGTGAATCAGAAAGAAGCAGCAGAATCTGCAGCCCAAAATTTCTTTTTTGGTTTCCAGACGAGACCTGATTTACAGAGGTCTTAGACTGTGTTAAGTCGATCATATGTTTCTATGATTGATTACTATTGAATACATAGTTTTCTAAACATTGATAAACTATAACTCTGGCAGAGTAGTGTGTAACTAATCACTGCCACATTTCAAGTGCATGGTTTACAATTCGCCATTAACAGTGAATCAATATATCTGGGCTTGTTTATGTTCCACTTGATACATACTAACTTCCTGAGTTTTGATATTCATATTTTATAGGCTTTAAGGTAGTTATAAAATAATTTTGAGCTTCTGTCAGACATCCATCTGTGGATTTTCTGTTACGTACTCTTCTTAAATCCTAATACCATTATATTTATAGATTATTTCTAATCAATCTATTCAGAGATGGTTTTACTCACCTCTGGAGCAAGTGGAACTTAAACCAAGGATTCCTGGCTCATAGGGAAGGCACCACAAGAACCTCCCACCATGGTTATATTCCCCCAACTAGCTGCCATTTTGCATAGCCTTGTGTTACTCTCTTACATGTTTGTACTCTGTTCTGTGTCTGCCTAAATTTATAGATTTTAAATTACAGATCTTTTATGGCAGAAATCATTTATAAACACTAATTTCATTTAGTCATGTACTGTATAGCATGACAATGTCTAAATTATTCTATGGCTGTTAACCAGCATGATATCACATCTACAAATCTAAGGATGATGTTGAAATCACTTTATCCACTCAGTTTTTCCAACGTAGCCAAACGTGTTATACTGGTGATGAACTTCACGAGCATGGAAGGATGGAAGATGGATTTGAAAAGGTCATCGATGCTAGTTTGTACGGATTATTATTGCCTATACTTTTGTGGGAAATAGAACCGACTCATTTCAATAATTTCAGTCCGAGACAAGATCTGAAACAGCAGTATTGTTTCGAGTGGTGTCTACAAGGTAGGCACACCGAGTCCAACGAACACACAACTTTTATATAATTAATTTCTCCTTTACTCCTCCCCGCTTATTCCATTGCTCCTCCCCTGTTTACATCTCCCACTTCTCTAAGCCCGGCGCCCATTACTCTTGTTTATCTCTTGCCTTATCTGGCCTTGTGCGTAAAAAAGTACAGGCACTTGCCTGGCCGTTTCACCACATCCCTCTGTGGCCCATTATTAGCGTATATCCTCCTTCACTGCCATCTGCTTCCTTGCTTTCTAAAGCAACATTTCCTCCCATTCTTCATCCACACTGAGCCTTATGACCTCTTGATTGTGGTTATTTTTGTTTTTGCAGAAGCGGGAAACAGATGCTTATAACTGTTTGTACAAGCATATCTAGCTTAACCTACACCCTGTTGGACTTTGGCTCAATCTACCAGCTTACTTTCCTCTATGTGTGAGCCGAGTCCTGCGTGTTCTTTCAATGAAACAATAGGAGAAGATATTCCGTCTCAAACTCTTGGTTTATTTTAGCAGTAAGTGGATAAAGTATACAGAGCTCTGGGTCTAGGTCTTCCCGTCAGCGGGCATGTCTCCCAAGATTGTATTAGAACTTTGAGCGGAACAAGTGTAATTGTTGGCCCTTGGGGTAAATGCTGGAGGTAACGTGGAATTCTTTACAGGTGGGAAAATAGCACTTAAGGTGGTACAATTCGGAGCGTCCGCCTGATGGTGAGTGCCATCATGCAGTGAAATCCTGTTGGGTCTATATTAGGGAAAAATGGGGCTGGGGTAGTAAATAGGGTTGGCCTGGCCGAGGAACACGCAATTACTCATATTCATTGAGGTTGCGGTCGCTGTCATCCAGTCCAGCCATAGGTTCTTATCCCCGTACCCGGAGGCTAATTTAATAATGTCCCTTCTCGTGAGGTTGTTGTAGTGTATTACCACAACTCCTGAACTTTGGTCAACCACCATGCTTGTTATGTTTTTGGTTTGTGGCTGGTTCGTAGGAGGGTCCACTAAGGTTACCTTCACTAGTCCCATGGTATCCACTCCTGATTGATCTACACCTATTACAAAATAAAAGCTTCTGTCATCAATCCCACAGTAAATCTGTACCTCTTTGAGACCAGGGTTAATGTCGAATCTTGTCAGGGTTAACAAGAGTGGATTTTTTAGCTCTGAGGAATGATCGAGTTGCCCCTTAGTCAGGCTCACATAGTCTCGAACATTCCATCTATTATCCGAGGGTGACGACTTCTTGGGTGTCCATCGTACCCCAGTCCATGTTAATACATGATCCCATGACGGGCATGGGTCATAGTAAATGGCGTAGATGCAAAGATATACATCATACCCCCTCCAGCTCCCGGTATCTTGGCCACAGTCAATTACTTTGCATAAGTCAAACTGGTATGTTGTACCACACTTTTTATCATGTCTGATGTGTACCCGGCTCCCCGCCTCCCTTAAACATTTGTCTGCCTCTTGTCCTGTTGATCTTTTGTTCCTGGGACTTTCTCCCTCGCCTATGTGTTTGTCCTTCGTGGTTGATACCCCTATTAACAGTGGCATAACACTTATACATAAAATAATAGCAAAAACTCCTAACCACAACAGCCTAGGGTAGTGTGGGCTCCTTACAGAGATGAACATTATGTCCTTTACACAACTTTCCTATATGTTTTAAACAAATTCTTCTTGTGTTCCGGTCCTGTCCTCACTTATGCTCTCCAGAAAAACCTTTCCTTGGAGATCTTTAGAACCTCTCCCCCTTTTTCCAGAACCCTCTTCCTGCAAAAGTTAAAAGTTTAAGACCCTTCTACTCTTTTTCTGTTCTTATTTGTTCTAGAGTTCTCGTTGGCGGTTCCATAGCTGCACATTGGCTCCAATGGTACCGGCTTTCTCCTTTCCCCTGTAGTCTGACTGCATGAGATGTCCTCTCCACCACCTTGTAAGGTCCTGTCCACCTTGGCTCCGACCACTTCCGTTTGATCACCTTCAGCAGGACCCAGTCTGTGGTAGATGGCGCCTGGCTCTGTAGGTCCCCCTTTGCCGATCCAACTTGTTTGGAGAAAGCTGACACCAAAGCTGTTAGTTGGTCATAGTAAGGTTTGTACCTTAGAGAGGCTCCTCCTCCCTCTAACATCTGTATTCCAGCTCCCGGTCCCGGGAACTGCTGCCCTGTTGTTAGCTTGTACGGGGTGAAACCTGTGATAGAGTTTACTGAGCTTCTAATGGACATTAAAGCTAAGGGTAGGACGCCCACCCAACTTAACTTTGTTTGTGCACACACTTTTCCTATTTTTCCTTTTATGGACTGATTCATTCTTTCCACTTTTCCCTGTGACTGAGGATGGTCCACTGTTCCAAACGCATGTTTCAGTCCTAAAGCTGCTTCAACTTCTTACAGGTCTTTGTTCTTGAAATGTGTGCCATTATCTGACCTGACTCTCTTTGGAAACCCATGCATTGGAATGTATTGGTTTATCAAAAATTTGATCACTGTTTTTGCGTCTTCCTTTTTCACAGGTATCGCTTCTGGCCAACCAGTGTATGCATCCACTGCTACCAAAAGGTACTGGTATCCGTTTACTCTCTCTATCATGTCAGTGTAGTCAATCACTATTTCCTGATCTGGCATTCTTGGGAGAGGGAATTTTCCCTCGTGTGGTTTCACTGTTGCTTTTACATTGTATTCTATACACGTTTTACATTCTCTGATGTAATTGTCAATCATTGCAGGCAAGAACGGATGCCACCAATGTGTCAGATATCTCTGCATCTGCGTTTTTCCACAGGTTGTCAACCCATGAGTTTCCTGGAGCATGGAAGCTATCAAACCTGGGGGTAGCACTGGTCTACCGTCCGGTGACCTCCAAATCCCTTCTGACTCTGTGGCCCCTCTCTCTCTCCATACTGTCAGTTCATGAGGAGAGGCTTTCTGCTGCTCTTTTATTAACACGTTAGCATCGCAGGCGGGCAGCAGGTCATACACTGTTCTCTCTGTTTGCATCATTATGTACTGGGGTGCATATCCTGCTGCTTTTTTTGCTGCTAAGTCTGCTTCCTGATTGCCCTTAGCTACTGTTTATCAGTTTTGTCATGTCCTCTACATTTGACCACCGCCACTTCTGCAGGTTTCATTAGGGCCTCCGCTAATCTTTTCACATCTTTTTCATGTTTGATTGGGGTTTTTGATGCTGTTAAGAATCCTGCTCTGATCCATTGACTGAGTTCTACCTGTTTAGCCCCTACCACATATGCAGAGTCAGTGTAGATGTTTACTCTTTTTCCCTCTGACCATTCTAACGCAGCAATCATTGCCTGTAGTTCAGCCAACTGGGCTGATTCTTTGCCTGTCACTTTTCCTGTCAACACTTCCTCAAATCCCTCACTTGTCTGTCGCACCACTGCATAGGCTGCTTTAAGTCCTTCAGTTGGCTGTCTGTAACAGCAACCATCTGTGAACAGCACTTCTTCTGGGTCTACTAGTGGTTTTGCCCATAAGTCTGCCCTAGCTTTGACGTTTCTCTGTACCCTTTCCTCACACATATGTGGTTCTCCTTCTCCCATGTTGTTAGCCATGTTGATTCCTTCGTGTGTGAAAGTTATATGTGGTGCATTCAGGATTTTCTCTAACCTGGTTTGCCGCAGTGACATCATTGTGAAGGCTGTTGAGTTCACATAGGCCACTATACTGTGTGTCATCAGTACCGTTAGTGAATGGCCCATGACTATATGTGCTACCTTTTGGAGAATATTTGCTATCTCTGCTGCATGTCTTGTACATGGCGGGTGTCTGTCCTCTATTGGGTCAAGGGTAACACTTACATACATCAGCACCTGCCTGCCTCCTGCTTTTTTCTGAAAAAGAACACCATTTATTGTGTGTGATTTTTCAGAAACATTGAGGAAAAATGGCTCTTCCTCAAGAGCCGCTAAATCAGCAGCCTGCGTTAGGGCTTGTTTGAGAGATATGAAACTTTTGTCTGCCTCCGTGGTCCACTGCAAATGGGCCGACAGATTTCTCATGCCTTGCTCATTTACCATGGCCCTCAGAGGGAAAGTGAGCTCCCCATATGATGCAACAAATTGTCTGCTGTATCCTGCCAACCCAAGAAATGAGAGCATGTCTTTTACAGTGACTGGTTTGGTATGATGCAGAATGGAGGTTCTATGGGACGGAGACACACCTGCTGCTTTAGCGGAAATAACTCTACCCAAAAAAGACACCGTTTGTCTGCAGCATTGCAATTTAGCCCGTAAGACTTTGAAACCGACGTTATACAGGTGAATCAGCAACGACTTTGTAGCTGCCAGGCAAGAAACATGGTCGGGTGCCGCCAGAAGAATGTCATCCACATACTGGATCAATACCACCCCCTTTGGGAGCGTCAGGTCCTTCAGCTGCTGTTTCAGTACCTGATTAAACACCCCCGGCGACAAAATGAACCCTTGAGGGACCCTTGTGTAACGTAGTTGTTGGCCTTTGTCGGTGAACGAGAAAATGTCCCTCAAATGATCAGCTAGGGGCAAACAGAAGAACGCGTTGGCCAGATCAATGCACGAGAACCACTTATGGTCAGGGGTCAGCACAGACATCGCAGTATATGGGTTTGGAACTGGAACTGTTGAAGTAGAGACAACACTATTGGTCCTTCTAAGATCATGCGCCATCCTATATTTACCTGTATTCTGCTTCTCTACAGGTAAAATAGGAGTGTTCCAGGCTGACTGGGAGGGTTCTAGCACCCCTGCTGCTAACAATCCTTCAATTGTATCGGCAATGCCGGCTTCAGCCTCTGGTTTGTGTGAGTATTGTCTCTGCCAAATCGGAGTGTGGTCTATTAAATCGAATGTGATTGGTGTGACGTGTTTGCAGTGACCAACGTCCGTTGGACCTGCTGACCACAAGGTATCTGGTAGAGTGTCAAGCATCGCTGGTCTGTTTTTTCCCTGCCATGAAACCTTTCAATCTGCCTATGTTCCAGCAGTACCTTGTCAGTTGTCCTGTACATAATTCTGTAGGCTTCCTCTGATGGTGAATATTGTAAACCGGGTAGCTGAGTCCAAACCCAATCAGTTAGCACCATCAAACGTTTGGACATAGGTCCCAGATCCTTGGCCTGATATTTAGCATGCATAGCCAATGTGACATGAGGTATAGCTTCTTCAGACATCTCATACCATTCCAACTGTTCTGCAGTTAGTTCAACAACACCCGCCACACCTTCTTTCCCTAGCAGAATGCAACTGGAGGAAATATCCCATTGAGTCCCTTCTAGGTGCTGATAGAATGCATGTTGATAGATTTCATTGTCATCTCTATCATAATATAGGGTAACATGGAGATGATCTGCAGGAGGAGAATAGGGATGCAGCATCTGAACCCAGGGTCGCCATTGGTTATATAAGGACTGTATGCCGTTGTTCTGCCTGCTTTCGGGTTCTAGGAGTCCCCAGTATATATCTGCCCACTGCCCTTCTGCCAATGGTGATGTGTCTGGTGATAGCATCATTTGGGATCCAGAGTCATGGAACAGTTGACAGAGTAGCCATTTGGAAAGGTGACTACCAGTCCGTCTGGTCCGCACAGAACTGAGGCCCCGCATCTCACCAGGAAGTCACGGCCCATCAGATTGACAGGGCATGCAGGTGATGAAATATACCGGTGACGGAACGTCTGTTTGGCCACTGATGTGATCAGTGGCGATGTCAAAGGCAGATTTTCTGGTTTACCAGAGAACCGTACTAACTGGACGCTGGAGGATGACATGTTTAACCGAGGTATGTCACAAGTGATGGTAGAAAATCTTGCACCCGTGTCAACCAAAAAAGACAGATTCTTGTCCATTACCCTCAATTGCATGTAGGGGTCTGCCAACCCCGCATGTCCCTGAGTCCTCGGGCCCCCTCAATATTCGTACCCCTGCCCTTCCGGCATGGTTTGGGGGTACTGACCTTGCACCGGGGCTGCAGCTGCATTTGGGACTTGGTAAGGCTGGACAGCTTGTTGAGAAGGAGGCTGACTTGAGTGGACATACTGTCCTCGGATCGATCCCTGGCCTCCCTGGGGTCCCCACAGCATGGGACAATTTCTTCTCCAATGCCCGGGTTGGCCACATTCAAAACAGGTGTTGGGTGGCTGACCTCTGAGTCCTCCGCGGCCCCTTCCTCTACCACACATTTCTCCTGCTATGCCTATAGGCCTGCCCCCATGGTGGGGGTGGTGTGGCATCCAATCAGGTGTTGGGTCTAGACTCGGGAGGTTGTTTTGTGGCGAACGGCTGCTGAACCATCTGATTAGTCGTCTTTTGGGAGGCCTTCTTTGTATCACTAGCCTTCCTTCTAGCCTCATCAAGCTGTAACTTCAGCAACTGCACTTGAGCTGACTCATTGCTCTGTTTATCTTCATCCTGTTTTGTCCTGTGGCGCTTCATGTGTTTTTCCCACTGTCAAGTGTTTTTCCCACTGTTCTGTAGAACAACCTGGGATGTCGGGATTACTCTCCATTGCCTCTTTTACTTCCTTAGGCATCCCTGCCATAACGGCATTTCTAAATAACATGGTCTGTAGCTGACCCGACCCTGGATGGCTCCCCGCAGTATCTATCCACGTGCCCTTACATCTGGCCAAAAAGGCAGGCATATCCTCACCCTCCTTCATTGTGAAGGTGAGTGAGTGCATCGCTCCCGGTGGAATTGGAAATCTATCCCTCATTGCCCTTCCCACACAGGTGGCATGCTGCGTGAATGGGTCTGAATCAGGTAGTGAGGTGGTCCCCGCAGAAGCTTCAATCTGCTGTATTTCCCACATACTCAATTGCTTGCCCAACAATGGTCTCCAGTCGCCCATAGCTAACTTGTGGCCTAGTGTATATTGGCAAAATTTAGTCATCCAGGGCCCACCTCCCTCCGTGGGTGGGGGCATTTTATCCAGGATGCTGTTCGTGTCAGTAAATGTGAAGGGCTGATAAACATGCCCCATATAGGAGCCTCTGTAAATTAATGGCATTTGGTGGTGCTGATACTTTGTGGGTTGTCGTAATGTGTCTCTTTGACGCAGGTTATATCTTGTTTTTGGTAGGGGCTTCAGTGAAGGGCCGTTTTCCGTGTGCATTGTGAGTGAGCCTGTGAAAGTGACGGGGTAGGTGTGTGGGTCATCATCTGTCAGGGATTCTTCGTCCTCAATTTCAGTACAATTTTGAGACGCCTCCTCATCCAATTTCTCTCTGTCTCTTTCTTCCCTCAACTCTCTCCTTCTTCTGTCTGAGAACCCGTCATCTAGTAGCTGACCTGAGTCATGTAATCTTCCCCTCTTTTCACTCTCAGCACTATACGGTGTCGAGTGAGCATCTGGCTCTTGCACTGATGAATGTCTCCCCTGTTTCGACTGTTCTTTGTTTCTGCTGTGCGTCATTATTACCCTATTTGCTTCCTCCGCTTCCTTAATTGTCTTTCGGCTTCTAGTCTTAGTTTTTCTACTTTTCTGATGCTTTCTTCTACTGCTTCCGCCAGTCTCTCTTTTGCTACCTTGTACTCTCTTGTTCCTACTTCTTGCACATCTAACACCCCTTCTTGAACATACATGAGTGGCATTTGTGTTACAGGATATGGGGGCGGTGGTTGTACCCCAGGCAGTTTAGGATATAATGGTGCGGATGGTCCTGCCCTTTCAGTCTCCTTTGCCAGTTCTGTTTTAGAGGTACCACCTATTCTCTTTTGTAATATTTCTACCGCTACACAGGCTAACGTCATGTTGTGCAGATGAATCCTCCTCTCTTCTTTCTCCTCGCCTTCTTTCGTCCACTTTCTTCTAACCAATATTGACCCTTTCTTTCCCTTCATGTGCTCTTCTACTTCTAGTTTAGCTTGCTCTTCTGCTTTTCCTAAAAATGGCGACAATTTCTTCCTCTCCTCATCTTTAGGGACTTTGCCCTGTTTTGTAATTCTTCCCAAATCTTGTCATATTTCTCCATTATTGTTTTTTATTTGTTCTTTGCGAGCCCACTGACTAACTGACTTCTGGCTTTACCCCACTGCTGTTTTACGGGCAACACTAAGTCGGAAGAACATCCTCCGTATTCTTCTCGCTCTTTATCAAATTCCCCTTCCATTTTATGTGTTTTTTTTGTTTTTAATCCTCCCGTCCAGTAGTCAGTTGGTTTGGATGTAATATAACCGAGCAACCAACCCAATCAGAGACAAATCCAGTGGCCAGTCAGTTTGTATGGAGTACGACCCGAGCAACTGACCTGTTCAGTGAGAATTATCAGCAGTTTCGTTGTCACCGTTAGGTTTCCACTGCCGACTCTCTCTCACTGAAATACCACCGTCTCTGTCTTCAAAATGCTACTGGCTTTTCTACCACTCTCCGTACATTCCCCAATATAATTTTAAAACTTACAACACATCAATCATAAACCAAAACTTGTGAGCGTTGCTTTTATGAGATCCTGCTCAATGGACTTTAAACCTCCTCACACTTACGTACCTTGTTGCTTTTATGAGGACTCTAACCCCACAGGATTTTAAACCTGTACGTATTAAACTTTGTTGCTTTTATGGGGACTCTAATCCGATGGGACTTTAAACCCGTACGTACCTTGTTGCTTTTATGGGGACTCTAACCCCATGGGACTTTAAACATGTACGTATTAAACTTTGTTGCTTTTATGGGGACTCTAACCACACGGGACTTTAAACCCGTACGTATTAACAATACTTTATCCACTTACTATTACTAGGACACTTGCAGTATAATGACACAATCAATTTGGTATCTCCAATTGCAGAACTTCGATATAAACAGGTGTCTGCTCACCTTTTTATGCGGCGCCGCTTGTTGTTGTCATCAGACGTCAGTTGTCCGTTGTTTCTATTTTTCTCTCTTTTCCATCACTTCTCCGTCTTCAGCACGTCGGGGTCACCAAATTGTTGGACTTTGGCTCAATCTACCAGCTTACTTTCCTCTATGTATGAGCCGGGTCCTGCGTGTTCTTTCAATGAAGCAATAGGAGAAGATATTCGGTCTCAAACTCTTAGTTTATTTTAGCAGTAAGTGGATAAAGTATACAGAGCTCTGGGTCTAGGTCTTCCTGTCCCTGACAAACAGCAAAGTGTGTCAGTTCACGAAGTCCGACGTATTCCTGTCCCTGACCCAGTCTTTTATACAGTACAGAATGTCATGCAATCACTGAGGTGGGATTGTCTTCTGATTGGCTGTTGATTTGACTCCATTCTCCGCCTTTTCGCGTTCCGGATGTCTGACCCCATGTGACCTCCTTCTGCCCGCGAAACAATCTCCACATGACCTCCTCTTGCACGCGAAACAGTCTCCACCGTTTGCTCGCACACACAAGGGTCACACTACACACCGTGCTCGTCAATGGCCAAGTACAGCATTGCACTATATGCAACTGAAACAAATACATCATCAAAGGCCTCTGAATGCCTTGAACTAAGCCACATATTTACAACCCTCTCCCCTCACAGCATTTTATCTATTTGTCTGTAACATCTACCATTGTTTGCAGGCACATTTCATTCTTGTATGCACATTTTAGCTAAAGCAAAAGCAATTATATATTTCCTTCACATAGTTTTCATTCTTGTTAACTCAGCTCTTGGCTGAAACAATTATACACTGTGAGAAACAAAAGCTCACTCACTTTAGTAATTTCAGTCCGAGACCAAAAATCTGAATCCGAGTCGTTTATTTGTACACTTGCAAGTGGGTGCCTTGTCTAATTGCCAGGTACGGCAATTACAAATGCACAGTAAACCCCAACAAACTCTCGCAATTTATACAGTTTTTTCCCATATGTTTTCCTTATTCCATTGTTTGTTCCCTGCTTCGCTTACGTCATTCATTTCCTTAAGACTGATCCCACAACTCCTGTTTATCCAGCCTTGTCAGTGACAAATGTCTATCTCTGCTCCCATAAGGGTGTTTGACGTCATCCCATCCTTTGCTTACCATTATCTGCTCCCTCCATCTGCGCTGCCCCTCACAGCATCTTATCACTAAGCCCTTTTAATTGGGGTTTGTTCCTGTGTCTCTGTACAAGTGGGGAAACGGATGTTTTTCCTGTTTGCCCATACATCCACCATTGTTCTGTAATCAAGTCTCATGCTAACATACCATTTTCTTTAACGGATTATACGTTTCCTCATTTTTGCTAAGTCAGCTCTCGTCCGAAACAATCCCAAACTAATGTGAATTCATTTATTCTGTATCAGAACTTATAATTTGCAGAAATAACATTAATTCACCTATATCCCACAATTTCCCCTTTTTCTTTTGATTACCATTTGTTATCTTCTGCATTTTTGTCTCTTTTTTTTTAAACATCATTCCCAAAATTCGCAAGCATCATTTCAGAGATTTCATCCATCTTGGTTTCACTCATCTCCTCATCATTTAGTCGATAAAGTTCCTCTGTCTGATTCCCTCTTAGGGGCATCTATTTCATCAAGGCTGTTTCAATCAGTCTTTGGGTGAGCCCTCGTATACAGGGTATGACACAACAGCCAATGGCCACCAATACCCCGACTACTACTATCAGGGAAGTAAGGATAGAAACCACCTCCCCCTTTTTCTGCTAAAATCATATCAAGGGCTATTCTGTTTTCCCATGCCATCCTACTTGTCGCATCAAGATGTTCTGATATTCCTTTAACCACATCTCTTGTATAATTTATAAATCGCTGTTGATTATAGAAAATGTAATTTATCCAATCTACATTTTTATTAATTGTTGCCCACCAAAAGAGAGCTGACTCAAAGCCTGCTGCAATCTGGTTACGAGCTTTGAATTCAGGTACTCCCCTAGGGACTCCTACCGAATCAAGATAAATCCTGTCATCAAAAGAAGTATCTAACAGTAATCTCTTACCCCTTCCCTTTTTCCCTACTATCTTTTCCTTCTCAAATGCCAAGGAAAATGGAATTGCCAATTGTACAATTGCACATATCCCTCTCCAATCCGGAGGTAGCGTGGGTCTCAATATTTTGCCTCCACAGTACCACCACAGATCCACTCGGGGAACCTTTAATGCTGAGTAGTTCCCTTCCTTCTCCATTTCGGTACCATTCTTAATCTCTGTACATAATTTCAGCTCCCCCAAATCTCTCGACCGACTTGTACCTCGCCTGCGCACACACGACGTGTGATTTCCAACTGCGGCGGAAAATGTGGGGGGGAGCTTTTACATCTTTCTTCTCCAAGGGAGGGATCATCAGAGATAGGGAGGTACAATTCCTATCATTCCATGCAGTCTCATCCTGGTACAGGGCTATCATACATTTCATGCCCTTCCTGTCTTGCTTCCACCTGAGCAGAAAGGGAACTACCTGGGCCACTGGCCTACCGGAGGCACATGCATAGCAATTGCTTTTGTTCAGACTTTTTACAGTATACTTTACCCATTCAACCCAGGTATTTGCATCCCCGTACCCAGTTTCTATCTCGATGGTCTATTTCAAGTCTTTTACCTCTATAATTTTTACTACTTTAGGATCATCGGGAGGGGTGAAAGGTTGTATCTCATTACCCAGTAATTTCCCTGTCCTACACTAATTCGAAAACAACAGCCCACGAACACCTTCCCATTTGTTTTCATTTCAATCCCAAATGTTTCATTTAATTGTATCTCATAAGTGCCCCCCCCCCCAAAACTGCTTCGTGACATGTGGTTTTCCTTATCGTTAGGTATATGCGGTTACACTTCTTATCGAGACAATCACGAGCTGGTCGGAAGGGGGCCCGGTGTACTGTGACGAGACCATAATACCAAGTACCATCCCAGAGGCCATCCCCATAGGACTTAAGATGTATCTCTGAGCTGCGGTACTGTCTCTGATTAGCTACATCCCCACAATTTACTAAGCTGCATGCATCAGTGTCTATTACTTGTGGATTATCAGACTCAGGAACCATTAATAATACATATGAAAATGATATGTGACAAAATCCTAATACCAAGAGGGCTAGCATCATGACTCTAAACATTCCCAGCATTCTAATCATGCTGAAGCACAAAAAGGCTTAATATACAATCTTACAGAAATAATCCCGTGCTCGCATCGCCACCGTATAGTCAGTTACTCAAAGTCTCTTTAGGCTGAGTTTCAGCGGGTCTTGCGTTGATTCAGCTGTCCAGACTTCTTCCTCAACTGGAGGGTCCACAGGCCCTTTGATCCGAGTGTAATGAGTCCAGCCTTTTTCCGCCGTCCTTATTGCCGTTTCGGCATTCAAAAGAGCCTGGTACGGCCCTTCCCAGTCCGGCTGCAATTTAGTCTCTGTCCATGATTTTACTAAGATCCACTCACCCAGCCGGACGGGGTGAACAGCGAATTCAAGGGGCTGTGCCAATAGGCCCTGTTTCCTGAGGAAAGACAAAGAGGAGGACAAGCCCAGTATATACTTCTTTAAAAACAAATCTTTAGTTTCGGGAATTGGCAATTCTCCATTCGTTCCCAGATATGGTAATCCAAATAAAATTTCATAGGGGGATAGTCCCAAATCTTCCCTCCGCCAAGGGACAAGCCCAAAAGGCATCCTTTAAATCTATCACACTAAACCATTTGTGATCATGAGGGATCTTACTTAATAACGTGTAGGGGTTTGGCACCACTGGGTGCCTGATCTGTACTATTCGATTTAATGTTCTCAAATCCTGCACCAATCGATAAGTTCCATCAGATTTCCGCACTGGTAGAATTGGGATATTATAAGGAGACATACATGGCTCCAACAGTCCATCTCTAATCAGTCCCTCAATTACTGGCTGCAGTCCTCGTTTACCTTCTATGGAAATAGGATATTGTCGTTCACAGACAACGTCCCCTTTCCGTTTTAAATTTATTAAAAGGGGAGGGATGTGTAGTTTCCACGATTCCCTTGTCTAGCCCATACAATAGGTTCTATCTTTCTCTCTGCATCCTCTGTCAACATCGCCAGTTGTACAACTAATTCTTTTTCCTAAATTCAAATCTCCAGTCCTAAAAGGATAATTAAGTCTCTCCCCAGTAAGTTACTTCCTATATCAGGGATATACAGCAGTTCCCCTGTGACCCTATCCTTAGGACCTTCTATCATCATAGGTTCAAATACTGGAACAATAAATCCTTCCCCTTTTACCCCTGAAACAATAATTGACCGTGTCGACATTTCTACCTTCTTTGTTTTAAAATTCAGCGATGACCGTGCTGCCCCCGTATCTACTAGGAAGACTACCTCTTCCCTACAGGGTCCCACCTTCAAGTTTATCAAGGGTTCCTGGTGGGCCCCCAAGGTCAGGAACCCCTGACACCCCTATTCTTCAACAAAAGTCATAAGTGGAATTGCCCTTTCTTCCCTTTGTAGATCAGGACACCCCCGCTTAAAATGCCCTATCTTTCCACAATAATAGCATCCTGCCTGTGGAGACTTCCATCTCTGCCCTTGTCGCTCAAACCCTCTATCAAATGTTCCCCCTTGTCCTCTCCCTCTCCCTCTCCCTCTCCAGTAAATAGTATATTCAAAATAGACATTAATTCAGCCCAGGTATACAGACTGGGCCCCAAAAATTGATCAATTTGTTCTGACAATCCCACCGGATCCTCAACCAGGACCTTCATTTCCTTTTTAAATGTTCTGACCTCCCCACTAGTGAGGGGGGGGCACTTACAAACCCAATCTCTTTGTCCCCTATGGGTACCTCCCGAAGGGGATAAGTCGTTACGTTCTTCCCCTTTTTCTTTTTTTTTTAAAGACATATTGCAATATTTCTAGCTCCCCATAACTTCAAACACCAATTCATCAATTCATGCTTGACTAACCTTTAAAGCCTGTTCCTAACTTATAAATATATTTATATATTTACGTTCATTTCTTCAGTATTTAATAGTTAAAATGCAAAATGCATACAGTTCCCAATTTTGCAATCACTGTAATTACACAGTTTTAGTCCTTTAATTTAGATCCAAAATTAGTTTTCTTAAATAGTCCTGACCAATCATTGCTCAATTACAATACTATAGGTCGTAAAATAATCAGAGCTGCCTTAAAAGAATTTGTCTACTCAAGTTTAAAAAAAACTTCTAATGCATGAACCATGGCTGAATCCAAGGCCACAGATATTAACCATAGAATTTTGTTTTTACTACAATCTAATGTTGAACTGAAACTTCAACTGTCCTCCATAAATCGCTTTTATGTAAAGATAAAAGAGATTAGTTAGAAACTGATAGGAAGGCAGTCATGATCTGTAAAAAGAACAGGAGTTGTCTTTTTTTTTTTCTTCATAATCTCGATAGAATCCTTAACCTTAAAAGAAATCATGTTAAGTTTCCATCAGATTCAAAACAGTCCTGGAACTCAAGCTCCAGGGAATAAAACACAAACATTCAATCACCAACAAACAAATGTTCACTCAAACCAAATCACAAAGGGTTAAACTTCCTACCAGCTGTATAGCTCTTTTCATTCTCTCTCTCTTACTCTCACATTGACATATAAACTCAGATATTTACAAACCCAGTCGTCGTCCGATCTGTACTTTGGCCAGAAGACAGCGGGACGAAGAATGGATTCCTTAGTCCATACAAAGCAACAATATTTAATCATCTTTCTCCCTTGTACAAGTATTATTTTGCCAATTCCACAACATCCTGTCCAAAGGACTTTCGGGAGGTATGTTGTAAGGGACCCCGCCTCCATTTCCATTGCCTTTTCCTTACTTTGTTTCCCCGGAGGCTTTTTCCTTACACAGCACAATCCATATTGAGTTCCTTCGTTAGTCCCTTATTAACTACTAAAACTCAATCCCGGCCACCAAGGCAATACTTAAAAGTCAATTTTCTTACCTTGGGCTGTGCACAGAGTTGCCTGGCCCCTTTCTGCTGTATTGTCTATCAACCTCCTATCACTGTCTGATTCAGATGTCTCTCTTGTAGGATTCACACCAGTCACCCAAGGGAGCAGACCAAACCGGGACACGAGACCGCTCCTCAATGGGGAACGTCTTCCCAGTGTCCAAGGCCAGCCACTCCTCCCGGTGATGGAAGAAAATCCCGGACACGAGCCCCCAATTGTGAGAAACAAAAGCTCACTCACTTTAATAATTTCAGTCCGAGACCAAAAATCTGAATCCGAGTCGTTTATTTGTACACTTGCAAGTGGGTGCCTTGTCTAATTGCCAGGTACGGCAATTACAAATGCACAGTAAACCCCAACAAACTCTCGCAATTTATACAGTTTTTTCCCATATGTTTTCCTTATTCCATTGTTTGTTCCCTGCTTCGCTTACGTCATTCATTTCCTTAAGACTGATCCCACAACTCTTGTTTATCCAGCCTTGTCAGTGACAAATGTCTATCTCTGCTCCCATAAGGGTGTTTGACGTCATCCTATCCTTTGCTTACCATTATCTGCTCCCTCCATCTGCGCTGCCCCTCACAGCATCTTATCACTAAGCCCTTTTAATTGGGGTTTGTTCCTGTGTCTCTGTACAAGTGGGGAAACAGATGTTTTTCCTGTTTGCCCATACATCCACCATTGTTCTGTAATCACGTCTCATGCTAACATACCATTTTCTTTAACGGATTATATGTTTCCTCATTTTTGCTAAGTCAGCTCTCGTCCGAAACAATCCCAAACTAATGTGAATTCATTTATTCTGTATCAGAACTTATAATTTGCAGAAATAACATTAATTCACCTATATCGCACACACTGGTGTGAGTTCATTTACCTTGCATAAGCAATTATGGTTGCAGAAGTAACACTGCTTTACCTATATTCCACACTTTGATGCCAGTCCATAAGATGTAAGACATAAGAGCAAAAGTAGACCATTCCACCCATTGAGTCTGCTCCACCAATCGATTAGGTTATGGATTATCTGGAAATCCTAGAACACATTTCTTCATTTGTTCTTTTTAAATTTATATTTGATCAGGGGCTAAATGACAGTGTTTATTCATTCCTCATTGCTCTCATAATGTCTTTCAATGTCTACAGAGAATCTAATTTAAGAATAACAAAATTAGTCATCTGTCTGAAGTCCAATCCTTTGCCCAACGAAACTTGAAGAATTTTTTTTCCAAAAGGCAAAAAGCTTTATTGGATAGTTGCTGAAATGTTAAGATACAAGAGTATAATTGTAACATGCTAATTAAAAAGTTGAAATACAACCTGACAAAGCTTAATGTTGGCTAAGTTCTGAGGTGCTTTAAAATTTCAAAGGATCTTTTTCAGAACATTTCAAGCTTCCTGCATATTGCTTTGAGAATGTTTCAGCATATGTACTTTTTGTCTTGACCTGTATAAATGTCAGCACATTTCAAGTTCTGTTAGAATTAAGACCCCTTAAGCTTATACATATCAATTAATTTCCTTATGCCTAAATTATCCAGCCACCTGCTTGATCATGCACATTCCAAAAAGCACAGGATTAAATGGCTACAAATACTAACTTGCTTCCTGCAAGCATGTAGATGTTTCATTACTCAGTTTACATCAAGGGTGAGCTACCCAAACCAGGTTAAGTCATCTTCATGAAAGGCACTACCAATGTGGTTAACAATAAGCAACAGAAAATCTTTATAGGGATGTTTCTCAAGAAAATATCAGCAGATGCAATTTTTAAGAAAGAGTTTCCTGTACACAATACAAAACTATTTTTTTCATTGAAACAATGGCAGAAGACTACCTTTTGTACCAAATAAGCAGGATGCAAAAATATTGAAAACTCTTCAGTCAATATTACCAATAAAATGGCAATATGTTCATTTATCCAAACTGCCAGCAATATTAAATTAACTGTTAGTAATTTCATGTTTATTAGTATGTTTCAAAGCTAAAATGTAAAATATATTCTGTGCTCTTATTGCAGCATTGACCTTTTGACCCCAATTTTCATTGATCTGTTTTTTCTCCTCGTTTTGCACTTTCTTGAATGTTTGACAGCAGAAGTATATTCATCTTATGATCTTAAGAGGCTTTTAAAATTCTTAATTACAGCAATTATTCAGGTCCTCTCAAGGTAAATTTTGAATCTTTTGTTGTATATTAAAATAAAATCCAACCCGTAATCCTTGAATCTATACGTACAGCCAGCTACGCCCACACTCCTTGCTTAGCTTTCATGTGCCTTCAGTCTCTGCTGTCATCTCTATTCTCTGCATCCTCCTCTTCACTTGGAAACAGCCCAAATCTTTTCCAGAAGAAACTACTCAACAAGAAATTGGTCACAAATCTCAAAATTTGTAAATGCAAAATGTACAAATCTCATGATTTTTGAGTAATTTGGTAGAGGAGACATATTACTGTTAGATCTTTAGTCAGAGTTGTTTGTGAATCATTTGTTTATTATAGTATCAATTCATACATTAGCAAAATTGATCATTAGAAGAAGTTAGATAAACTGGGTAATTTTATTGCTTTTGTAATTTTTATGCTAACAATGTTATATTGAATGTTGCAGAGCTAATTTCTTTCTTGTAAGCCATATATATTTTGTGGAGTTACATGTAATTTCATTTCCCATCGGATTGTTATTTATGAATGTGAATTAACAATAGCAGTGTAGTAGAATAATCAGTGACATTACTGACTTGAAGAGCTGTTTCACATGATGGAAAGGTAATAGTCATTTCACAGAATCACAGAATGGTTTCAGCCAATTATCTTAAACCCGTGCCCTTTGATTCTGACACTGGCACTTTGTACTTATCCACTCTGTCCACAACCTTCATGATTCTGAATACCAATATCAAATTTCCTCTCAGTCTCCCCTGTCCAAGGAAAACAGTCCCAATTTCTGCAATATATGAAACTGAAGTTCCTCATCTTTGGATCAATTCTCATGAATCACAGACGTGTTATGGCACATAAGGGGTTTATTTGGCTCATTATGCCTGCACCAGCTTGTTAAGTGAGCATCATTGCCTCGTGCCAATCTCCTGTTTTGCTTTTCCAGACCCTTGCACAATATTCTGATCCAAATAATCATCCAAAGTCCGCTTGAATGCCTCAATGGAATCTGCCTCCACCACATTTCCAGGCAACACCTTCCATATCTTAATTTCTCAATGAGTGAAAAGGGTTTTCCTCACTTCATACTTGCATCTTTTGACATCATCTTAAATCTAAGCCATCTTGTTCCTATTGAAAGCATTTAGAACATTAGTGAACCAGATGAGGTTTTTACAGCAATCACCATAAAGATTTGTAGTGAGTTCAAATTTCACTGTTTGCTACAGTGGGATTCAACCCCATGGCCCCACAACCTCAGGCAGGAGTTTGAGGATTCTAGTTCAGTGACACTTCCACTGCACTATCACCTAACGTTTTTCGGCACTCTCTCACATTACTTCTGTGGGATATAGGTGAATTAATGTTATTTCTGCAATTATAAATTCTGATACAAAGTAAATGAACTCACATCGGTGGGTAATTGTTTCAACAAGAATGGACACTATATAGAGGAAATATATAATCAGTTAACATGGTATGTCAGCATGAAACGTGATTACAAAACAATGGTGGATGTATGGGTGAATAGATAAGAAGTTGTAAGAGAATGCAATCGCTTGTATAACAGTAGGTAAGAACATCTGTTTCCCACTAGTACGGAGACACAGGAACAAACCCTAATGAAAGAGGTCAATGAAGGTCAGAGTGGCCTCCGGAGAGGCTCAGATGGAAGGAATAGATACTGATAAAGAAAGAATATGCCTAACGATGACCTGCAGTGGAATGACGTCAAACGATCTTATGGGGCCGAGATAGGCATTTGTCACGGACAAGGCCGGATAAACAGAAGTTGTGGGATCAGTCTTAGGGAAATGAAGGGGGGGGGGGGCAAACAATGAAATTAGAAAAAATATGTAGGGACTCAAATTATATAAATTTTGAGAGTTTGTTGAATTTGATGTGTATTTGTCCTCTGCCTTGTCTGGCATTAGACATTGCACCCACTTGCAAATGTACAAATAAAGGACACTACTGATTCAGATTTTTGTCTCGGACTGCAATTGTTTCATGAGTGAGCTTTGTTTCTCACAATTGGGGGCTCGTCCGGGATTTTCTTCCATCACCGGGGGGAGTGGCTGGCTTTGGACACTGGGAAGACGCGTCCCGTTCCCCATTGAGGAGCAGTCTCGTGTCCCGGTTTGGTCTGCTCCCTTGGGCGACTGGTGCGAATCCCACAAGAGAGACATCTGAATCAGACAGCGATAGGAGCTTGATAGCAGATATGGCAAAAAAGGGGCCAGGCAACTCTATGCACAGACCAAGGTAAGAAAATTGACTTTTAAGTATTGCCTTGGTGGCCGGGATTGAGTTTTAGTCGTTAATAAGGGACTAACAAAGGAACTCAATATGGATTGTGTCGTGGATCAGGAACAAGCCTCCGGGAAAACAAAAGAAGAACAAGGCAATGGAAATGGAGGCGGGGTCCCTTACAACATACCTCCTGCAAGTCCGTTGGGGAGGATGTTGCGGGATTGGACAAGTAATACTTGTACATGGGCAAAAGATAAAAAGAAAATGATTAAATATTGTTGTTTAGTATGGACCAAAGAACCAATCCTTTGTCCGTCTGTCTTCTGGCCAAAGTATGGTTCGGACGAGGATTGGGTCTGTCAGCATTTAGGTTTGTATGTGAATGGAAAACAATCTTTTAGTCAAGAGGAGGCGGACTATGCGTCCTGTTGGAAGGGCAGTTTGAGAATGATGTTAGTAAAGACAAAGGATTCCCCCTCCGCCCCACCTAGTCCCTGGGATCCTCTTGGCTGTTTGCCCCACCCTGTACCATAAAATCAGGTTAGGTGAACATGGGGAAGGAGGAGAGACAGACAGACAGGGACAGGGAACAGATGATTCACAAGAGGAGGATGAGGGGGCTGTGGACATGGATGTTGTTCCTGACCCTCAATCCTCAGCAAAAGAAAGGGAAGCTACAGTAGATGTAGAGGAGGCCTCCGGAGGATCTAAATCAAAGCCTAAGGAGGGAAAACAAAAGAAAAAGGGGAAGAACGTAACGACTTATCCCCTTCGGGAGATACCCATAGGGGACAAAGAGATTGGGTTTGTAAGTGCCCCCCACCACCAGTGGGGAGGTCAGAACATTTAAAAAGGAAATGAAGGTCCTGGTTGAGGATCCGGTGGGGTTGTCTGAACAAATTGATCAATTTTTGGGGCCCAGTCTGTATACCTGGGCTGAGTTAATGTCTATTTTGAATATACTATTTACTGGGGAAGAAAGGGGACTTATACGAGGAGCAGCCATTAAAATATGGGACAGGGAACACCCGATTGGAGATGGAGATGCTGGACAGGGAGAGGTGAAGTTTCCCCTCAAAGACCCCCAGTGGGAAAACCAAAACCCGGAGCATAGAGAAGAAATGAGGGAATTGAAAGACCTGATTCTAAAAGGAATAAGAGAGGCAGTTCCGAAGTCACAGAATTTGACTAAAACCTTTGAAGTTAGACAGGAGAAAGATGAGACTCCCTCAGCTTTCTTGCAAAGATTAAGGGACTCAATGCGGAAATATTCTGGAATGAACCCTGAGGACCCAGTGGCACAGGGTCTTTTGAAAGTACATTTTGTGACAAAAGCATGGCCAGACATACAGAGAAAGATACAGAAGATAGAAGGGTGGAGTGAAAAACCATTAGATGAATTGTTGAGAGAGGCACAGAAAGTGTTTGTAAAGAGGGAGGATGAGAGACAAAAACAGAAGGTGAAAATGATGGTAGCTACGGTTGATGAGGTAGTTAAGAAAAGAATGGAACCAATAGTGAGCAACCGGAGGGCGGGTGGCAGCATGTAGGACAGAGAGGGAGAGGGAGAGGACAAGGGGGAGAATTTGATAGAGGGTATGAGTGACAGGGGCAGAGATGAAGGTCTCCACAGGCAGGATGTTATTATTATGGGAAGATAGGGCATTTTAAACGGGAGTGTCCTGATCTACAAAGGGAAGAAAGGGCAATTCCGCTTATGAATTTTGATGAAGAATAGGGGTGTCAGGGGTTCCTGCCCTCGGGGGCCCACCAGGAACCCTTGATAAACTTGAAGGTGGGACCCTGTAGGGAAGAGGTAGTCTTCCTAGTAGATACGGGGGCAGCACGGTCATCGCTGAATTTTAAACCAAAGAAGGTAGAAATGTCGACACGGTCAATTACTGTTTCGGGGTAAAAGGGGAAGGATTTACTGTTCCGGTATTTGAACCTATGATGATAGAAGGTCCTAAGGATAGGGTCATAGGGGAACTGCTGTATATCCCTGATATAGGAAGTAACTTACTGGGGAGAGACTTAATTATCCTCTTAGGACTGGAGATTGGAATTCAGGAAAAAGAATTAGTTGTACAACTGGCAATGTTGACAGAGGATGTGGAAAGAGAGGCAGACCCTATTGTATGGGTTAGAGAAGGGAATCGTGGAAAACTACACATCCCTCCCCTTTTAATAAATTTAAAACGGAAAGGGGACGTTGTCTGTGAACGGCAATATCCTATTTCCATAGAAGGTAAACGAGGACTGCAGCCAGTAATTGAGGGACTGATTAGAGATGGACTGTTGGAGCCATGTATGTCTCCTTATAATACGCCAATACTATCAGTGCGGAAATCTGATGGAACTTATCGATTGGTGCAGGATTTGAGAACATTAAATCGAATAGTACAGATCAGGCACCCAGTGATGCCAAACCCCTACACGTTATTAAGTAAGATTCCTCATGATCACAAATGGTTTAGTGTGATAGATTTAAAGGATGCCTTTTGGGCTTGTCCCTTGGCATAGGAAAGATTTGGGACTATCCCCCTATGAAACCTTATTTGGATTACCATATCTGGGAACGAATAGAGAATTGCCAATTCCCGAAACTAAAGATTTGTTTTTAAAGAAGTATATACTGGGCTTGTCCTCCTCTTTGTCTTTCCTCAGGAAACAGGGCCTATTGGCACAGACTCCGCCCATTGAATTCACTGATAACCCCATCCGGCCGGGTGAGTGGATCTTAGTAAAATCATGGACAGAGACTAAATTGCAGCCGGACTGGGAAGGGCCGTACCAGGCTCTTTTGACTACCGAAACGGCAATAAGGACGGCGGAAAAAGGCTGGACTCATTACACTCGGATCAAAGGGCCAGTGGAATCTCCAGTTGAGGAAGAAGTCTGGACAGCTGAATCAACGCAAGACCCGCTGAAACTCAGACTAAAGAGACTTTGAGTAACTGACTATACGGTGGCGATGCGAGCGCGGGATTATTTCTGTAAGATTGTATATTAAGTCTTTTTGTGCTTCAGCATGATGATTAGAATGCTGGGAATGTTTAGAGTTATGATGCTAGCTCTCTTAGTATTGGGATTTTGTCAAATATCATTTTCATATGTATTATTAACGGTTCCTGAGTCTGATAATCCACAAGTAATAGACACTGATGCATGCAGCTTAGTAAATTGTGGGGATGTGGATAATCAGAGACAGTACCGCAACTCAGAGATACATCTTAAGTCCTATGGGGATGGTACTTGGTATAATGGTCTCGTCACAGTACACCGGGCCCCCTTCCGACCAGCTCGCGATTGTCCCGATAAAAAGTGTAACCCAATATACCTAACAATAAGGAAAACCACATGGCACGAAGCAATTCTCGGGGGGGTGCACTTATGAGATACAATTAAATGAAACATTTGGGATTGAAATGAAAGCAAATGGGAAGGATTTCGTGGGCTGTTGTTTTCGAATTAGTGTAGGACAGGGAAAATGGGTAGAATTACTGGGTAATAAGATACAACCTTTCACCCCTCCCTATGACCCTAAAGTAGTAAAAATTATAGAGGTAAAGGACTTGAAACAGACCATCGAAATAGAAACTGGGTACGGGGATGCAAATGCCTGGGTTGAATGGGTAAAGTATACTGTAAAGAGTCTGAATAAGAGCAATTGCTATGCATGTGCCTCCGGTAGGCCAGTGGCCCAGGTGGTTCCCTTTCCACTCGAGTGGAAGCAAGACAGGAAGGGCATGAAATGTATGATAGCCCTGTATCAGGATGAGACTGCATGGAATGATAGGAATTGTACCTCCCTATCTCTGATGTTCCCTCCCTTGGAGAAGAAAGATGCAAAAGTACTCCCCCACATTTTCCGCCGCAGTTGGAAATCACACATCGTGTGTGTGTAGACGAGGTACAAATCGGTCGAGAGATTTGGGGGAGCTGAAATTATGTACAGAGATTAAGAATGTTACTGAAACGGAGAAGAGAGGGAACTACTCAACATTAAAGGTTCCCTGAGCGGATCTGTGGTGGTACTGTGGAGGCAAAATATTGAGACCCACCCTACCTCCGGATTGGAGAGGGATATGTGCAATTGTACAATTGGCAATTCCATTTACCTTGGCATTTGAGAATGAAAAGATAGTAGGGAAAAAGGGAAGGGGTAAGAGATTACTGTTAGATACTTCTTTTGATGACAGGATTTATCTCGACTCGGTAGGAGTCCCTAGGGGAGTACCTGATGAATTCAAGGCTCGTAACCAGATTGCAGCAGGCTTTGAGTCAGCTCTCTTTTGGTGGGTAACAATTAATAAAAATGTAGATTTGATAAATTACATTTTCTATAATCAACAGCGATTTATAAATTATACAAGAGATGCGGTTAATGGAATATCAGAACAGCTTGATGCGACAAGTAGGATGGCATGGGAAAACAGAATAGCCCTTGATATGATTTTAGCAGAAAAAGGGGGGGTGTGTGTGATGTTAGGAGGAAGCTGTTGTACCTTTATTCCTAATAATACTGCACCTGATGGTTCAATTACTCGGGCCTTACGGGGATTGACTACCTTAGCAGAAGAATTGGCTGAGAATTCAGGAGTAGACACATCTCTCACGGGATGGCTTGAATCCTGGTTTGGAAAATGGAAGGGGGTGGTGGTTTCTATCCTTACTTCCCTGATAGTAGTAGTCGGGGTATTGGTAGCCATTGGCTGTTGTATCATACCCTGAATACGAGGGCTCACCCAAAGCCTTGATTGAAACAGCCTTGATGAAACAGATGCCCCTAAGAGGGAATCAGACAGAGGAACTTTATCGACTAAATAATGAGGAGATGAGTGAAACCAAGATGGATGAAATCTCTGGAATGATGCTTGCGAGTTTCGGGAACGATGTTTAAAAAAAAATGCAGAAGATAACAAATGGTAATTAAAAAGAAAAAGGGGAAATTGTGGGATATAGGTGAATTAATGTTATTTCTGCAATTATAAGTTCTGATACAAAGTAAATGAACTCACATCAGTGGGTAATTGTTTCAGCCAAAAGCTGAGTCAACAAGAATGGACACTATATAGAGGAAATATATAATCAGTTAACATGGTATGTCAGCATGAAACGTGATTATAAAACAATGGTGGATGTATGGGTGAATAGATAAGAAGTTGTAAGAGAATGCAATCGCTTGTATAACAGTAGGTAAGAACATCTGTTTCCCACTTGTACGGAGACACAGGAACAAACCCTAATTAAAGAGGTCATGAAGGTCAGAGCGGCCTCCGGAGAGGCCCAGATGGAAGGAATAGATACTGATAAAGAAAGAATATGCCTAACGATGACCTGCAGTGGAATGACGTCAAACGATCTTATGGGGCCAGAGATAGGCATTTGTCACGGACAAGGCCGGATAAACAGAAGTGGTGGGACCAGTCTTAGGGAAATGGGGGGGGGGCAAACAATTAAATTAGAAAAAATATGTAGGGACTCAAATTATATAAATTTCGAGAGTTTGATGAATTTGATGTGTATTTGTCCTCTGCCTTGTCTGGCATTAGACATTGCACCCACTTGCAAGTGTACAAATAAAGGACACTACTGATTCAGATTTTTGTCTCGGACTGCAATTGTTTAGTGAGTGAGCTTTGTTTCTCACACTTCCCCTTTTTCTGAGAAGTGATCACCTCTACCACTTATAAGTCATGATTTTGCCACCACATATGGTGGTATGTTCTATGTTAATTGGAACAGTAATGGACTCAACTATTTATGCAGGGATAAACATTTGCACTGATTTCTAGTTGAATTCTGAACTGTGGAGCAATGATTTACAACTGAAAGGTTAAAAAAATCTTTGTTGTCAGGAAGGGCAAGCTCCATAGTATGAGATCGAAGTCACATACAGACCTAAGGGAATGATGGGGAAAACATTGAACAGCCCTGAAAGCAAGTGAAGGAATTGCAGTGTGTAATTAACTTGTCTGTTTGCAATCTGTCCACTTTCCTCTCTCCCAGCTTCCAACAAGGTCTCCAGTCTGGAGTCCAAAAGCCATTGTGCTGGAACTCTCCCATGTTATATGATTATGTATTTTCCAGGTCAGATTCGCTTCCTACACAACTGCCAAGTCCTGCTGCAGCCTGTTGACTGCAATGCCGGCAACTTGCCAAGTTGGTGCTACCTGCTGTTTGCAATTATTTCAGCATCCAGCCAGTTGTTAACTGTGTTGCTAATTTGTTAGATGCCTGAGCTGGGGTCCAATGTCATGAGTGACTAGTGCCAGTTAAAACTAGTCTTCACTTTTTAAAGCTGGCCTAAATTCCTTGAAGTGAATGTGTTGAGATTGGACAGGTTTAGGCATTTGTGACAGTGAATCTGACCTGGGAAACATTAAATAATCACATAATATCAGAGATTGTGGATTTCAAGCTTTCCAGAACCTGAATTGCAGGCTTAAAAGATGGAAATGTAGACTGATGTCCTATATTTGCAAGCGCCCGGAGGTTCTCTGGACATGCTCTCAGAAGACAGTGACAGTAAACAACTGTGGAGGGTAATGCTAGGCATCTAACACAGAGGATCCAAATGCAATGTGGAAAAAAGTTCGGTCACTTCACAAAAATGAAGAGGGATAGAGAAAGTATCTTCAAATGCCATGTTCCACCAGTTACACCAGTAGCCTTAGAAACTGCTAAATTCACCATACATCTATTTCTCATTACCAAAATTCTCTATCAATTACGATGTATGTCTGACATTAAAATGATACAGTGGACCCCCACACAGATAGTATTAGTGCAAACCACACACTCACATTGTACAGCTTAGACACTTTACTCACAGTCAAGGCGATTACATCACATAAACAGATTGAAAGACACTTGGTACCATGTTTCCTTTAACCCTGGTGGCAAATAACCAGAGGTGACAGGAGATAACCAATAGGGAACACTGATGTCCTTTCTGTGATGGACTTACAAACATATGGACATGCAAATTCAAAGCAGGAGTAGACCACTTCACCCCTCAAACCTGCTCTGCCATACAGGATCATGGCTGATCACATTGTTTCACATTTCCAACTAACGTCATACCACCATTTCCCCCCAAACCCCTTCTACCCACAAAGGAGATGACAGTCACCATCAGTAAGTAGTTATCATTGAGACCATGGGGTTATCATAGCTAATTCTCCTTCTCACATTCAATTAAAGTACACCAGGTTGCAGTCAGATGGATTGATCCACTCAAAGTTAGAGCTTCTGCCCCAAGCGTTCTCAGTCTGATCTACCAAAGTCAAACTGGTATTCATCTCTGACCACTTCTTCCTCCTCGCTAACTGTCACCTACAGGATGACAGTGGGCTGGCAAGGGAGAGTGGAAGCTGAACATGAAACTGTTGATCCCAGAATACATTAAAAGCTCGAAAAGGATTACACAGGTTGGAGAACCATGAAGCCCATCTATGAGTCTCCAACTGACTGGTAGGAAATAGTCAATGGAAACATCAAGCGATTCTTCATCTTCACAGCTGTTCAAAAGGCAAGAAATAGATGAGGAAAATGAGCAAAACACCAGAAAAACTTGCAAAACTTGCTCCTGCTGCAGATGATAGGGGTTGATACCATGGAGGATCTCCAGGAGGTGAACAGCCAGCAAGCCTCACTGTTTGCCTTGGAGGCCTCCAAGATAATCTTACAGTCCAGGGTCTGCTCCATGGAGCAGGATAAGACATTTCTTCTTCCAAAAGGTACACTGGAAGAACTCTTCAATCAACAGCCTGAAAGAAGAAGATAACTTGGTAAATGTCATTTCATTGTGACATCCTGAGAATCAGCCAATCCTTTGATGCCAGGTTATATGGCATGAAGCCCACAGACAGCATGGCCTCCCAATCGTTTCCAGTCACGGGTGTCTTCGACGACAAAAGGTGGGAGAGGCTGGACCAGCCAGCCATTATTGTTGGATGAGCTGATCAAGACCCTCAAGTCCTTTGAAAATAATAAATCTCAGGAAGTAATAGCTTACTGGCTGAGTTGCATTTAGCTCTGTGGCACCTGATTGGCCATGATCCACTGAAGGTGAAGTCTGCTTCTGGCAGGTAGCATGTGTGAATCCATGAAGAAACATATCATCACCCTCATCTACAAGCAGAAAGCGAGAAAGAGGAAATTAGAAATTGGTGATCAATCTCAGTGTTGAATGACTTCTGACTTTGTCCACACCAGCCCAACACCGACTGTAGATTGCAAAAGGTCATCGCCATCCAGGTCAGGTCTGCTGTGGGATCAGTGATTCACTCCAACAGAACCTGCACTGCATCGGCAGGAAGATCTCTGAGAGCCTTGCACTCTTTGGGGATTTGATCACTGATGTGTAGGATAGGGGGATGGATGTCTATCTCACCAGCCTGACCAAGAGGAGGCCTTTGACAGGATATCACACACATACATGTGGGATATGCTCTCCAAAATGTGCTTTGTGAAGGTAATCTGCGATTGGATCTAATTGCATTACACCAAAATTGTTAGTGCAGTCTCAATCAATGGGAAGGAATCCAAAAGTTTCCCGATCAGATCTGTAATCAGACAAGACTGCTGTGTCTCTCTCTGTTGCCTTGTTTGTGTGTTATATAGGGCCATCAGCAAGCCTGTCAGGAAAGATCTGAGCCTGAGATAGGTGACTATTCCAGGGAGAAGATATCAGGTTAAAACCTCCATGTACATGGATGATGTCATTATTTTCTATTGGGATCTGCTGTCATTGTGTAGACTCATGAGTATCTGTGACCAATTTGAATTGGCCTCAGGAGCCAAGGTAAATTGAGGCAAAAACAATGCCATGTCCTTTGGGAACGAGACCAACTGATTCTTTATCCCCTTCTCTGTCAAGTAAGATTATCTGAAGTTGCTGGAGATGTGGTTCAAAGGGGTCAGTGTGCAAAAACTTGGGAGAAGTGTATTACCAAGGTAAGGTCGAGACTGGGCTTTTGGAAACACTGGTCCCTCTCTATTGCAGGTAAAATCCTGGTCATCAGGTGTGAAGGACTCTTATGTGTTGTATGTGATGCAGGTCTAGCCCATTTCCCACACCTGTGTCAATGCAGTCATCCTAGCTATCTTCCACTTCATCTGAAGGTCAAAGATGGACTGTGTCCATAGGGACAGCATATACAAAGCTCTGGAAAATGAGGTAAAGAGAAACCCAATATTGCCTTCATTTTGATGGTCACCTTTCTGTATGGCTGTATTAAGATGTGCATTGACCCTAGGTACATAAACATTACGTGTCACTATGTACCGAGGTTTGACCTCTTCCCTGGTGTTGTGAAGAATGGGTCTAGCCTCAGTACCATGGAACATTCCAACTAGTTGGACCATTCAAGCATACAGCATCCCTGGGACCTTGGGGAAAAAAAAGAGAGATCCTGTCAGGTGTTCCCTGAGCAGACTGCCAAAGTCATTTGGCAGAATACCTCACCTTTCCAACAAGACATCGCTTGGCTGGTATTGAGAAGGGCACTATCTGTGAGATCCTTTATATATGCCCAGACTCTCTGTGTCACAACATGCCACCCTTGAATTGGTGTGCTGGTGCAGAGACGGTCACACATTTCCTTTGACAATGTGCCTTTGCAAAGAAGGTCCAGAGAGAAATGCAGTGGTTTTTGTCGAGTTTCTTCCCGAGCCGCTCTGTGATACAGGATTCTGTGCTGTATGGTCTGTTCCCGAGACAAGCATCAACTAGGCCTGGAGAACCATTAACTTGGTGAAAGGCGCACTTTGGTTTACTCAAAGCTTCCATCTTTCAGTTGGTCGTCCAATGCAAAGAGTCAACTTCGATCGACTGTTGAAGATTGGTGCATTCCAAGGTCCAGGACTACTGAAGGATGCACTGAAGCTCAGGGAGCAGCTACCAAGGTGGAGTGGGGAAAGACCATCATCTAAGATCCCACAACCAAAGTATAATGAGAGCCTGTTCAGTTATTGGACCCTCTTGTTCCTCAATGTATGTAAATTTGGTCCTCCATACGAAGAAAATGCTTTTGTTTTTGCAACTGCAAAGACATTCAGATGTCAAAATTCTAATGATTTTGTAGGTTTTCTCTCTGCAGAGACTTTACAGAACTGATTTAGGTACTTAAAGATAATCTTTAATGAATAATGTACATTTTTGAAATAAGAAAATTATCCTTCACACCACAATCCATTTGGATTTATAAAATACAGATAGGATTTGCATCTTATGTCCCCATTTCCCCACATCACAATCCTACTATGGTTCTTTCAGCATTCAGAAGTATAACCTAATCATGCAGTGGATAAACAGGAAGTTTATGAAGATTTTATATCACATGATTTTATTACTGATACTGGCTGTAAAATAGCCAACAGCACAGAGATAATGAAAGAAAAATCCTGCAGGAAATCTGAAACAGATACAGAATGCTGGAGAAACTCTGTAGGTCTGACAACATCGGTGGAGAAAGAAACAGAGTTACCGTTTTGAGTCCAGTATGATTCTACTTCAGAACTCCGAATATTGATCAAGTAGTGGTCCTCAGAGCAATCTCTTGGTCACACCACTGTACATATCTCGCAGTTCCAAATCATTCAGCCCACCTCTCTGTTTTTTGTCACTTTGACAACTTCAGATTGATGCTGTTACAATCCCTTACCAGGCACCATCCACACTCTCCTCCTCTACCAGGCTCACAATGAACAACCTTTCCTTCAACCTCATTCACTTCCTGCAAAAACAAAGATGCCTTAATAGGAACAGTGTGATTTGGACAAGTTAAGTGGGTGAGTAAATGCGTGGCAGATGCAATGTAATGCAGATAAATGTGAGGTTATTTATTTTGATAGCAAAAACAGGAAGGCTGATTATTACCTGAATTTCTATAAATTGAAAGAGGGGAATTTGCAATGAGTCATTGCACACCAGTCACTGAAGGTAAGTATGTAGCAGCGGCAGGGGATAAAGAAGGCAAATAGTATGTTAGCTTTTATCGTGAGGGGTGCTGAATACAGGAGCAGGATGTCTTGCTACCGTTGTCCTAGAGCTTGATGAGGCCGCATCTATTGCATATGGTGTTGTTTTCCTCACTTGAGCAAGGTTGTTCTTGCTATAGAGGATGTTCAGTGAAGGCTTATCATACTGATTCCTGGGATAGCATGACTTATGTATGAGAATAGGTTGAATTGGTAAGGATTACATTCACTGGAGTTCAAACTAATGAGGAGGATCTCATAGCAACCAATAAAGTTCCAACAGAACTAGACAAAGTAGATACAGTAAAGATGGTCCTGTTGACAGTGGAGAGCAGACCCAGAGAGCACAGGCTGAGGATATAGGGAAACGATTTAGGACTGAGATGCTAACAAGTTTCTTCACCGAGAGAGTGGTGACTCTGTGGAATTCACTACCACAGAGTGCAGTTGACAACTAAATATTATATGATTTCAAGAACGTGTTTGATATTGCACCTGCATTAAAGGGATCAACGGATATTGAGGAACATGCTATTGAGTTCAATGATCAGACATGATCATTCTCAAAAATTGCTAGTGATCATAATGAATTGCGGAGCAGGCTTGAAGGGCTGAATGGCCTATTCTTGCTCCTTTTTAATTATGTTTCTATGTTTCTATGAATCTATTTGGGTCTTAATTTTCCTACCTTTTTGCAGGGTATGTAAAAATGGATTGTTCCAGTCCCTACTGAGTTCCCCTTCCTCAACTCAATCTGAATCACTAATTCCTGTATTAATGCCTCTTTTTGTTCTTTCAGCAAACTGATTTCTATTTTCAAATTTGTATTAAAGTTTCACTTAGACTATAAGATATAGGAGCTGAAATAGCTAATTACCCATCACGCCTGCTCCTCTAGTCAGTCATGGTCAATATGTTTCTGAAACCTCTTCTCTTGGCTTTCATCCCATAATTCTTGATTCCCTTCCTAATCAAGAACCTATCTATCTCTGCCTTAACACCACTCAATAACTTGGCCTCCACAGTCCCCTGTGCCAATGAGTTCCACAGATTCACCACTGTCCTTCTCACCTCAGTTGTAAAGGGTCGTACTTTCACTCTGAGGCTGTACCCTCGAGTCCTAGTCTCTCCTACTAGTGGAAACATCTTCTCCAAGTCTACTCGATCCAGGCCTCTGGATAGTTTCAATGAGATCCCCCCTCATCCTTCTAAACTCCACCGAAGTATAAATCCAACATCCTCAACCGTTCGTTATATGAAAGGCCTTCATTCCCAGTAACATTCTTCTGAAACTCCTCTTGGCCCCTTCCAAGGCCAGCAGATCCTTCCTTAGGTACGGGGCCCAAAACTATTCACAATATCCCAAATGATCCTTCAGGTGATCTACCTACAATTCTTTGTTTCCTTTCTCAGTTTCTTTAGTTTAATTTCTAGTAATCAAGTATTGGCTGACACCAATTATAAGCTCACTGATTTCCACCGAGACTTTGATTACTCAAGTAGATAAAGGGGAACCAGTATACTTAGATTTTCAACAGTCATTTGGTGAGGTGTCACACAAAATCTTAATATGCAAAATAAGGACTAATAATATCAGGGTAACATATTAACATGAATAAAGAATTTGTTCATACATAAGAAGCAATGAATAGGAATAACTAGGCCATTTTTATGTTGAGTGGGTTATGATTAATAGAGTGCTGCAAGGATTTGGAGCTAGGGCATCAGCTCTATATTTAAGCTCTATATTCATTCCTTAGATAAAGAGACCGAGAATTCTATCCAAATTTGTTGATGATTGAAATGCTCACCATTTATACCCCATAACAATTTTATGGTTCTGTGGAAATTAAATGGGAATTGTAAGCAAACACCCCACCATCTTTTTCCTAGTACCCCAGGGAACAGTAGGAAAGCTGTTTAAGGCAGAAGTGATGAGATTAAGTAAGAAATAACTGAGACATAAAGCAAAGAGCTGAAGATGAGGGGATATGGAGTGTAAAATGCCAAATCTATTACGTGGAGTTCAACTAAACTTGCAAACTTTTAAGGACTCGTGTGAAGTTGCAATAATCAAAGTTTAGGTAATCTTTAATTCCTAAGTTGCTGGAAAAACTCAGCAGGTTTGGCAGCATTTGTAGAGAGAAACTAGAGTTAACATTTCAAGTTGAATGACTTCAGAACAGTGCTGTCAACGGTAGTGAGTGAGTTGCCGGAGATAACTCTGAAAGATAGGATTTACATGCATTTAGAGAAGCAAAAACTGATTAGGAATAGCCAGCATAGTTTTGTGTAAGGGAAATCGTGTCTCACAAACGTGATTGAGTTTTTTGAGGTAGTAACCAAAAAGATTGATGAGTGCAAAATGGTTGACGTTGTTTACAAAAACTTTAGTAAAGTCTTCGACAAAGTTCTACATGAAAGACTAATTAGTAAAGTTAGGTCACATGGAATTCAGGGTGAGCTTGCCAATTGGATATAAAATTGGCTTTATGTAGGAGACAGAGGGTGGTGGTGGAGGGTTGTTTTTCAGACTGGAGGCCTGTGACCAGCAGTATTCCACAGGGATTGGTTCTGGGTCCATGTTTGTTTGTCATTTATATAAATGATTTTGATGAGAATATAGGAGGCATGGTTAGTAAGTTTGTGGATGACACCGATGTTGTGGTATAGTGGACAGTGAAGAAGGTTACTAAGATTACAAAGAGATTTTGATCAATTAATTAAATAGACTGAGGAGTGGCTGACGGATTTTAGTATAGATAAATGCAAAGTATTGCATTTAGGTAAGACAAACAAGGGCAAGACTTATGTAATTAATGGTAGGACCCTGAATAATGTTGTGAACAGAGAGACCTAAGGGTACAGGTACATAATTCTTTGAAATTTGTGTCACAGGTAGACAGGGTAGTTAAGACGACGTTTAACCTTCATTGTTCAGGCCTTTGAGTATAGGAGTTAGGGCATCATGTTAATTTTGTACAGAACCTTGATGAGGCCTCTTCTGGTGTACTGTGTGCAGTTCTGGTTGCCTTGCTATAGAAAGGATGTTATTAAATTGGAGAGGTTTCAGAAAAAGCTTACCGGGATGTTGCTGGGAATGGAGGGTTTGAGTTATTAAAATATCAGTTGGATAGGCTGGGTCTTTCTTCGCTGGAGTGTAGGAGTTTGATTGGCAACCTTATAGAGATTTATAAAATAATGAAGGGCACAGATAGCGGGAATAGCAAGAGTTTTTTTTCTTGGCAGGGGCAAGTTCAAAACATACTTTTAGGATGAGAAGAGAAAGTTTTAAAAAGGACAGGAGGTGCAACTTCTTTTCACAGAGTGTTTTGTGTATGGAATGAACTGCCAGAGGAAATGAAGAATGTAGGTAAAGTTACAACACTTAACAGACATTTGGATAAGTACAGGAATAGGAAACGTTTGGAGGAATATGGGACAATTGCAGGCAAGTGGAACAAGTTTAGTCTGGAAACATGGTCGGCATGGATTAGTTGGACTGAAGGCTCTGTTTCCATGCTGTATGACCCTATGTCTCTATAAATGTACCATATGGGCTGGTTACTGAGAAACCAAAGCAGTTGATGGAGATGAGGTCATTGTCTTATCATGTGGCGTTTGGAGAACAGAGACCTAGCTATAAAACTTGATGAAAAGCACAATGAGGATGTCAAGAGAAAAGCAGCTAATTTCTGAGCCCTGTGAAGACATGTTTGGCCAATCTTGAGCCAATCATGCAGTAACAAGTACTGAACTGGGCATAAGGAATTGTACCCCAGATGATAACTAGCTAGCTCAGGACAAAATAAAATGATCAACTTCTTGCAAACCAGAAGGGGAGATGACTCCCTTCTTTCTGACCCCAGTCAAGCACAGACAACTTCGCACATATCGATAGCAGATTACGCTAGGTAACTCAGGATGAAGCAGACTGATCAACCACTTGTACATCAGAGGAGATAGCTGATCACTTCCAAAGTCTTAATCTTTCCAAGAATAAATCAGTTGTGTGCGATTAATAACTTGGGAGTCTTGAGTTAGTTTCAACCAGAGAAAGCCTCTGAACTGGAAAGGCAGATATTAGCTAACAAGATGTGTTATTTTAGGAAGTTACTGAATGGATACTCTGAGAAGGACAGTGCAAAGAGAAATACCATTTTACTTAAGTGTTAAACAAGATGGCAAAGAGAACACAATATGAGGAAATGCGAGGTTATTCATTTTGTGGTAAGAACAGGATAGTTCTTATCACAAGGATACTAGATTACAAGAGCAAACAAATCTTGCTACCATTCTATTAAGCTTTGCTGAGACAACACATGGAATATTATGTGTAATTTTCATCTCCATGTTTAAGGAACAATATACATGGAGTTGCTTTAGCAAAGTTTCACAAGATTACAAACTGGAATTAAAAGGTTGTCCATGATGAGAGGCTAAGTAAATTCAGTTTATATTCTCTAAAATTTAGATGAATGAGAGATTAATTCATTTAATCAGGCAGATTCTGAAGGATTTAACAAAATACACACAGAGAGGTTCTTGTGCCTTGGCTAGTGAATCTAAACCATGGCTCACAGGTTTATGATAAAGTGATAACGAGGAGAAAGTGAGGTCTGCAGACGCTGGAGATCAAAGCTGAAACTTTATTGCTGGAACAGTACAGCAGGTCAGGCAGCATCTAGGGAACAGAAGATTCGACGTTTCGGGCACATGATTCCTGAAGAAGGGCATGTGCCCGAAACGTCGAATCTTCTGTTCCCTAGATGCTGCCTGACCTGCTGTGCTGTTCTAGCAATAAAGTTTCAGATAAAGTGATAACACCTCATTGGAAGTAAAATGAGGTGAAATATTTTGACTCTTTGGATTTCTGTTCCCCAGAGAGTTATGTAACCTTATTGTTGAATATACTTAAGGCTATGATAGTTAGGTTTTTCATCCTTCAGAGAATCAAAGGATAAAGGAAACAGTTAGGAAAGTGGAATTAGAGCAGAAAACCAACTATGATCATATTGAATGGTGGCGTAAACTTGAAGGGTATTATGGTCTATTCTGCTCCTATTTCTCCTTTTCTTATGTTTTGCAATCAACCCCAAAAACTCCTTCCCTCCAATAGCACTGGCATTCGAATACCTATTTTTAAACATCCTCCCTTCTTATTGCCTAGGTCACAAACACTGCCTGAAAATTACAGTGTTTGATTTTTGCTTCTTTTATTTTAGCATTCTATATTCACTACTCACTGTGTGGTCTTCTGTTCAATGAGGAGACTAAATGCAGATTGAGACTTGTTAAGTCCGGAAGTGTGAACACAAGCCTACTGTGCCTGTCATTTTAATTCTACACCCAACTCCATTTCTGATCTTGTTGTCTTAACCTCTTTACACTGTTCAAATAAAACTCAATGAATGTTTTGATTGAAATTATCTCCTTGGAGTGGGCTGCAAAACACACACACACACACTTCAGTAACCCCCACAGTTGATGCATTGGGAATCAAGAGTTAAAAAATTTCACCTCTCCAACCTGCTCTCAACCAATTCATCTGATGCTAAATGACAACCCCTTATCATTGATCAACTGAAAGTCTGTGGCTTTGATATATTTTTTAAATTCATTCATGAGATCTGGGCATCATTGGCTGGGCCAATATTTATTGCCCATGCCTTGAGAAGGTTGTAATTTATGAACATTCCAGATGGTGCATGGTTAGCCACCTTCTTGCTGCAGTCCACGTTCTAAAGAAAAACCAACAATGCTGTTAGGGAGGGAATTCCAGGATTTTGACCCAGTGACTTAATGTGGTCCCTCCAAATGATTTTCATTTGCTTTTCCCTCTTTGTTTGCCCAACTCTCAGTACAATCTTTTCTGTTTCATGTAAAACTAGAGTTTGAGAAATATTAAGTAAAATATATGAATATAACATAACTTAACTCTACTGACTTGTCAATTTGCTTCAGTTTTGTTTTATGGTGTGAGTTTTATTTATTCTGTGAATGCTGCTTACCCTTTTGTATTACATTAATCTACAACAACAGAATTCCTATTTCTAACCTGACTTTATTCAATGAACACTCTAATTCTATGCAAAATAAAAATGTCTGATGATTTTTTTATTCATTCATTGGAATGTGGCCATTGTTGGCTGGGCCATATTCATCGTCCGACCCTAGTAGAATATGCAATAATACAATGGGGTGTAATATTATGGGGTGAAATCAATGGAGCAAGATGATTGATTGTGCATGAGCAGCCAATCCTAAATGACACCTAATTTTGTTTTCTAGTGCCATCCTATTTGTTAATTACCATCACACAAAAGTATTTCCGAATCAACCCGTTCAGTAATATTATAACACACCATGAAAAAGGTGGAACTTGAACCCAGGTCTCTTCATGCACCTTAATAATATTAACCTTGTTTTAATCATTGTAACTGAAATGAACTGTTTTATTTCTATAAGTGGTTGTAACTTATGAACATTCCAGATGGTGGATGGTTAAACTGTTTCAGAAATGAACATTGTATTCTTTCTCATACAAAATTATAAGGCAGCACGTTGTAAATTGTAGTGGTGTCACCAAAAGGTTAAAAGGGCAAGAACGTCAGAAATTTTGTAATTCTAAATTTGGAGCAAACAAAGAGAGTTGTAGCAACACTCCTCCTTCCCATTCAATACCTGAAATACCGATCTGCAGGATTTTAGAAAATGGTACAACAATGTAGGAGCAACTAGTCAGATGAATAAAAGTATCAGGGACTTTTAAACTGCAAAGGTGGGTGGGCTTCAATGCAAAACTTCTAGTGTGTCAGAAAGCTGGCAGGAATCCAACAATTTCCATTGTTATGACGTGCACACACTATAGCACATAGCAAAGTCATTTTGGGGTATCTGCATCTTTCAGTCAAACATGTTAAATGGACCATATCACAATCTACTTGGAAAAAGAGTCCTTATACTTAAGCCCCACTGGCCTAGGGACCGTCACAAAAGTTAAAGATTTAATCAAATTGCGCAGGTCTGTCATTTTCCAGTCTGATGAACGCAGATTAATAGAAAATACTGACTAGGATTCTGTACTTAACAAGAAACTAGCATTTATTACAAGTTGTGTTTCCAACTACAGGCAAACGAAATATAAATAATCAACTTATGACTCTCCAGCAATTCTTTTTAAAACTATAAACTTTTCTTCCGCTGTTTCCATTTGTTTCCATTTCCGATTCTGGTCCCCAATCCAAAATGAAACGAAAGTAAAAATTTCTGATCTTCACAACATTAACCCACAAAACTGCCTTTAATTTCAAACATATAGGTTTCCTAGCTTATTTCATATTTACAGGTGAACCAAGGTGAGAAGACAGTTGGAATTAACAAGACCAAACACTGAAAAGCAAGGTTCCCTTTCAACATAGCAAATGATAGTTGCTTCATTGCGTAAATGAAAGAACTTTGCACATAATGCACAATCTTAGAGTGTTTTCAATTCTATAGATGTCATTTCCAATACTTTGGAGATCATTTCCATAAAACCATGAAATTGGTTTCATAATTTAGATCTGCACTTCCTGGATGTCAATTTTCAGATCAAAATGTGTTCTGGCAGTGCCGTTTTACCTTGCACCTCAACTGAGAAATGAGAGAAGCAGCGGTAGCAACATCAGCAGTACTGGGTGCAGAATCGAGAGGAACAGTTATATCAGCAGTAACAAGTGCAGCATCAAGAGGAGCAGTAATAGGTGCAGCAACAAGAGGAGCAGCAACATCAGCAGTAATAGGTGCAGCATCAAAAGGAGCAGCAACTTCAGCAGTAATAGGTGCAGCATCAAGAGGAGCAGCAACATCAGCAGTAATATGTGCAGCTTCAAGGTGAGTATCAACATCAGCAATAAATGTGCAGCATCAAGAGGAGCAGCAACATCAGCAGTAATAGGTGCAGCATCAAGAGGAGCAGCAACATCAGCAGTAATAGGTGCAGCATCAAGAGGAGCAGCAACATCAGCAGTAATAGGTGCAGCATCAAAAGGAGCAGCAACTTCAGCAGTAATAGGTGCAGCATCAAGAGGAGCAGCAACATCAGCAGTAATAGGTGCAGCATCAAAAGGAGCAGCAACTTCAGCAGTAATAGGTGCAGCATCAAGAGGTGCACCAACATCAGCAATAATAGGGGCAATCTCAAGAGATGGAGCAATATCAGCAGTAATAGGGGCAGCATCAGGAGGAGCAGTATTATCAGCAGTAATAGGTGCATCATGAAGAGGAGCATCAACACCATTAGTAAAACGTGCAGCATCAAGAGGAGCAGCAACATCAGCAGCAATAGGTGCAGCATCAAGAGGAGCACCATCATCAGCAGAAATAGGGGCAGCATCAAGAGGTGCAGCAACATCAGCAGTAATAGGTGCAGCATCAAGAGGTGCAGCAACATCAGCAGTAATAGGTGCAGCATCAAGAGGAGCAGCAACATCAGCAGTAATATGTGCAGCTTCAAGGTGAGTAGCAACATCAGCAATAAATGTGCAGCATCAAGAGGAGCATGAATATCAGCAGTCCTAGGTGCAACATCAGGAGGAGCAGTAATATCAGCAGTAATAGGTGCAGCATCAAGAGGTACATCAACATCAGCAGTAATAGGTGTAGCATCAGGAGGATCACCAACATCAGCAGTAATAGATGCTGTATCAAGAGGAGCAGAAATATGAGCAATAATAGGTGCAGCATCAAGAGAAGCACCAACATCAGCAGTTATAGGTGCAGCATCAGGAGGAGCAGTAATATCAGCAGTAATAGGTGTAGCATGAAGAGGAGCATCAACATCAGCAATCATAGGTGCAGCATCAGGAGGAGCAGTAATAAAAGCAGCAATAGGTGTTGCATCAAGAGGCACATCAACATCAGCAGTAATAGGAGTAGCATCAAGAGGAGCATCAACATCAGCAGTAATGGGTGCAGCATCAAGAGGAGCACCATCATCAGCAGTAATAGATGCTGTATCAAGATAGGCAGAAATATGAGCAATAATAGGTGCAGCATCAAGAGAAGCACCAACATCAGCAGTTATAGGTGCAGCATCAGGAGGAGCAGTAATATCAGCAGTAATAGGTGTAGCATGAAGAGGAGCATCAACATCAGCAATCATAGGTGCAGCATCAGGAGGAGCAGTAATAAAAGCAGCAATAGGTGCTGCATCAAGAGGCACATTAACATCAGCAATAATAGGAGTAGCATCAATAGGAACAACAACATCAGCAGTAATAGGAACAGCATCAAGAGGAATATCAATATCATCAGTAATAGGTGCAGCATCAAGAGGAGCATCAACATCAGAGGTAATAGGTGCAGCATCAAGTGGAATATCAATATCAACAGTAATAGAAGCAGCATCAAAAGGAGCACCAAAGACAGCAGGAATAGGTGCAGTATCAATAGGAGCAGTAATATCAGCAGTAATAGTTACAGCATGAAGAGGAGCTCCAACATCAGCAGTAATAGGTGCAGCATCAAGAGGAATATCAAATCAGCAGTAATAGGGGCAGCATCAGGAGGAGCAGTAATATCAGCAGTAATAGGTGCAGCACGAAGAGGCACATCAATATCAACAGTAATAGGTGCAGAATCAAGAGGAGCGCCAACATCAGCAATAATAGGTGCAGCATCAAGAGATGCAGCAACATCAGCAGTAATAGAGGCAGCATCAGGAGGAGCAGTAATATCAGCAGTAACAAATGCAGCATCAAGAGGAGAATCAACATCAGCAGTAATAGGTGCAGCATCAAGAGGAGCATCATCATCAGCAGAAATGGGTGCAGCATCAAGAGAAGCAGCAACATCAGCAGTAGTAGATGCAGCATCAAGAGATGGAGCAACATCAGCAGAAATGGGTGTAGCATCAAGAGGAGCACCAACATCAGCAGTATTAGGGGCAACATCAAGAGTAGCATCAGCATCAGCAGTAATAGGTGCAGCATCAAGAGGAGCATTGTCATCAGCAGTAATAGGTGCAGCTTCAAGAGAAGTATCAATATCAGCAGTAATAGGTGCAGCACCAAGCAGATAATCGTCATCAGCAATAATAGATGCAGCATGAAGAGGAGCATCAATATCAGAAGAAATAGGTGCAGCATCAAGCGGAGCAGCAACGTCAGCAGTAATAGGTGCAGCATCAAGAGGAGCAGCAACATCAGCAGTAATATTAGCAGTAATATTAGCAGCCTCAAGAGGAGCAACAACATCAGCAGTAATAGGTGCAGCATCAAGCGGAGCAGCAACATCAGCAGTAATAGGTGCCGCATCAAGAGGAGCAGCAACATCAGCAGTAATAGGTGCAGCATCAAGAGGAGCAGCAATATCAGCAGTAATAGATACAGCATCAAGAGGTGCACCAACATCAGCAATAATAGGTGCAATCTCAAGAGATGGAGCAATATCAGCAGTAATAGGGGCAGCATCAGGAGGAGCAGTAATACCGGCAGTAATAGGTGCAGCATCAGGAGGAGCAGTATTATCAGCAGTAATAGGTGCATCATGAAGAGGAGCATCAACACCATCAGTAAAACATGCAGCATCAAGAGGAGCACCATTATCAGCAGAAATAGGGGCAGCATCAGTAGGAGCAGTAATATCAGTAGTAATAGTTAAAGCACCAGGAGGAGCAGTAATATCAGCAGTAATAGGTGTAGCATGAAGAGGAGCATCAATATCAGCAATAATTGGAGCAGCATCAAGAGGAGCACCAACAGCGGCAGTAATAGGTGCAGCATCAAGAGAAATATCAATACTAGCAGTAATAGGTGCAGCATCAAGTGGAGCAGCAACATCAGCAGTAATAATGGCAGCATCAAGAGGAGTACCAACATCAGCAATAATAAGTGCAGCATCAAGAGATGGAGCAACATCAGCAGAAATAGGTGCAGCATCAAGAAGAATATCACTATCAACAGTAAAAGGTACAGCATCAAGCAGAGCAGGAGTACCAGGTGCAGCATCAAGAGTAGCAGCAACATCAGCAGTAATAGGTTCAGCATCAAAAGTAGCATCAACATCAGTAGTAACAAGTGCAGCATCAGTAGGAGCAGCAATGTCAGAAATAATAAGTGCAGCATCAAGAGTTGCAGCAACATCAGCAGTAATAGGTGCACCATCAGGAGGAGCAGATATTAGCATAATAGGTGCAGCATCAAGAGGAATATCACATTCAGCAGTAATAGGTGCAGCACCAAGAGGAGCACCAACATCAGCAGTAATGGGTGCAGCATCAAGAGGACTATCAACATCAGCAGTAATAGGTGCAGCATCAAGAGTAGCAGCAACATCAGTAGTAAAAGGTGCAGCATGAAGAGGAGCAGCAACATCAACAGTAATAGGTGCAGCATCAGGAGGAGCAGTAATATCAGCAGTAACAGGTGCAGCATGAAGAGGCACATCAACATCAGCAGTAATAGTTGAAGCATCAGGAGGAGCAGTAATATCAACAGTAATAGGTGCAGCATCAGGAGGAGAAGCAACATCAGCAGTAATAGGTGTAGCATCAGTTGGAGCAGTAATAGGTGCAGCATCAAGAGGAACATCAACAGCAGCTGAAATGGGTGCAGCATCAAGAGGGGCAGCAACATCAGCAGTAATCGATTTAGCATCAGTTGGAGCGGCAACATCAGCAGTAATAGGTGCAGCATCAAGAGTAGCATCAGCATTAGCAGTAATAGATGCAGCATCAAGGTAGCAGCAACATCAGTAGTAAGAGGTTCAGCATCAAGAGCATCAGTAAAATCAGCAGTAATGGCTGCAGCATCAATGCGACCATCAACATCAGCAGTAATAAGTGCAGCATCAACAGGAGCAGCAACATCAGCAGTAATAGGAACAGCATCGAGACAAACACCAACATCAACAGTAATAGGTGCAGCATCAAGAGGACGATCAACATCAGCAGTAATAGGTGCAGCATCAAGAGTAGCAGCAGTAATAGATACAGCATCAAGAGTAGAAGCAATATCAGCAGTAGTAGGTGCAGCAGCAAGAGTAGCAGCAACATCAGCAATAATGGGTGCAGCATCAAGCGGAGCATGAACATCAGGAGTAACAGGTGCAGCATCAAGAGTAGCAGCAGTAATAGATACAGCAGCAAGGGTAGCAGCAACATCAGCAATAATGGGTGCAGCATCCAGCAGAGCATGAACATCAGGAGTAACAGGTGCAGCATCAAGAGTAGCAGCAGTAATAGATACAGCAGCAAGAGTAGCAGCAACATCAGCAGTAATAGGTGCAGCATAAAGAGAGGCAGCAATATCAGCTGTAATGGGTGCAGAATCCAGGGGACCATCAACATCAGCAGCAGCAAGTGCAGCATCAAGAGGTGCAGCAACATCAGCAGTAATAGGTGCAGCATCAAGAGGAGCAGCAAAATCAGCAGTAATAGGTGCAGCATCAAGAGGCACATAAACATCAACAGTAATAGGTGCAGCATCAAGAGGTGCAGCAACATCAGCAGTAATAGGTGCAGCATCAAGAGGAGCAGCAAAATCAGCAGTAATGGGTGCAGCATCAAGAGGCACAAAAACATCAACAGTAATAGGTGCAGCATCAAGAGAAGCAGCAACATCAGCAGTAATAGGTGCAGCATCAAGAGAAGCAGCAACATCAACAGTAATAGGTGCAGCATCAAGAGAAGCAGCAACATCAGCAGTAATGGGTGCAGCATCAAGGGAAGAAGCAAAATCAGCAGTAATGGGTCCAGCATCAAGGCGACCATCAACTTCAGCAGTAACAAATGCAGCATCAAGAGGAGCAGCAATATCAGCAGTAATAGGTGCAGCATCAAGAGGAGCATCAATATCAGCAGTAATAGGTGCAGCACCAAGCAGATAATCAATATCAGCAGTAATGGGTGCAGCATGAAGAGGCACATAAACATCAACAGTAATAGGTGCAGCATCAAGAGAAGAAGCAAAATCAGCAGTAATGGGTCCAGCATCAAGGCGACCATCAACTTCTGCAGTAACAAATGCAGCATCAAGTGGAGCAGCAACATCAGCAGTAATAATGGCAGCATCAAGAGGAGTACCAACATCAGCAATAATAAGTGCAGCATCAAGAGATGGAGCAACATCAGCAGAAATAGGTGCCGCATCAAGAAGAATATCACTATCAACAGTAAAAGGTGCAGCATCAAGCAGAGCAGGAGTACCAGGTGCAGCATCAAGAGTAGCAGCAACATCAGCAGTAATAGGTTCAGCATCAAAAGTAGCATCAACATCAGTAGTAACAAGTGCAGCATCAGTAGGAGCAGTAATGTCAGAAATAATAAGTGCAGCATCACGGCACGGTGGCACAGATGGGCGGCACGGTGGCACAGTGGTTAGCACTGCTGCCTCACAGCGCCTGAGACCCGGGTTCAATTCCCGCCTTAGGCGACTGACTGTGTGGAGTTTGCACGTTCTCCCCGTGTCTGCGTGGGTTTCCTCCGGGTGCTCCGGTTTCCTCCCACAGTCCAAAAGATGTGCAGGGTCAGGTGAATTGGCCATGCTAAATTGCCCGTAGTGTTAGGTAAGGGGTAAATGTAGGGGTATGGGTGGGGTTCGCTTCGGCGGGTCGGTGTAGACTTGTTGGGCCGAAGGGCCTGTTTCTACACTGTAATGTAATCTAATCTAATCTAATCAAGAGTTGCACCAACATCAGCAATAATAAGTGCAGCATCAAGAGATGGAGCAACATCAGCAGAAATAGGTGCAGCATCAAGAAGAATATCACTATCAACAGTAAAAGGTACAGCATCAAGCAGAGCAGGAGTACCAGGTGCAGCATCAAGAGTAGCAGCAACATCAGCAGTAATAGGTTCAGCATCAAAAGTAGCATCAACATCAGTAGTAACAAGTGCAGCATCAGTAGGAGCAGCAATGTCAGAAATAATAAGTGCAGCATCAAGAGTTGCAACAACATCAGCAGTAATAGGTGCACCATCAGGAGGAGCAGATATTAGCATAATAGGTGCAGCATCAAGAGGAATATCACATTCAGCAGTAATAGGTGCAGCACCAAGAGGAGCACCAACATCAGCAGTAATGGGTGCAGCATCAAGAGGACTATCAACATCAGCAGTAATAGGTGCAGCATCAAGAGTAGCAGCAACATCAGTAGTAAAAGGTGCAGCATGAAGAGGAGCAGCAACATCAACAGTAATAGGTGCAGCATCAGGAGGAGCAGTAATATCAGCAGTAACAGGTGCAGCATGAAGAGGCACATCAACATCAGCAGTAATAGTTGAAGCATCAGGAGGAGCAGTAATATCAACAGTAATAGGTGCAGCATCAGGAGGAGAAGCAACATCAGCAGTAATAGGTGTAGCATCAGTTGGAGCAGTAATAGGTGCAGCATCAAGAGGAACATCAACAGCAGCTGAAATGGGTGCAGCATCAAGAGGGGCAGCAACATCAGCAGTAATCGATTTAGCATCAGTTGGAGCGGCAACATCAGCAGTAATAGGTGCAACATCAAGAGTAGCGTCAGCATTAGCAGTAATAGATGCAGCATCAAGGTAGCAGCAACATCAGTAGTAAGAGGTTCAGCATCAAGAGCATCAGTAAAATCAGCAGTAATGGCTGCAGCATCAATGCGACCATCAACATCAGCAGTAGTAAGTGCAGCATCAACAGGAGCAGCAACATCAGCAGTAATAGGAGCAGCATCAAGACAAACACCAACATCAACAGTAATAGGTGCAGCATCAAGAGGACGATCAACATCAGCAGTAATAGGTGCAGCATCAAGTGTAGCAGCAACATCAGTAATAGGTGCAGCATCAAGAGTAGCAGCAGTAATAGACACAGCATCAAGAGTAGAAGCAATATCAGCAGTAGTAGGTGCAGCAGCAAGAGTAGCAGCAACATCAGCAATAATGGGTGCAGCATCAAGCGGAGCATGAACATCAGGAGTAACAGGTGCAGCATCAAGAGTAGCAGCAGTAATAGATACAGCAGCAAGGGTAGCAGCAACATCAGCAGTAATAGGTGCAGCATCCAGCGGAGCATGAACATCAGGAGTAACAGGTGCAGCATCAAGAGTAGCAGCAGTAATAGATACAGCAGCAAGAGTAGCAGCAACATCAGCAGTAATATGTGCAGCATAAAGAGAGGCAGCAATATCAGCTGTAATGGGTGCAGAATCCAGGGGACCATCAACATCAGCAGCAGCAAGTGCAGCATCAAGAGGTGCAGCAACATCAGCAGTAATAGGTGCAGCATCAAGAGGAGCAGCAAAATCAGCAGTAATAGGTGCAGCATCAAGAGGCACATAAACATCAACAGTAATAGGTGCAGCATCAAGAGGTGCAGCAACATCAGCAGTAATAGGTGCAGCATCAAGAGGAGCAGCAAAATCAGCAGTAATGGGTGCAGCATCAAGAGGCACAAAAACATCAACAGTAATAGGTGCAGCATCAAGAGAAGCAGCAACATCAGCAGTAATAGGTGCAGCATCAAGAGAAGCAGCAACATCAGCAGTAATGGGTGCAGCATCAAGGGAAGAAGCAAAATCAGCAGTAATGGGTCCAGCATCAAGGCGACCATCAACTTCAGCAGTAACAAATGCAGCATCAAGAGGAGCAGCAATATCAGGAGTAATAGGTGCAGCATCAAGAGGAGCATCAATATCAGCAGTAATAGGTGCAGCACCAAGCAGATAATCAATATCAGCAGTAATGGGTGCAGCATGAAGAGGCACATAAACATCAACAGTAATAGGTGCAGCATCAAGAGGTGCAGCAACATCAGCAGTAATGGGTGCAGCATCAAGAGGAGCAGCAAAATCAGCAGTAATGGGTGCAGCATCAAGAGGCACATAAACGTCAGCAGTAATAGGTGCAGCATCAAGAGAAGAAGCAAAATCAGCAGTAATGGGTCCAGCATCAAGGCGACCATCAACTTCTGCAGTAACAAATGCAGCATCAAGAGGAGCACCAACATCAACAGTAATAGTGCAGCATCAGGAGGAGCAGTAATAACAGCAGTAATAGGTGCAGCATCAATAGGAGCATCAATATCAGCAGTAATAATTGCAGCATCAAGATGAGCAGCAACATCAGCAGTAATATTAGCAGCCTCAAGAGGAGCAACAACATCAGCAGTAATAGGTGCAACATCAAGAGTTGCAGCAACATCAGCAGTAATAGGTGCCGCATCAATAGGAGCAGCAACTTCATCAGTAATGGGTGCAGCATCAAGGGGAGCATCAACATCAGCAGTAATAGGTGCAGCATCAAGAGGAGCATCAATATTAGCTGTAATAATTGCAGCATCAAGATGAACAGCAACATCAGCCGTAATAATTGCAGCATCAAGATGAGCACCAACATCAACAGTAATAGTGCAGCATCAGGAGGAGCAGTAATATCAGCAGTAATAGGTGCAGCATGAAGAGGCACACCAACATCAGCAGTAATAGGTGCAGCATCAGGAGGAGCAGTAATATCAGCAGTAATAGGTGCAGCATGAAGAGGAGCACCAACATCAGCAGTAATAGGTGCAGCATCAAGAGGAACAGTAATATCTGCAATAATAGGTGCAGCATCAAGAGGAACAGTAATATCTGCAATAATAGGTGCAGCATCAAGAGGAGCAACGACATCAGCAATAATTGGTGCAGCATCAAGAGATGTAGCAACGACAGCAGAAATGGATGCAGCATCAAGAGGAGCACCAACATCAGCAGTAATAGGTACAGAATGATGAGGAGCATCAACATGAGCAGTAATAGGTGCAGCATCAGTAGGAGCAGTAACATCAGCAGTAATAGGTGTAGCATCAGAAGGGGGAGCATCAATAACAGCAGTAATAGGTGCAGCACCAAGCAGATAATCAACATCAGCAGTAATAGGAGCAGCATGAAGAGGCATATCAATATCAGCAGTAATAGGTGCAGCATCAAGAGGTGCAGCAACATCAGCAGTAATAGGTGCAGCATCAAGAGGCACACAAACATCAACAGTAATAGGTGCAGCATCAATAGGAGCAGCAACGCCAGCAGTAATGGGTGCAGCATCAAGAGGAGCACCAACATCAGCATTAATAGGAGTAGCATTAAGAGGAGCAGTAATATCAGCAGTAATAGGTGCAGCATCAAGAGGCACATCAACATCAGCAAGAATAGGTTCAGCATCAAGAGATGCAGCAACATCAGCAGTAATAGGGGCAGCATCAGGAGGAGCAGTAATATCAGCAGTAATAATTGCAGCATCAAGAGGAGCAGCAACATCAGCAGTAATATTAGCAGCCTCAAGAGGAGCAACAACATCAGCAGTAATAGGTGCAACATCAAGAGTTGCAGCAACATCAGCAGTAATAGGTGCAGCATCAATAGGAGCAGCAACATCATCAGTAATGGGTGCAGCATCAAGGGGAGCATCAACATCAGCAGTAATAGGTGCAGCATCAAGAGGAGCATCAATATTAGCTGTAATAATTGCAGCATCAAGATGAGCAGCAACATCAGCCGTAATAATTGCAGCATCAAGATGAGCAGCAACATCAGCAGTAATAGGTGCAGCAACAAGTGGAGCAGCAACATCAGCTGTAATAATTACAGCATCAAAATGAGCAGCAACATCAGCAGTAATATTAGCAGATCAAGAGGAGCAACAACATCAGCAGTGATAGGTGCAATGTCAAGAGGAGAATCACCATCGGCAGAAATGGGTGCAGCATCAAGAAGAGCATCAACATAAGCAGTAATAGTTGCAACATCAAGAGGGACAGTAATATCTGCAGTCATAGGTACAGCATCAAGAGGTGCACCACCATCAGCAGTAATAGGTGCAACATGAAGAGGCACACCAACATCAACAGTAATATGTGCAGCATCAGGAGGAGCACCAAGATCAGCAATAATACGTGCAGCGTAAAGAGGAGCATCAACATCAGCAGTAATAGGTGCAGCATCAAGAGGAACAGTAATATCTACAGTAATAGGTGCAGTATCAAGAGGAACACCAACATCAGCAATAATAGGGGCAGCATCAAGCGATTGAGTAACATCAGCAGAAATGGGTGCAGGATCAAGAGGAGCACCAACATCAGCAGTAATGGGTGCAGAATGAAGAGGAGCATCAACATGAGCAGTAATAGGTGCAGCATCAATAGGAGCAGTAACATCAGCAGTAATAGGTGTAGCAGCAAGAGAGCATCAACATCAGCAGTAACAGGTGCAGCAAGAAGAGAAGCACCAACATCAGCAGTATTAGGTGCAGCATCAAGAGGGGAATCAACATCAGCAGAAATGGGAGCAGCATCAAGAGGAGCACCAACATCAGCAGTAATAGGAGTAGCATTAAGAGAAGCAGTAATATCAGCAGTAATAGGTGCAGCATCAAGAGGCACATCAACATCAGCAAGAATAGGTTCAGCATCAAGAGATGCAGCAACATCAGCAGTAATAGGGGCAGCATCAGGAGGAGCAGTAATATCAGCAGTAATAGGTGCAGCATCAAGCGGAGCATGAACATCAGGAGTAACAGGTGCAGCATCAAGAGACAGGTGCAGCATCAAGAGTAGCAGCAACGTCAGCAGTAATTGGTGCAGCATCAAGGGGAGCATCAACATCAGCAGTAACAAGTGCAGCATCAGTGGGAGCAGATATCAGCAGTAATAGGTGCAGCATCAAGAGGCACTTCAACATCAGCAGTAATAGATGCAACGTCAAGAGGAGAATGAACATCAGCGGTAACAAGTACAGCATCAATGGAAGCCCCAGCATCAGCATTAATAGGAGCAGCATGAAGAGGAACACTAACATAAACAGAAATAGGTGCAGCATCAAGAGGACTATCAACATTAGCAGTAATAGGAGCAGCGGCAAGACGCACACCAACATCAGCAGTAATAGGTGCAGCATCAAGAGGAATATCAACATCAGCAGTAATAGGTGCAGCATCAACAGGAGCATAAACATCAGGAGTAACAGGTGTAGCATCAAGTGTAGCAGCAACATCAGTAGTAATAGCTGCAGTATCACGGCAACCATCAACTTCAGCAGTAACAAAGCAGCATCAAGAGGAGCAGCATCAGGAGGAGCAGTAATATCAGCAGTAATAGGTGCAGCATGAAGAGGAGCATCAACATCATCAGTAATAGGTGAAGCATCAGGATGAACAGTAATAGGTGCAGCCTCAAAGGCACATCAACATCAGCACCAAAAGGTGCAAGGTCAAGAGGAGAATCAACATCAATAGAAATGGGTGCAGTATCAAGAGGAGCACCAACATCAGCAGAAATAGGTGTAGCATCAAGAGGAGCTCCAACATCAGCAGTAATTGGTGTAGCATCAAGACGAGCATCAACAGCAGCAGTAACAAGTGCAGCATTAATAGGAGCACCAATATCAGCAGTAATAGGTGCAGCATCAAGAGGAACATCAATATCAGCAGTAATAGGTACAGCATCAAGAGGAGCAAAAACATCAGCAGTAACAAGTGCAGCATCAATAGGAGCACCAATATCAGCAGTAATAGGAAACACATCAAGAGTAGCAGCAACATCAGCAGAAATAGGTGCAGCATGAAGAGGAATATCAATATCAGCATTAATAGGTGCAGCATCAAGAGAAGCACCAACATCAGCAGCAATATGTGCAGCATCAAGAGGAATATCAATGTCAGCAGTAATAGGAGCAGCATCAAGAGGAGCACCAACATCAGTAGTAATAGGTGCAGCATCAAGCGGAGCATGAACATCAGGAGTAACAGGTGCAGCATCAAGAGTAGCAGCAACGTCAGAAATTATAGGTGCAGCATCAAGAGTTGCAGCAACATAAGCAGTTATAGGTGCCCCATCTGGAGGAAAGATTATCAGCAGTAATAGGTGCAGCATCAAGAGGAATATCACTATCAGCAGTAATGAGTGTAGCATCAGTAGGAGCAGTAACATCAGCAGTAATAGGTGCAGCAGCAGTTGGAGCAGTAATATTAGCAGTAATAGATGCAGCATCAAGAGGAACATCGATGTCAGCAGAAATGGGTGCAGCATCAAGAGCAGCAGCAATATCAGCAGTAACAAGTGCAGCATCAAGATGAGCAGTAATATCAGCAGTAATAGGTGCAGCATCAAGAGGAATACCAATATCAGCAGTAATGAGTGTAGCATCAGTAGGAGCAGTAACATCAGCAGTAATGGGTGCAGCATCAGGAGGAGCAGCAAAGTTAGCAGTAATGGATGCAGCATCAAGCGGAGCATGAACATCAGGAGTAACAGGTGCAGCATCAAGAGTAGCATTAACACCAGCAGTAATAGGTGCAGCGTCAAGGTAGCAGCAACATTAGCAGTAAGAGGTTCAGCATCAAGAGGAGCATCAACATCAGCAGTAACAAATGCAGCATCAAGAGAAGTAGCAATGGCAGCAGTAATAGGTGCAGCATCAAGAGTTGCATCAACTTCAGCAGTAATAAGCGCACATCAAGCAGAGCATGAACATCAGGAGTAACAGGTGCAGCATCAAGAGGAGCATCAACACCAGCAGTAATAGATGCAGCATCAGTTAGAGCAGCAACATCGGCAGTAATAGATACAGCATCAAGAGGAGCATCAATATCAGCACTAACATGTGCAGCATCAAGAGGAGCAACAACATCAGCAGTAATAGGTGCAGCATCAACATCAGCAGTAACAAGTGCAGCACCAAGAGAAGCAGCAACGGCAGCAGTAATAAGCGCAGCATCAAAAGGAGCATCAACATCACCTGTAATAGTTGCAGCATCAGTTGGAGCAGCAACATCAGCAGTACGAGATGCAGCATCAGGAGGAGCAACAACATCAGTAGTAATAGGTGCAGCAGCAAGATGAGCAGTAATATCAGCAGTAACAAGTGCAACATGAAAAGGAGCATCAACTTCAGCAGTAATAGGTGCAGCATCAAGAGGAGCACCAACATCAGCAGTAATAGTAGCAGCATCAAGAGGAGCAGCAACATCAGCTGTAATAGGTGCAGCATCAGGAAGAACAGTAATAGGTGCAGCATCAAGAGGAGCAGCAACATCAGAAATTGTAGGTGCAGCATCAGGAGGAGCAGCAATATTAGCAGTAATGGGTGCAGCATCAAGGGGAGCATCAACATCAGCAGTAATAGATGCAGCATCAAGAAGAGCACCAACATTAGCAGTAATAGATGCAGCATGAAGAGGCATATCAACATCAGCAGTAATAGGTGCAGCATCAGGAGGAGCAGTAACATCAGCAATAAGTGTGCAGCATCAAGAGGAGCATGAATATCAGTAGTGACAAGAGCAGCATCAGGAGGGCTAGCAACATCAGCAGTAATAGGTGCAGCATCAAGAGGTGCAGCAACATCAGCAGTAATAGGTGCAGCATCAAGCGGAGCAGCAGCAATGATCTCAACTGTCCTATGAGGCGATATGACAGAAAGGAAGGCACGTCCAAGGTCCACGTTCAGGGGTTTGTTGGTATGAGATATGTGCTGATCAGAATGCTACTCCTTGATCTTCTTTCCTCAGATACTTTAAGTTGTTTGCAAAAGGAACTGGGTGACTAATTCCTATTTATAAATGATTTTGACATATCAGTTAAAAGTCACAGCTTACAGCAACTAGATAGGTGAAAGAAATAGGTAATCTTCAGGCTTGAGATGCTTTTTACTGTAAAGAAAAGAGACAGCTATTTCTTTCCTTCTGTCTGATGCTTTCTCTCAAAATATTCACACCCCAAGCTGTTCAATTATTTGGAAGCAATTCACATAGTTAATGGTATGCAGTGTGCCTTTGTCATTGATAATGGGCTATTACTTTGTGAACCAATCAACTACTTGTTGCCAGTCAAAGCTCAATTTGTACACACACAAACTAAGCTTCCAGTCTGAAGACCTCCTCGTGGGTCTGCTCCTGGGCCTGGCCAAACTAGCCATTAATAGGTACAGACAGTGGGCCGTGGAGGGGGTCGTTAGGGCTGACTGCCTGCCCCTCTTCCACAGTTATGTTAGAGCCCGGGTGTCTCTGGAAAAAGAGCACGCGGTGTCCACCAACACCCTGGAGTTGTTCAGGGAGAGGTGAGCACCGCAGGGAGTGGAGTGCATTATTTCCCCCTCTAACTCTATTTTGATTTAATCCCTGCCCTCCCCTTCACTGTTTGATCACTCAGCATTGCCCTTTGATGTGAAGGGCACTGCTTGTCATTGGCTACTCGGGTGTTTCCTTTCTTCCTGGTGGCGGAAATTTGAATAAAGATTTGTGCACCTTGTGTCTTTCACTGTGTCTCACACCTGCACACACACAGCATGGGTGCTGGGGAAAAAATAAGCAAAAAAAAACTAAGCTTCCAGTACTATTTGAACAATCAGCTTTGTAGCAAGTAGCAGTATTAACAATGTGTGTCAGGTTATTTGTTTTTAAAAATTGCAGCAAACTTTTAACAGTCCTGGCTTTTTAATATTGCTGTTTCTCCACTTCAGTCTACAATTGTAAATGCAGAAAAAAAAGATCTTTACAATGTTGACTGAACTAAAACCTGATCAGCATGAGCAACCAAGCATGCTGTAAATTCATTATTTTAAGTTTATTAAGGTAATTTCACTTTCTATCAAGTTTCTGGAATGCTATCCAAGTATCATGTGCCTTATTGATTTTTATTTTGTCATGTTAAGAGTTAGGAGGGTGTTAATAGTTTACAGTATGGTTTGCAGCATTTAATGGGAGCAAAACTGTAAACTTTACATGTGGTTGACATATATTTTAGCAAATAATGAATCTATTTTACACAGAAATTATAACTTTTTAAGCATGTAACAACAAAAAGTCTTACTCAAAGCATGTGTTATTTGTTATTATTGGAAAGAAACAAAAATATTTTTAATTTTAATGATGAAAGCAATATTATGTGTGTATAAATGATATTAATGAGTTAAGATGGATATATGCAAAAAACTAATATGTGAATAGATAGATCAGTCTTTATTTGTTGAATCCTATATGTAAGAGCAAACATTGGCATCTTACCTTTCATTACACTGTTTAGGATGGGCTGAAGGGCTAAACTTGTTGATGATATTTAGAACATAGAACATAGAAGAATACAGCGCAGTACAGGCCCTTTCGCCCTCGATGTTGCGCTGATCCAAGCCCACCTAACCTATACTAGCCCACTATCCTCCATATGCCTATCCAATGCACGCTTAAATGCCCATAAAGTGGGAGAGTCCACCACTGCTACTGGCAGGGCATTCCATGAACTCACGACTCGCTGAGTAAAGAACCTACCCCTAACATCTGTCCTATACCTACCACCCCTTAATTTAAAGCTATGCCCCCTATGACAGCTGCATGACCTTGAATGAGTCCTGTGGCCAGTCCTGTCTGTGCTGAAGACGGCATAAACAAAACTTGTTTTCTGTAGTTGGAAATAATTTGTTTTCTTTATTTACTTTTCTGTGCTGGCTGTTTGTTACACTGTAGAAGAGAGAGAGTTTCGTTTCGAGTTTTTGGACTTCACATCAGACCGGGCTCATGAACGGTGCCAGGAACAATCCTAAGCTTCCAGCTAGCCATCGATTGAGGGATTCCCCAATGAGCAGGAGAGCTTGAGGCTCGTTGCTTTCTTCTTCCTATTTCACCCTCTTTTTTATAAAATAGATGTTCATATTTCAGTACCTTTTCCCCTTTCTTTCCCTTTTTATTATTACTAAACAAGTGTTCATATCTCAATAAATTTATGTTATTGAGTCTTCGCTTAACTTCATTTAACCAAATCCAAAGAATTGCTTGGAAATACTCTGTGATCCAATAAGAGCGTCGACATGGATACCAACATTATACATGGGGACACTTCCCACCATGTATGCGACAGGTACTCATGTGACTCAGCCAACTTTGCCTATCCCATGCGCTGCAGGCAAGGATGCCCTGAGGCATGGTACATTGGTGAGGCCATGCTATGATAACAGATGAATGGACACCGCATGACAATCACCAAGCAGGAGTGCTCCCTCCCAGTCAGGGAACACTTCAGCAGTCCGGGACATTCAGCCTCATACCTCCGGGTGACCATCCTCCAAGGTACACTTCGGGATGGGCAACAATGCAAAGTAACCAAGCAGAGGCTGATAGCCAAGTTCAGTATCCATGGGGAAGGCCTCAACCAGGAACTTGGGTTCATGTGGGTTCACGTCACACTATGGTTGACTCCACTGCACTATACACTCTCTCTCACACACACACAGGCGCGGACACACGGACACACTCCTATATACTCACACACTAACATAGTCCCTCTCTCATATGCACACACAAGTACCCCCTGCACTCACACCCACACACGCACCCTCACACAGGTTTATACCCCTTCAGACTCGCACACATAATTGACCAACTTACATACACACATACAAACACACTTTCACATGTATCCACACCCACATGCACACACTCACATGCACACATTCACTTTGTCTCTCCTGCATGCTCACTAATATAAGTTTATGGGGTGAATTTGTATTTGCAGAATTACATTTTATTTTGCTCAAAATAAATCAATGTAAGATTCTGCAAGTCCCACTTTAGAAATAGAATCAGTCTGACTCAATATTGGGACACAGATAGACTTTAACCTCGCACCTTTATGGCATTGTCTGAGCTGAGATGGCACTTATTGTTAGAAAAGCTAAAGCTATCTGGAGAGGGTACCTTAATAAGAGTTCTGGGATTTACATATTAAAGAACTGAAACTAGCATATTCCATTCTAAAAGATGAAAGACTTAATCTAAATTTGTTTAATATATCATTACAACTCCATAACACTGTAACCTTTTTGCTATAAATTCTGTGTCTTATGATCCTACACTCCACAACCACTGACGAAGGAGCAGTGATTTGAAAGCTAGTGGTTCCAAATAAACCTGTTGGACAAGAACTGGTGTTATGTGATTTTTAACTCTGTAATCCAAGACGTGTTTGGTGACAAGGATGGGATTCGGGAAAATGTGTAAGAGAAGGGAAAAGCAACTTGATGCTCTGGAGACCTTCTGTATTCCAGGTTGGACTGCGGCAGGCTCTGGATTCAGGACCGTAGCTAATATGTTCGCACGTTAGGGCCCCCGAAAGGATGGGGGATGGTTATAACCAGAAAAAGGGAGAACTGGAGGCTAGGTTTCTGCACTGTGCAAGCACAATGAACTTTACAGATCTGTTAACACTTTGTGGTCTAGTTTGAATGCACCTTTGTTTGTTCGTTGTTAAATGTTGTCTTGTATCATTTCTGTATTTTTTTTTCCCTGGAGCTCGAAATCTGGGGATGCTTGAAATTAGTTTACATTTTGGGAACATGCAGTGATTTGAAAGTATGTTGTGTACTTGTACCTGTGTGGAGCATGTATGGTTAATATCATGACTTTTTAAGAAACCATCAATGATTGTGTAAAGCAAAACTCTGTGAAATTTATAAAGCTTGAGCTGAAAATGTGTTGCTGGAAAAGCGCAGCAGGTCAGGCAGCATCCAGGGAACAAGAGAATTGACGTTTCTGGCATAAGCCCTTCTTCAGGAATGTGTTTGGATTTGGGTAAATTTTTATTCCAGAAATTACCATGTTTGGAATTTTATTTTCTGGCCAGAGTGAATTTCCAAATATTGTTTTAACACATGAGTGAATCTTCAATTCCAGATGACAAGATTGACTCATTATTAATATCCAAGTGATAGGGACATTGGAATGTTGAAAATGCAACTCCCTGTGTACAAGGAGTTTAGGAAAGGCAAATTTAACAAAGGGGTGGGCTTTTCCTTCCTTCATGGAGGAGGGGAGATGGATGATATAATTACGTGCAGGAGTTTATGCACTAGCCCCTTTCTTTTGGAGTAGATTAATACTAATTTACCCATTCTGCTTCACGTGAAATAGATTAAGCTAGTTTGTTATTTTTTAATAATTGGAGACACTGAAGGATGAGCTCATTTGCGGAATTTCAAAGTTGCAACACTGTAATGGATAAGGCACCCTCAACCCATCAAGCCATTTCAATGATGGGGAAGTACTGTGGAAACATTAATTGCAGTGAATGCCAGGAATCTCGAAACCACTGAGCCTGGGTACACTTAAGCATATAATGCCCTTGTCTTCGAAAACATTTTAATGGGAATAGTTACCTGAAAATTTAAAGGGATTCTGAGATTTAGATTACCTACAGTGTGGAAACTAGCCCTTCGGCCCAACAAGTCCACACCGACCCTTCAAAGGATAACCCATCCAGACCCATTCCCCTACACTTACCCCTGACTAATGCAGCTAACACTATGGGCAATTTAGCATGAGCAATTCACCTGACATGCACATATTTTGGATTGTGGGAGGAAACCCATGCAGACATGGTGAGAATGTGCAAACTCCACACAAGCAGTCACCTGAGGTTTGAATCGAACCCAGGTTTCTGGTGCTGTGAGGCAGCAGTACTAACCACCGTGCCACCCTATATCTGGGAAATGATAAAGTGCATGTACATAGTCTCACTGGTTTCCACGCATGAAAATGGTTAGTGACTTTATGGGAGTAAACAGAATATTGAATTTGGACAATTTATATAGAGATATATAGGTCATTCTGCTATAGTGGTTTTCCTCCCACAATTTCCTCCCAAAGCTGTGCAAGTCAGGTGAATTGGCCATGCTAAATTGCTCATAGTGTTAGGTGTATTAGTCAGGGGTAACTATAGGGGCATGGATCTGGGTGGGTTACTCTTCGGAGGGTCGGTGTGAACTTGTTGGGCCGAAGGGCCTGTTTCTATATTTAGGTAAACTAATCTAATAACGCACATTTTGTTATCACAGATTCATTATAACATGATTGGCAAATTAGGGACACTGTTTGTAAGGCGTGTACTTTTAAAATGTGCGTTGACTGTAATGCAATCACATTGCCAACACTTTAAGCACTGCTTCAAAAGCGAGATTTTTCTATAATGGGACATTACACAGGAACACAACCATTGCATTATAGAAAAACTACCTGTATCAACTATGTAGAATGAGTTATTGAGTAACTTTAAAACAAATGTAGGTCATATTAGATAAAGAACAAACAAAGTATGTTGTGCCTGAATCAAACAGAAATATTTGACTTCTGTTTTAAAATATTATAAGATTATGTTCCACTGACTACAAATCTCTAAAGATCTCTGGAATTAGGTATGGTGGTAATAACTAAGTTGCAAAATTGGATGAGATGAAGTAATTAAGAGTGGAGACTGGTGGCAGAAAACAAAAAAATTAGAATAATGGGTTGAAATCACAATTGAGGTTAAAATGCATTTTTGTGAAAAGGGAGTTTAGATGAGAGCACCCAACTGATAGTTTTCTCTTGGTGATGTTTGTGTCTTTTACCTTCTTTTTAAGGCAGATTGAATTGGTGATCAAGCCACTACCCAAGGTATCGGTATCAGACATGGAGAGATAAGTAAAACTCATAGATCATTTGATAAGATTATGTGGGAGTCAAGAATATGTGATATGGTCTTTGGGCACTGATAAAACTGTGCAAAAGTGAACATTACCTCAGAGATAGCAAACATGACGTGGCGCAAAAACATGCACTGAAGACTGGATATGTACATGTACACCTACTTGACAAAAGTATGGCTTGGTAGAGCACAAAAACATAGATTAAACTATAAGACACCAACAAAAGCCCACAGAGGATCTGACTTTAAACGTAGTATTAATGAAAGGGATACAAGAAAAATTGCAATCAAAATGCAAGGTGTGATTGGCGATTATGACAAAATGTTACAGAAATGAAAGAATATGGATTCTGGGAGGAGTAATGTTGAACTCACTGAAAGGGCCCATCGGATAGCATACAGATCCCCCACCTTGAGTGTTTGTAGACTAAACCAATAGGTGAAATTGTACCGTGTTACAGTTAGTGTATGCAAAAGAAAGCTGAGCTCAGACTCAGGTGGTGTAGGAATCTGTGGTAAGGGAACCCTCGGGAAAATAAAAGGTGGGAAGCATAAGCATTGAACATTGGAACTGTATTGTTTCATATCATGTTTATTGTAGCTCAAAGTGGATACTTGCATATGGAGGTAGTTACCACTCAATGGTACAATCATTCATAAAATTGGTAAGGAAGGAAATATATTGAAGAAGTATCCTCAAGACAGATACAGATGAAGAGAGCTGGAGAAATTTTGAGTCCATGTATGGTGTTACTTTACTATCATTGAGTGGGAGTGATCTGTGGATAGCGGACTGGAGAATAAAAAAAACATAAATTAAGGAACCTGAATCTAGAATATACTGACGTTTAGAGCAAGTTATGTAAATAGATGAACTGAAAAAAATATATAGACGATATTCTGGTTGCCACAGTCACGTGGCATTGTTGGAATGAGAAAAACAGCTACTGTTAAAGGGATAGGACATGTCTCAGGACTATTTAACTGTTGCAGGAACTTTCTGGAAAACTACAGTGAACCAGTCGGACCCTTATAAGACCTTACTAAATGGGTGCGGGCTAGCTCAGAGGCAATTGATTGGGGACCTGAGCAAGAGACGACCTTTGTCAAAATAAAACAGACATTGACATCCACACTAGCACTAGGGCTTCCTGATCTAAAAAAAAGCCCTTTCACCTATTTGGCAGTGAAAGCAAAGGGCAACCAGTCTGCAGTTGTGTTTCAGAGACATGTCGTCAAGTTCCAGTCAGTGGGATACTACTCAGGCAAACTGATTCTGGTCATGATGGGACAACACTTGTGTGTTTGAGCCATCTAATGTGCTACCTGGGCACGAATGACATCCTCCCCATCTTGACACAACCGGGAGAGGATGCCCATTCCCCACATAGTATAGTCTTGCTATTGGAAGCTGGCAAACTTGGAGATGTTACAGACAGTTGGCAAACCAAATTGGAAACCACTCTGTTGTCAGAAGACAAGCACGTGGAAGGGTTAAAGACAATAGAGAGAACCCAGTGTGCCACAGGAATCAAAAAGGAGAGACATATGATTGTATTCTCCTCATGGAGCAGGAAGAAGGGAGACAGGGTCAAGTTAAGGAAGAGCCTTTAGAGGGGCCAGACGTGAAATGCATGTTTGTAGATGGAGCGCAGTAGTATTATGATGGCGAGGCTTGGATGGGGGGGGGGAGAGCATGATTAATTTAAAATGAGAACATTTGGCAGGAGAGAGGAGAGAAGGATGGTATTGACCCAGGTAGTCGAATTAAAAGCATGGGACTAAAAGCACTTACTGCTGCCCTCCAGCTAGGAATGGGACAAAGATTTAATGGCTTTGGTTACATGATGGCATGGACAAGACAAGGTTATATTACCTCTAATGGTGTTACAATTCAACATGAGACCCTAGTCATGTACCCAGTGGCAGCAATAATTAAAATTGAAGAACAGAAAGGAATGGACTAACAGCCAGTTAGTCTGGCACTCTTTTTTTTTTGCTGTCTCCCTCTTGCAGGTTCTGAGGGTCCTCAGCAGGAACAGGATCCTGGAACCCAAGACGGAAGCTGGAATAGATGGATTAGCATGTATATATGTGACCCGGTTGTGCAGAGACTGTAATTAAAGATATTACTGCTATTAGCGGAAGCATGAAAATGCTAATTCTCTCCTTTCAATTTTGATCCCATTGGAGGCAGACAGAAGGTGGTACAACTTGCTGGTTTCATCACGGCTTTGACCATACATCAGGGATGGGATGTATATTTAATGGTTGGTCCCCAAAGGCCATCACGATCATTAACTTGATGACATACTTTATTGATATGCTACTCGCACTGGTGATCATTACTTTCATTGTAGGTTTAATCTTCTAGTGTAAGTTATGTACTCTTATATTCTCGTGTGGCTGTTGCTGATTTGCAACTGCAATTTGCAATTTGCAACTATAGCATGCGCTGTCAATTATCATCAGGCATGGATTGTATAAGATGGGCTGAAGGGCTAAACTTCTTGATGGTATTCAACATCCCCATGACCTTGAATGAGTCCTGTGAATTTGGAAGGGTTAAAGTCTTTGTACATGCCAAAGACAGCATAATCAAAACCTGTTTTCTGTAGTTGCAAGAGGCTTGTTTTCTTTATCTGTTTTTTCTGTGCTGGCTGCTTGTTACAATGTGTAAGATACAGAGTTTCGTTTCAAGCCTTTAGACATCACCTTGGACCGGAATTGCGAACGGTGCCTGGAACAATCCTAAGTCTCCAGACCAGCCCTTGATCGAGGAGTTCCCGATGGGCAGGTGGGTGTGAGGCTCATTGTTTTCTTTTCTTTGCTTTTTTGTCTTTTGTATTACTGAATACGTGTTCATATTTCAGGCTTTTTCCCCTTTCTTTTACTTTTTTTATTATTATGTAATAAATGATCACATCTAAGTAAATCTATGTTGTGGAGTCTTTGCTTAACTACATTTAACCGAACCCGAAGAACCACTTGGATTCACCTTGTGATCCAAGAGACACAGCAATGCTCATCCTTCAGGTAGAATAAATTCATTGAGGTCCAATATTTCCCTCAAAACATGCGATTATAAATGTTGCATGAATGCCCTCAGGAACTGTGTTAGTTTCCTCAACGACACAATGTACAGACAGTTGTTTAGAAATATTCGCTTGATAGTGTCTTTTGATAGGAGTATATTAGAAATGCCAACCCTTCTGCATGAACATGTCCACGGTGGCTATGTGAACAGTTGCAAAATGTTGAATATTTGAGCTGGCTAGTTGATTGACCCATGACAATTTTGGTGGAAGTGAGATAGTTAGTCTCTATGTTATTGAATTAGGAAATGTATGATGTATCCGTGAAAGTTTTTTGTACAACCGAGAGAGTAAGTTTAGCAATTTTGGTGCATAGACTCACACAGTACAGGATAACCCCATCAGCCCATTGAGTCTGCACTGACAAATAATACTCATCACAGTCTACATCTAATCTCACTTTCCAGCACTTGGCCCATAGCCTTGCATGTTATGACATTTTGAGCACTCATCTATATTTCTGTCTATGGTATTTGTAAACCCAATATAATTTTAATAAAACATAGAAAATCTAGGCAAAGGTTCTGGCTCCCAGCATGCATCATTGAAAGGTATTTGAATAAGATGACCTGCTAGTAATTACCTTTAACCCCATACTGTTAAAAGAAAATAATAGGAACAATTGCATTTATATAACACCAAAAGACTTCTCGGCCATCTAAGAATTGTCAAGGTGTTGTTGCACTTGTAATCTAGGAAACATGATTTGTGAACAGATGGATCATATTAGCCAGGACACTGAGGATAACTTTCCTCCTCATCTTCAAGATGTTTCTGTGAGATGTTTCCTATACATCTGAATTGGCAACAGAGCTTCAGTTTAGCATTTCACAACAGTCCCACAGTCTATCACACTTGTAGTGGAATGTCAGCCTTGATTTTATGCTAAAGTCCTGGAATGCAACTTGAATCCAGAACTGTATGAATCAGAGGCGAGAATATAACCTACTGAGCCACAGCTGACACCGTGCTATGAACAACAATAGTGCATTACCTGCACAAGGAAGTGAGCTCATGCTGTCCTATGTTTATTTGATTACATGTGTACTGCGTTCAGTACAGATATAGAGGAAAGAATAATGCTGAAAATTACTGTTTATGGGAACTCCTGTGCATAAACTGGCAACTATGTTTCCTACATTTCAACAATAGCTATAATTCCATAGTGCGTCATTGACAGTAAAGTGATTTGAAGTATCTGGAAGTCATGAAAGGCTTAGGATAAATTAAAGAGTTTTTTTTCTTCTGCACCAATTAACCTTTGCTTCATTATGGTGCTTAAGGATGCATTGTACAAGGAAGAAATGTTCCATCAATTACTCTTTGTAATAAGTTTCAATGATGAATAGAAATGCAAATAGATTTCTCATATAATTTCAAGCTAAAGATGCTTACTCCATTCTAAGTGGAGTTGCCACATGAAGCGAACAATTGCAGAATAGTTATGCAATACCTCCAGCTTTATGAAATGCAAGATTGGGGCTTTTGAGAGATTCATGATATCTATTAGAATGCACCAAGTGATGTATTATAGACAGTGGCACTGACAGCAGGATTGCTATGTTCTTAAGTTAGCTTCATGCATCTATATCTGAACACATATATGAGTATTCACTTAGTTGTCTCTACCTGTCATTTGGATGTTAAAGTTAGAAGCAAGTTGATTAAATTGACAACCACTTCTAAAACTAAAATTTAGAAGTGTTCTGCTGTACTGCCTAAGTCCTTAAAACATTGAAAAATACTGACATTGGCTCATTAATATTCAGTCACTCCTGCTGGAAGTTTGTGCATGTGAAGGTTGTTTGACTACATGAGTAGGATTAGTAGTGTTGCAAAGAATATATGATTAGAGAAATAAAATAAAATTAGTAAAACTAAATTATTGATGCTTATACATGGAACAGCTACTGTGCTGTGTTTCAAGCATTGTCAAATGCGAATACACTGATTTAAGTTGGTGAACTATGAAGTTGTCAACTTTGCCAAACAATGGGAAAATAGAAAAGCAGAATTTTTTTAAAAATAGTGACTGTCTGGCAAATGGCGGAAATCAGGGGACCAATGTGCCCTTGAGCACAAATTATAGAAGGTACAGATATAGCAAACCATAAGGAAAGCAAATGCTATGGAACCTTTAATTTAAGTGATTTGGAGGTAATTAGCAATTTCTCATGCTCAGTACGATTCTTTCTTGTGGATTGCTGGCTGGAAGTCAGATGTCAGTTTTGTTTGTTGATTCATAGATGACATAGGAAACTGGCTTTAGCTTTGAAGGCTCCTCCAGATTGAACACATTTTTTGTCATTTGATAAGGATTGCAGTGGGTTGTTGGCTTGAGCAGCTGACCTCCTTCAATCTCTAACTGCTGTCTTGGTGGCTGATTTATTTGATTGAAAGGTCTTGACATCAACTTTGCAAGCAACAGTCCCACCATACAAATACTGGGCATAAACCATCTCTAATCAGAGACAATCCAACCATTACACCTTCTTATTCAACAGCGTTACCATCACTGATTCTCTCACAACTAGCATTCTGAGGTTTGCTATTGATCAGAAACTGAACTAGACTAGCTATATAAATATAATGGCTACAAGAACAAGTCAGAGGCTAGGAATCCTGTCATGATTAACTCACCTCCTGGATCCCCAAAGCCTGTCCATCATTAACAAGGCACAAGTCAGAAGTGTATAGGACCACTTCCCACTTGCCTAGATGAGTGCAGCTCCAACAACACTCAAGAAGCTTGACAATATGCAGCACAAAGCAGCCCGCTTGATTGGCACCAGACCCACAAACTTTCAATCCCTTTACCAATGCTCAGTAATAGCAATGTGTACTATTGACAAGATACACTGCAGCCATTCATCAAAAGCTCCTCAGATAACACCTTCCAAACCCATGACCATTCCCAGGTGGAAGGACAAAGACAGTAGATATATGAGAACAACACCACCTGCAAGATCCCCAGCACCCCCTAAGCCACTCACTATCTTGACTTGGAAATATATCACCATTTATTCAAACACATTAGGTCAATCCTGCTACTCCCTATGAGTATTGTGTGTCTATCTAGAGCATACGGACTGGAATGATTCAAGAACGCAGCTCAGTGTTTATTTAGCAAATCCAGTTTAGTTTCTAGTTAAAGCATGTTGATATTGGGAAATGCAGCAATGGTAATGCAATTGTATATCAGAGGTTGATGGTTAGATTCTGTCTTCTTGGAAATGGTCATTGCCTGACACATCTGTGCTGCAAATGTTAGTTGCCACTTGTCAGCTCAAACCTCCATATAATTCAGATCGTGCTGCATTTGGGCACGGACTGCTTCAATATCTGAGGAGTTGTGAATGAAGCTGAAGTTTGTCAAATCATGAACAAACATCCCCACTTCTGATTATATGTTGGAGGGTAGGTCTTTAATGAAGCAGCTAATGATGCTTGGGCCGAGGACACTAGCCTGAGGAACTCTTGCAGAGACGTCATTTAGCTGAGATGACTGACCTCCAAGAACCAACCTATCCTCCTATATGCCTGGTGTGACTCCATCCAGTGTAGAGCTTTGTCCTAATTCCTTTCGGCTCCAGGTTAGCTAGTGCTCTTGATATCGCATTGATCACATGTACCATTGATGTCAAAGACACTTTCACTCCACATCTAGAATTCAGCTTTTGCCCATGTTTGAACCAAATTTGTAATGAAATTAGGAACTGAGTGGCCCTGACCGAACCCATACTGGATATGAATAAGCAGGTTATTGTTAAGAAAGTGCTGCTAGATATCACTGTTGATGACATCTTCCATCACTTTACCGAAGACTGGGAATAGACTGATGGGCAAGTAATCGTCCAGTTTGAATGTGTTTGATGTTTTGGGTAATGGAAGTGCCTGGGCACCTTTTGACCTTATCAGGTTGTAGCTGGACTGGAATGGCTTAGCTAGGTGTATGGCAAACTCTGAAACACACATCTACAGCATCTTTGCCAAAATCTTGTCGAGGCCCTTAGCCTTTGCAGTATCTGTGCCTTCAAATGTTTCTTGATATCATGTGGAGTCAATCAGTTTGGCTAAATACTGGCATCTGTGATACTGATGACCTTTGGAGGAGGATAGATAATTAACTTGGCACTTCTGCATAAAGATTATTGTAAATGCTAAAGCTTTATCCTTTTGCACTGATGTGCTGATTTCCCTAACTTTGAAGATGGCAATTAGTTTACAGACCCATGTTCCTGCAGTCTGGGAATTGGGCCATAGTTAGTCTTGAAAGTAAGTGCAATCGTTCAGTGATTACAGGCAGTCTGTTAGTTTGCTGCAGAGACATCAGTCAGATGGGTTGGGCTATGGCCCATCCTGGGGGCTTTCTCAGTGGGATTTTCCAGGGACTATCCATGGTATCCTGGGAGAGTAGGTAACTCAATTCAGGCAATATGCTTCACTGCACTGGTCTGTTCAGGGCAATTGGAGATAGTAGGCTGATACCTTATAGTGATTGGTAACTCTGAAAAGGTGTGTTACCTTTCTGACATTTTCCACAGATTAACTTCTCATCAATCTCACACTAACATTGCTGTGACTGGAGCTCTTGGGGCCTTTGTGTAACCACAAAGACAATGTAGAAAGGGACATGGACTTTTTTTTCAGTAAGTTCAACATGAATAACAAACTTCAGCTTTTGTTGATGGAATCAAATGTTTCTAAGTTAAAAGAGTGCGATTGTGGGTAGTGATGAAGACATAAAGAAGCTTCAATCAGTTTGGACAAGTTAAATAAACAGGCAAATGCATGGCAGATGAAGGCAAAAGTGGGTACTGCAAATGCTGGAAATCAAAGTCTAGATCAGAGTGGTGCTGGAAAAGCACAACAGGTCAGGCAGCATCCGAGGAGCAGGAAAATCGATGTTTCGGGCAAAAACTCTTCATCAGGATGAAGAGCTTTTGCCTGAAACATCAATTTTCTTGCTTCTCGGATGCTGCCTGACCTGCTGTGCTTTTCCAGTACTCTAATCTAGACTCCAGCATGGCAGATGAAGTATACCAAGGATAAAAGTGAATTTGTCTGCTATAGTAGGAAACAGGTATTACTTAAATGGTAAATAAAAACCAAAAGAACTGCGGATGCTGTAAATCAGAAACAAAATCAGAAGTTGCTGGTAAAGCTCAGCAGGTCACTCGATCAAAAACGTTCACTCCGATTTCTCTCCACAGATGCTGCCAAACCTGCTGAGCTTTTCCAACAATTTCTGTATTTTGTAGCGGTGATAGCTTGGGAAATGTTCATGTAGAAAAGGACATGGTGTCATTGGACACCAGCAATTGATAGCATGCAGTGCAGCAAGTGGTTACCAGGACAAACAATATATTGGCCTTCATTGCAGGATAGTTTGAATACAAGAACAAGGAGGTTTTACTATAGCTGTGCACGGCCTTGGTGAGACCACACATGTAATATTTTCTGTATTTTATGTCTTCTTATTTAAGAAAATATATATTTGCCATAGAGAGAGTACAGCGAAGCTTTACCAGACTGATCCCTGGGATAGTCTGTTGGATGAGAAGAGACTGGATTGTCTGGGCCTGTATTCATTGGACTTTATAAGAAAGGGAGGGGATCGCATTGAAATATAAAATTCTAACAGGGCTCAACAGATAGGATGTAGGGATGATGACTCCCCTGGTTAGAAGTGGGTACTGCCTGATGAAGGGCTTTTGCCCGAAATGTCGATTTTCCTGCTCCATGGCTGCTGTCTGACCTGCTGTGCGTTTCCAGCACCACTCTGATCTAGACTTCCCTGGCTGGGCTCTTCAGCCAAGGGATTACAGACTCAGAATACACAATAGGAGAGGGGACATTTCTTCATCAGAAACTGGTTAACCTGCGGAATTCTTCATCATGGAAATCTTTGGAAGTCAAGTCACTGAATATATTTAAGGATAAAGGGAATAGATTTCTTTAGGCTAAAGGTGTCAAGGGTTACTGGGAGAAAACTGGAGTACATTGTTGAAATAAAAATTCATCCATGATCATATTGAATAGCAGAGTGGGTTTGATGGTCTGAAAGGCCTAATCCTACTCTGCTTTTCTATGTTTTATTGATTGATTGATTTGATTTGATTTGATTTATCGTCATGTGTACCTAAGTACAGTGGAAATCATTGTTTGTGAGCGGTACAGGCAGATCATAATAATTTCTTCAGAGTAAAGGTGAGGATATACAGATCATAGGGTGAAAAACTTGGACAGAGTGAGGCATACAGATTGCACTGCATGAGACAAGAACAACATTAACAAGTTCAATATTATTTGAAGTTAGAGAGTCCACTCTTCAGTCTAATAACAGGAGGGAAAAAGGTGTTCCTGAACCTGCCGGTGCGTGTTCAAGCTTCTGTATCTTCTGCCTGATGGAAGAGGTATAGAACAATATTACCAGCGTGGGAGGAGTCTTTGATGATGTTGACAGCTTTTCCACGGCCACCAGAAGAGTCTGTGATGGTCTGGGCTGTGCACACAACCTTCTGTAGTTTCTTACGGTCCTTGGTAGAGCAATTACCATACAAGGCCATTATGGACCCTGACAGAATGCTTTCTATGGTGTATCTGTCGAAGTTGGTGAGGGTCCTAATGAACATGCTGAATTTCCTGATCCGCCTAATGAAGAAGAGGCGTGGTTGTGCCTTCTTGACTGTCACATCTATGTGGGAAGTCCAGTTGTTGGTTATCCTCACTCTTTGGTACTTGACGCTCTCAACCCTCTCAACCTCTCAATGTCTGCTTCATTGATGTAGATGGAGGCATGTTCTCCTTCTTTCTGTCTGAAGTCAATGATCAGTTCTTTAGTTTTGCCGACATTGAGCAAATGGTTGTTATTATTGCACCACATCCCCAGACCCTCTATCTCCTTTCTGTATTCTAACATCATTTTTTGATATCTGTCCTACTATTGTGGTATTTTCAGCAATCTTGTAGATGGCGTTCATTTGTAATTTGGCTACACAGTGTACAGGGAGTACAATAGGAGGCTACGAATGCATCCTAAGGGGGCTCCAGTGTTGAGTGTTTTCATGGAGGAGATGCAGTACTCTTCAGCACAAGAAGTAATAGGTGAAGATCCACCAAAAAGTTGGAAGTGTTTGTTGAAGCTGTGCTTCTAAAGATGTTATTATCATTTTCTTCAATTGTCTCAAAGATAGTGCAAGCACCAATTAAGAATGTCTCAAACCATCATTACCAAGCTGTGTCATCTGCTTGAGCAGGACCTCTGCTTCGGACTGGTTAGCAATCTTATCCCAGTGGTTATCAAGGTCACAGATGGCTTGAATTTTATTGACAGTAACTTATTTCAAAAAATAATTGGACACTGGTGTGAAATCTTCCAATCTTTGATTCATACCCGCACCCAAGGTGTAGCTGATGACATTTTCTTTTGAGAAAATTCATATCCTTCTCCCATAATAAGAAGGGTCAAACAGCTTGGGAGGTGTGATTTCCTACCAGCATTGCCATTCACCAGGTACAGGGGCTGTAGACTGCACCCACTTTGCTTTCCTATCACCAACCTGCAGAGTTTTCAACAGAAGGCATTATATGCCATCATTGATGCCAAATGTCTGTCGTCTGCATGCAGGTTACTGAAGAGCTGCCATGACTCTTACATATTAAAGAGCTCATAGGTTTCTGACTCTTTCCCAGGTCTTTGAGCCATAAAAGGATGGCTGCTGGGAGACAATAACTACCAAAGACAAACATGGCTGATGACACCTTTACAAAACTCACAAACTGACACAGACAAAGTAACAATACTGCTCACAACTCTACCAGGACCATCGTGGAACAGGCCATAGGCCTTCTTAAGTTGAAGTTTTGCTGCCTGTACTCTGGCAGAGCCTTACAATATGACCCAGAAAGGGTGTGCCACATCATTGTGCAATGCTGATCTTTTCACAACTGGAGCTGACAAAAGAGGGATGTCCTGGAAACAAGTTGAATTGGTATGTGACAACAGCCTTCTAAGGATGAAGATGGGGAGCTGGACATTGACCTGGAAAACCATCCAAGAAAGTATGACAGAACAATGCATCATTGAAACCCAGGGGCCAGAGAGAATCTAATTGAAACCCATTTTCCTGCTGAATAAGCTGGTTTTGGCTACACAGTGTACAGGGAGTACAATAGGAGGCTACGAATGCATCCTAAGGGGGCTCCAGTGTTGAGTGTTTTCATGGAGGACAATTTAATTGTTAAATTGTCTGCTCGCAACTTGGCTAGCAGACTCTGATTCATAGAAAAGACATATGGACCTTGTTACTTTTGAAGTCCTTGACATTAAAGTTTAAAGTTTCTACATGTAACATGTCCTACTGACCATTAGGGAATAAGCATCAGTTAGTGAGACAGTACATGAACACCATATAGTATTAAGGTGAGGTGGCCCTTCGGGTTTCTGTGAAGAGATTACAAATGAGAATTGTGCATGATGTCTCTCGGGATAGACAGAAGGGTGACTAGAATCCTAATGAATTTCCTTTTGATTCTTTCATCACTGACATCTCTTCAATCTTTCAGGCTGCATGTAGACTTCTAATTTTCACCTCCAACATCTCAGAGACTTTCACTTTAGTGGGTATTTAACCTAGATGAGACTTGAAAACACTATCTGGTGAGCACATCACTGACTCATCCTTGCAGTTGGTCAAGGAAGAAACATATCCAGTCACAGAAAGTCAGAGGAAAACCAGAGACAAAGGTACTGCACAGTGTCAGGCAGCAGATAATCCCCTGTTCTCAGGCATTACTGACCTAGTATGTTTTAATGGTCAAATTGACAGTATGCTCATGTTTGCAAAAGAGAAACAAAAATAGCTGCCTGAGATGGATTAAAGCTTGTATAGATTAAGAATGAATTAGTGCCAGTGTTAATGGGAGAGTGGTGCAGCACAGCACAATGAAGCTGACTGCATTTGCTGTCCATTGAGGTTTCTCCACTTTCACATGAGCAGCAGCGATTTTCTCTGGCAAAATCCAAAATTTACTTCTTGTAGGAAGTGAGTGAATTGGTGTCTGCAACATCATCACCACCCTGCATCTGTCAGTTGGAAACTTCTCAGTATTGTTAAAGCCAATTTTTCTTGTATGATCCAACATTCATACACATGTGTACATGCATATAGACACATTAACTCAAAATCTCTGTAAGCCAATACATTATTTACTTATGCATTGTATTAACCACTTTGATTTATATAACAGTGTTTTGTTTCTTTGTATTGGCTAACTAAAGTGGTTGTGGTGAAGTTCTGTTTGCTGATTTTTGTCTCATATTGGTGGGATAGGCATTGAAGATAAAATTGGTATTCTGATGAATTAGAATATGAGAACAGAAAAACATGATGGGAAGAGCTACAGATTTTCCTAAAAGTGTGAAACTGTGCTTGAGCTGTGCTTGAGGATATTGTTTCTGTAAGTATAAAACAGCCTCCCATATCCCACCATTTAAATTCATATTAGAGCTAGCACTTTAGATGACTGGCTGTGTTTATTCAAATACGACCTGGAAGAAGGCATCCAAAGAAAACTCATGGTGATAGCTTTGAACAGGATAGTGGTGGATTTAAAAAGTCAGAACTTTTAGAGCAAAGAATGGTATTGTATATTCCTGAATATAAAGGCTCACATACCACATTGTTGCATACAGTCCCTGACTTTTAGAAGTGATGAAGTCTTATGCAGCTGGGTTTTAAATGTGATGCCAGTGGCTTGCAGAAAAGCTGAGGATTTCTTTCTCTCTGACCATGTGATTACCTGGGAAAGGCATGCAAGAGCCACATTGTATAAGTAATGAGGAGAAGAACAGAATATTGCATGAGCAAGGTTATTCCAAGCAATGGTGGACCAGCACCTTGACAATCCTCAACAAACACTTTAACTGAAAATAGATTTTTTTTACACAATAGTTTCTATTCCTGGCATATTTTTGACTTGGATAATCAATGTGTTTGTTCATTATTCCTCACTTCTGTACAATTCTCTTTGCTGTTTGTGTTTATATCAATAATTTGGATTGATTTGTATAAGGTATGTTTAATAAGTTTGCAGACAGTACAAAAACAGACTATGTATATTTGATTCGAAGGAAGAAATCTTTAGGCTTCAGGACAATATCATTAGGCTTGTCAGATGGGCAGAAATATGGCAAATGAATTCCATCCAGAGAGATGCAAGTAATGGTCTTTGCAAGGACAAACTTGATAATGTCTTTGGCACAATGCATAAATCCAAACACATTGACCAATATGCCACACTAAACCTATTTAACCAGGTCTCCTTATAGTATCAAGGCCAACAAACAGACATAACTTGAATAATCAGGAAAACAGTCGCAACTTTTATTAAATAAATATTTAAACTAAGCATGCTTCCCAACATTTAGTTACAAGAGATTTACAGGAAATCTCTCCCCAGATTTATTTCCCATGCATATATGAACTTGCGATGGGCTGGTGAAGTTTTCAAGGTTCAATAGTCTCTCTGTATCTTTCAGTTTCTCTTTTACTCTTTGCAGAAGTGAATCTTGCAACACAGCGGAGCTCTGTAGGTAGAGTGTGCTTTCATTTTGGGTGTAGCGTTTCTCTTATTGGGGTGTAGTAATTTGGAACCAGGCTGATCTCATTGACTATGAAGTCATTTTTTTGGGGTTGTTAACCCAGGCTAATCAGGAGAGCTCTGGCTGCCAAGTATAACCAGGAGATCAGATCTCCTCAGTTCAGGTGACTGAGTCTGAGCTGACTGCCCAGGGTACTGTACACAAGTAAATAAACGGTGGCTTGGTGACAGGATACCATGCTTGGTGCAGTTATTTCATGGAATTACAGTTGCTTTCCCAAGGCCATGGACCTTGGAGTGCAGGTTCATAGTTCCTTGAAAGTGGAGTTGCAGGTAGATAGGATAGTGAAGAAGGAGTTTGGTATGCTTTCCTTTATTGGTCAGAGTATTGAGTACAGGAGTTGGGAGGTCATGTTGTGGTTGTACAGGTCATTGGTTAGGCCACTGTTAGAATATTGTGTGCAATTCTGGTCTCCTTCTTATCCAAAAGATGTTGTGAAACTTGAAAGGGTTCAGAAAAGATTTACAAGGATGTTGTCAGGGTTGGAGGAGTTGAGCTATAAGGAGATGCTGAACAGGCTGGAGCTGTTTTCCCTGGAGCGTCGGAGACTGAGGGGTGACCTTATAGAGATTTACAAAATTATGAGGGGCTTGGATAGGATAAATAGACAAAGGCTTTTCCTTGGGGTCAGGAAGTCCCGAACTAGAGGGCACAGGTTTAGGGTGAGAGGGGAAAAATATATAAAAAACCTAAGGGGCAACCTTTTCATGCAGAGGGTGGTATGTGTATGGAATGAGCTGCCAGAGGAAGTGGTGGAGGCTGGTACAATTGCAACATTTAAGAGTCATTTAGATGGGTATATGAATAGGAAGGGTTTGGAGGGATATGGGCCGGGTGCTGGCAGGTGGGACTAGATTCGGTTGAGATATCTGGTCGGCATGGACGGATTGGACCGAAGGGTCTGTTTCTATGCTGTACATTTCTATGACTCTTTATCCAGGGTAATAAAAACCTTTTTTAATATACATTCCCAGAAAGTGAGTGTACCAGCGCTCCCAACACTCGGATCCCATCGGTGACGCTGCTGTGGGTCACCCCCAGGACTGAACCTCCTACCCATTCTAACAGTAGGTGCAGTGGGAGAGTCGGTGGACTTGTTTTTGTTTTCTGCTGGGCTGCACCCCACCCTCCCCTAAACCCTCAACCCCATGTTGGCTCATGGGCAGTACGGTTAGACACACTGCCTCACAGCACCAGGGACCCGGGTTCAACTCCACCCTCGGGTGACTGCGGGGAGTTTGCACTTTCTCCCACCATATTTGTGTGGATTTCCTCCGGGAGCTCCGGTTTCCTCCCACAGTCCAAGGATGTGCAAGTAAATTAGTTAAGATAACTTGTCCCCGAGTGTTTAGGGATGTGTAGGTGTGGTGCATTAGTCAGGGATAAATATGGTATGGAAATGGGCACGGGTGGGTTACTCTTTGGAGGATCGGTGTGGACCTGTTGGGTCAAAGGGCCTGTTTTCACACTGTAGGGATTCTATGATTCTATGAAAGTTCTGTCAGACCTCCCCAGTAAAGATGTAGCCCTTAATATTTGGAGATAGTTTCATGTTTCATTCTGGGGTCTTGGATCATTTGTATTCCTTCCTCTGTTCATGGTGTACATGACTAAAGCTGGGTGTCGTTTTGTCCTGGGGATGCAGTCAAACACAAACACACCCTTTGTCTCTATTGATACCATGCGCCATTTGTGTCCATTAGCACTTGCTTGATTAAGGAGACAGTCATTATCATCTTGCAGTGTGACTTAATCAAACCGGCATCCTGTCTGGGTTCTGCAGAGAGTATATCTGACAGCTTCTTAGCCAACGTCACATAAATCCCATCATTCAGTTCGTCCAATTCTCGGCCAAGTGCCCCAAAGTTATTGGCTATTGTAAGGCACTACACAATAAATGGCTGGATTCTTAAAATGTAGCAGAACAGGAGCTTTGCAGTAGATGGAAATGATAATTAAAAATATTAGAACACAGAGTAAAGATAGTCAAGGAGACATGAAGATGCTTTCCTTTGTTGACTGAGGCCTTTAGTGTACAAGTGAAAACTGAGAGTGGTATTGGGATGACAATTTGAGTACTGCAAAGAGCAAACTGCAATAAAGGAATAATGGGATCACATTAGAAAGGGTATGGAAAAAAGTGGATGTTGCCAGGGCTGAAGTAATTTATCTTGGATGAAAGATTGGATAAGCTTGGGTTTTTGTTCTCTGGAGAATTACTTGGGGAATATTAAATTATGAGGGATTTAGAAAGGAATGATAGGAAGGAAATATTTCTGTTACAACAGTTAAGTAACCAGCCAGTATATATTTGGTAGACGAGGGAGTTGAGGAATGATTCTTTCATGTGGAGGATGATGGTCATTTTAAACTCACTTTGAAAAAGTGGCAGAAACAGAAGCTCCATCACATTTAAAAAAGACAAGATGTGGGTACCATAGCCCACAAGGTGAAAGACCAAAAACTGGAAGGCATAATTGTGCTTGTTACCTCTTACTCTATGCTGTAAAACATCTTTTTGATGTGTCTGTGCACCTCTGGAAGAAACTGACCTTCTGTCTGTACATTATGTTGTGTGGATAGTGGCACGTGGGACATCAACCTCCTTGTTGCTCACCTTTCTGTTCTGTACTCCTGCTCTCCAGCTGCAAATTCCTCCAAAACATGACTTGGTTGTTTTTGATTGCTGAATGACTTTTTCAAATGAAACTCAGTCTAAACCTTAATGTCCCGCATGCAAATTTTTTTCAAATTACTGAAACAAAATTTTGCTTAAGTAGGGGTGGCATGGTGGCTCAGTGGTTCGCACTGCTATCTCACAGCACCAGGGACCCAGGTTCAATTCCCGCCTCGGATAGCTGTCTGTGTGGAGTTTGTACATTCTCCCCATGTCTGCGTGGGTTTCCTCCGGAAGCTCTGGTTTCCTCCCACAATCCAAAGATGTGCAGGTTAGGTGAATTGGCCATGCTAAATTGCCCGTAGTGTTAGGTGCAGGGGTAAATGTAAGGGAATGGGTCTGGGTGGGTTGCTCTCCAGAGGGTCGGTGTGGACTTGTTGGACTGAAGGGCCTGTTTCCACACTGTAGGGAATCTAGTCTTGCCAAAAGGTTTCCCAAACCTAACTCTGAGCTCATTTCAACTAAATTATTTTTAACTCTCAGCGTCTTAACTTGTGCAAGATCATCTACGTTTTAATTGCAACTTTCCTAAACCCCATGGAACTTGTGTAGGAGTTCTTATATTTACATAGCACTTTCATTACAATAGGCAGAATTCATCATATGGAAGGAATCTCACTGGTTGGTTGCAGAACCTTGCATTGCTTTTTTCCTGGATGAAATAAAAAGAATGACATGACACCAGGTGATAGTCCAACAGGTTTATTAAGAAGTGCAAGCTTTTGGAGCGCTGCTCCTTCATCAGATAGCTAGTGAGGCAATATACATAGACACAGAGCTTATAGTCAAAGATCAAAGCATCATACAAATGATGTGATGTGTTAGACAAGCCTCGATTGTTGTTAAGTCTTTAATCAATTAGAAGGGGCATGCAGACTGATTTATATGTAAATTCTAGAATTTCTTTCAAGTCGCTGCCCTGAAATAACTTAAGGATTTATCAGTATATAAAAAAAGTGGCATCTCAGCTCAGCCAATGCATTAAATGAGCAAGGTTGGAATCTGTCTGTATCCTAACCTGGAATTGCTAGAACTTAGAATCTCTCCAGTGTGGAAACAGGCCCTTCAGCCCAACAAGTCCACACTGACCCTCCAAAGACTAACCCAACCAGACTCGCTCCCCCTATATTTACCCCTGCCTAATGTACCTAACCTACACATCCCTGAACACTATGGGCAATTTAGCACTGCCAGTTCACTTAACCTGCATATCTTCGGATTGTGGGAGGAAACCGGAGCACCAGGAGGAAACCCACACAGAGAATGTGCAAACTCCATACAGGCAGTCACCCAAGGCTGGAATCAAACCCGGGTCCCTGGCACTATGAGGCAGAGTGCTAACCAGTCAGACTGGTTTTATTTTGAAAGTAGGAAATTTATAAAATGTGACATTGACTGACTGCCTACAGATTGCGTGTTTTTTGAACAAAATAGAATGTATCTGCAAATACAAATCTGCAAATGCAAATTCACCCCATAGGCATACGTGTGTGTGTGTGTGGATGTAGGAGAGTCTGTGTATGTATGTGTGCATGTGAGAGAGTGTATGACAGTGTGTTTGATAGAATGTGTGTGCAAGGGTGACAAAGTATATGCGTGTGAAAGTGTGTGTGTGTACACATGTAAGAGAGAGCCTGTGTATGAGAGAGGGTCTGTGTGCGTGTGTGAGTGTGATTGTGTGTAAGAGTGTTTGTATATGTGTAAGTGCGCTTGTGTGTGAGTGTGTGTGAAAGAATGTATAGTGTAGTGGGGTCACCTGTAGTGTGACATGAACCCAAGGTCCCGGTTGAGGCCATCCTCATGGGTACAGCCTCTGCTCAGCCATTCTGCATTATTGCGTATCTCATAGTTCACCTTGGATAATAGTCACTTGAAGATTCAAGGCCAAATATCCCTGATCATTAAAATGTTCCCGACTAGGAGGGAACACCCCTGCCTAGTGATTGTTGCACAGTGACAATTCATCCATTGTTGTAGAGCCAGCTTGGTCTCACCAACATATCATGCCTCAGGGCATTCATGCCTGCAGTGTATGAGATAAACAATGTTGGCCAAGTCACATGAGTACCTGCCATGTAGATGGTGGGTGGTGTTTCCACTTGTAATGGTAGTATGCATGTCAATACTCTGACATGTTTTGCAGTAGTTGCCAGGACAGGGTTGTACAGTATTGTTTTCAATGTTGTCCTGAAGGCTGGGCAGTTTGCTGCGAACAATAGTCTGTTTGATGTTTGTTGGTTGTTTAAAGGAGAGAAGTGGAGGTGTAGGGAAGATCTTGGCAAAGCGCTCATCCTCTTCGATAATGTGTTGCAGGCTGAAAAGAACATGGTGTAGTTTCTTCACTTCCCAGGAAGTACTGGACAACAAAGGATACCCTATTAGTCATATCCCATATCTGTTTCCTGAAGAGGTCATTACAGTTTCTCTCTGTGGCACATCGGAACTGGCGATCGATGAGTTGAGCATCATATTCCATTCTTATGAGGGTGTCCTTCAGCACCTTCAGGTGTCCAGTGAGGAATGTTCCTGCCTCAACTGGTCCATAGGAAGTACATGGTCTTTGAAGGAAGTGTATCTGAAACTGTTGTTAATTACTATCACCTCCACCTCATATGTTGTATTGCCCAAATGGCTGGGTGTCAGTCTGTAACAGCAGCAGTAGGGATCAGATTTGCTATACTTAGCCTCCAAGATAACTCTGACTATGTCCAGTCTCATCTTCAACTCAAGAACGGGCACCACTCTTTCAACATTCCTTGTTGTGTTACTATTATGTTAACATTGAAGAGAATATAAAATTACTTTGAGGATCACTGTTGAAACTCCAGTTGAAATGAATGTGGGTTGGATGATTGCTGGCAAGGGACAAGGAGGATGGGGGAAGTCGAAAACAAGTGTATGAGGTTGACGTTCGGTGAGACCCCCTTGTCTGGATGCTGGTCCCTTGATTGGGGAAAAAATGTGCTTAAGAACAAGTACTTTTCTTCTTCCCTGCCACAGGCAAACCCCAGAGGGCTGTTTTGGGTAGTCCCCTCTTTGATGATAACCCTGGTTACCACTGGTTAAATACGAATGGCAACAAGATGAGATCCTTAGGTGTCTATAAAGTGCTTCATGTTCAGGGCCTCAATTGGTTTCCAGGTTTGAAGGATGCCCCTCATTCTCTTCACCCTGAACTTGATAAACAGGAGTTTGAAAGGTAGAGGGATCCCTAGGAGACAGCCTTCTGTCCAGTCAAAGGCACCCACCCTGTCCTGCTTCCAAAGATATTTCCAATTACCAAAGTGCCAACTGCAGCATTGTAATCATGTTTAAAGCTAATTAACATGATTTTTTTTTCCACTGATGTGTTCATGAGATGAGAGCAAAGTCATAAAAAACTAATCAGTTCTTCTCCCTGCTATGAAACGCTTCTTCCCATATAGCTTCTCAAGGTTATGGGGTGTTCTGAAACAATATATTAGCAATGAGTAAATGACTTCAAATCTGCCTATGATTATCAGACCCTACCTATCTTTAAGTGGTTGTTTTTGTTAAAGCAGGGTGCTCAGGGCTAGGTCAAACTTAAGTGTTTTAAAATTTCAAACCAGACACCAATTATGGGATACAAAAATCCTTCTCCAGCCATCCCCAAACATGCATACTCACACAACTCACCTCAGAAAATCTTTTGATTTAGTTTAGGAGCATTTTTAAATTTGTTACCATTTTTAAAGCAATGGGAAGAAAGCTGTAAGTAATAACTATTTGGAATGGGAATAAATCAATCACGTTGCATCAATTCATACAATTTAATGTTTTTTGCGCTGTGTCTGCACTTATTTCATTCTGAGTTGCTATTACCAATATTTAGCCTTTCAGTCTGTCCATAACAGTTATCAGAGTCACTCCCTAATTATAAACAGTGTGTCAAACAATGCCATTTTTATCTTCTCCTGTGGAATGCTTAACACAAATATGATGCTTCATCTCATTAATGCTGGAACTAATCAAACATACCACAAATAAGTGGAGAGCAATTTGGATTGTACGATTAAGAACTGTAAAGCCAGCTTTAACTATGATGAATTTAATTCCCAGGTGCTATTTATCCAAGGTGCCAATAACACAGTTACAGTTATATTCAAAGCCAATTAATATAAGTACATATTTCCACTTAGAGGGAGCTGAGCTGAGAGCAAAATAATGAAGAACACGTCAGTTTTCACCACTTGTGAAATGCTTCACTTCTGATATACTTCCATTGTCCGTAACATTGGATCAAATTTCCTCTCCCTGGACCAGCATGGGCAATGGCAAGAAATTTGCAAAAATGTGGTGAGAATGGAAAAATTGTGACCTTGACATCGAGACAAATATTCCTGACTTTCTCTTGAGCTGTGAGCAATGACTTCAGAATCTTGGTACTAAATAGAAACAACTTTATTTCCATGCATTTGTAACTCATTATTAACCCAACTCGCCCTCATTTATATGTCACTTCCAATTCTTCTTTCCTTCCTGAAGAAGCTAGGTAGGACAAATTCCATCATGAAAACTCAAGGAGGTAGCTGCACGCTGCAACTCACAAATTGCTTTGCCCAGTTTTCCTCCAATTCTGTCTTCAGCACAACATCCCTGCATGCTCCTCGAACACCATCCCTCTCCACTCTTTGCCCATGCAAGTCTGCATCGGCAAACCACCAACCTTAGCACATTATTATGCTTGTCGTCTGTCCAACTCTCACACCACATGAAGGCTTCAGAACCTACCTTTAGAGCCCAAATATGGCTCGCATGCATCTGCTTTACACCACAAGGACATTCACATATCTTGTGCATTGAGACCGAATATATCATATGACCGAGTATATCCTATGCCTCACTTCATAGCACTCACCTAAAGACAGCAGCCTCTGCAGTTTCCATTGTTTCCTTAGTACACAGGGTCTTCAGTGCTCAACTGCAAGTACCAGTCTCTGTGACTTGCATGGTGTTTTAGTGCAGAAGGAAAGGCAGGCATTCTGTCATAGTATGAAGACAAAGTAGAGAAAGAGGCATTGGAATGTATCACATCAATATCAGATCTCCAGTAATGTGCCAGCCTCTTACAAAATAAACACTTCTTTTGTTTCATGTCTGACAGTGGGGTCAAGAACTACTGTCACTTATGGAGATAACACCACAAGAGGTTTATCCAATTAGTGTATAAGGGGGTTGGCTGTAGTCATTCCGGTGTGTGGTCCTATCCAATTTTGGAGAACCATATCCTTGTAGTGTTGTAGGATTGGACCCTATCAGTCCTGCAAATTAAGAGCAGTCAGTTAGGGATTACACTTGGTCAGTTGGGATGCTGTGGATACATCAATCCATTTTGGGAGAGGCTGGGTCCTGTGTAGTAGGGGATGCCCTGCAAGTCAGTCTGTGGTCAGCAGGTTTCTCGAAGGGCAATCCATGGACTCCTGCGGTAAGTGGGAATTTCAACTATTGAGATTGGAGTTCTGTTGCTGAGAGAATGATCACCGTAAAAGGGGACAATTCAAGACATGAGGGTGGGATGTCCTGGAACATTGAGGGGAAGAGGACCTCTGTGAGGGATGTTTTTTACAAGTCACTATCACTCTGTGGTCAGCAAGGCACTGTAATCCACAAAGCTATGGTCTCGAGAGCTACATTGGAGGCATTAATGGTTATATAAAGGGTCTGAATGGAAAATTTGAGAGGCTGAAAGATCATCAGCAACACAGTGAAGGAACACAAAAGGGAATAAGAAGGATGGGAAATTAACCAACATCTCGGATGGAGCATCCAAATCATTCCTAAAGGACACAAAGCCGAAACTTAGTCATTTTCAATCCAGAGTTAACTCTGTTGTAATAATACAAAACTATTACCATCACATGCAGAGTGCTTGGAGTGGTTGTTCATTATTTTTTACTTGTGGCTGGTGTAAAATTGTTTGAATTTGATATCTCGCGAGGGACAATTGCATGAATCAGTTCTGCCATCCATCCTGCATCAAAGTGTATTTTGTTGGCATTGTCCAAGAATAAATATTTCAAATTACGGCCTTGAGAAATCATGACCATTACATTGTTTACACTAATTTCCACTTTGCCATGACAAATGTATTCAGACGTTAACTTCATACATGACTAGAATTTGGAATTTCCGAAACGCATTTCACAGCTAACACTGGAAGACAATGCTTCACAGCTACCATATTGTTATGATCCCAGTCGATAGTACAACTGGACAAGTTAGATCCCAGAATGAAATCTAGTTTTTTTTTTGTTTAGTTAGACATCATAGTGGTTCATCATGAAACATATCCACATTAGGCTATAATTTTTTTTAATGCCAGAACAGGGGACTCAAAAGAAGAGATAATAAAACAAACCAAACTATCTAAATATGGAAGACAGATGGCAAGTTATAAAACATAAAGTTTCAACTTGTTTCCTGACATTATTTGGTACAGAGATTCAAGTCTGGAGAAAGTATCCGTATCTCAACATTTTATGGTTCTAAATAATTCTCTCCTGGCAGATTCTTTGCCATGGACTGTGAAGACAATTCAATTAATCTTTTCTAAAACTGCTGACACAAACATTTTCACAAATTCTCAGGTTTAATAACCTGCAGATTACTAATCAAACTCTCCTGCTTTGGAAGTTTCACTAACTAAACCCTTTTGCTGTGGTAACTCATTCTCTGAACTATCCTGAATCCTTCTTTTCAGAGAGGATGGCTTCTAAAATCATCATGGCTTGTGAACAGAACTGAAAAACCTACTTCTGAACTTTTAAGAATGCTCATCTGTTCTTCTGAACTGAAAACAAAGTTAATGGCATTATGAGCTTCATACACCCTCTGTTTTTTTTTGAAATCCATTCATGGGCACCACTTACTCAGCCAGTAATTATAGTCGATCCTTACTAGAAGCTGAAGATCTGGCTTCATATGTAAGTCAGACTAGGTAAGGATGGCAGATTGCCTTCCCAATAGGCTCTAGATGCATTTTCTGGTCAGACCACGTTTGGAGTATTGTGCACTGATTTGGGCCCCATATCTTAGGAAGAATGTACTTGACCCTGGAGCGTGTTCAGAGGAGGCTCACGAGAATGGTCCCAGGGATGAAAAGCTTAACATATGAGGAACATTCCAGGACTCTGGTTTTTACACGATGGAGTTCAGAAGGATGAGAGGTGATCTAATTGTAACATACAGAATACTGAATGGCCTGGACAGAGTAGATGTTGGTAAGGTGTTTCCTTTGGGAGGAGAGACTAGGAGCTGAGACCATAGCCTTGGACTAAAAGAAATACCTTTTAGAATGGAGATAAGGAGAAATTTCTTCAGCCAGAGTGTGGAGGATCGATAGAATTCATTGTCACAGAAGGTTGTGGAGGTCAAGTCATTCAGTATATTTAAGACTGAGATAGATAGTTTCGTGACTCGCAAAGGGAACAAGGGTTACAGGGAGAAAGTGGGAGAATGGGGTCAAGAAACTTATCTGCCATAATTGAGTGGCAGAGCAGACTCAATGGGCTGAATGGCCTAATTTCTGCTTCTATATCTTATGGTCTTACGGTATTTCTATGATAATGGTTGCCATTAGTTTAGCTTTTATCTGTGCAGATTTCTTTTGAATTCAACTTTCACCATGTAATGTGCTGGAATTCAAACCCATGTTCCAAGAACACCTGACTGGGGCTCTAAGTCATTAGTCCAGTGATAATATCACTATGCCGCCATTTCCACTAGAGATGGCAAATCCAGCATTATAAATCCTTCCATTAAAATCACAGAGGAATACAGTCATCTATTCTTTGATGCATTCTAGATAAGGTTACAGCTCTGTGAGGATTCTTTGACCTCACAGTCTGCAAAAGAACAAGACCCTTCAAAAAGTAATAAACACCCATAATGCTACATCAAATTATTCACACACTGAACTGTACAAGAAATGTAATGTGTAGAGTAGCCTTTACTCAGGAGTCTCGGATATTACCTTGGTGGCTTACTTCCAAAGTCTACTCTCCCAGTGTAGTAAAAGGTAAAGATAAATTTGCGATAGACTTACCAGACCACAGGGCTGCTCCCTCACTACAGGGAAATCACCAGTGCTGCTTTTAACCTGAGGATCCACAGCTCAGGTGAAGGGAAGAGGTTGCGAACAAGTCCTTCATTATGACCTCAGTCAATGCAGGAACTGAACCCCCATTGCTGGTATCAACTCTATATCACAAACCAGCCATCCAGACAAATGAGCTTAACTAAGTCACAAGTGCACACACATTCCTACAATCTCCCAAGATTCTTGAACCACGTAGGAATGATGTGGAGGTGCTGGTGTTCGACTGGGATGGACAAAGTCAGAAGCGTGATGAAGGGCCTTTGCCCGAAATGTAAATTTTCCTGCTCCTTGGATGCTGCCTGACCTGCTGTGCTTTTCCAGCACCACTCTAATCTAAACTCTGGTTTCCAGCACCTGCAGTCCTTGTTTTTACCTAGTTGATTTTAATCCTACTGCAAATCGTCTTGCAAGGATGCTTGCCTTGAAGAAATTTTCCTCCTCTTTCTGCAAGAATCTCAGTGAGTCTCTCTCTCACTGCAACCCCCAGGTCATCTCCTCTGCCCTGAAGCTCTTCAACCATGGACTGAAACAGACTCACTACCACAGCTACATTTGCTTTCTCAGCGCCTGCCTCCGTAACCAACTCATGCCACACGGACTCCGGACCACCTTTAAACCAACAGAGTTCGGAACCGAACAGGACAAACAGTACAGACATTCCTGATGAAGGGCTTTTGCCTGAAATGTCGATTTTCCTGCTCCTTGGAAGCTGCCTGATCTGAGCTTTTCCAGCACCACTCTAATCTAAACTCTGGTTTCCAGCATCTGCAGTCCTTGTTTTTACAAAATCAGAATTTACGCGACACCAGGTTATATTCCAACAGGTTAATTTGAAATCATTTCACCTGACAAAGGAGCAGCGCTCCAAAAGCTTGTAATTTCAAATAAACCTGTTGGACTATAACTTGATGCTGGGTGACTTCTGACTTTGTCCACCGCAGTCCAACTCCGACATGTCCACACCATGGCTATCATCGACACCGCAAACTGTCAGCTCAAAGTGGAGAGGATCTCCAAGAAGATCGCACATATCGACACAGACATCACGTTTGTGCAGCGATGCAAGAAAGTAGAGAAAATTCCAAAAGGACTACAGATCATGAACCCACTCAAGTCAACCTATAACACAGACTACGCTGAGAGACTCTGCTGTTACACCTCTCACAAACTCCTCAATCATCTCATACACCAGTCCTACAGCAGACACCGCAACCTTGAAATCAAGATAGAGCCCACTTCACCTGATGAAAGAGCAGCACTATGAAAGCTTGTGATTTCAAATAAACCTGTTGGACTAAAAGCTAGCATCGCCTGTCTTCTGACTTTGTGCACACAGGATTGGCTGCAAGGACTACCTTCTCCACGAAGGACTGATAACACTTATATAAAACTCTCAGATTTACCCAGAACAAAGATACAAAGCTATTCTGGCCCTGCAGACAAGACAGCAATCTTCAAAGAATGAAAACCTAGACATTTATCAAGTGGGCTATCTGAAATAAACATTGAAATAACTCCACAGAGGCCAGTATCTCACCACCAAGTCACATTTGTCTACTCATGAAGAGTCCTTGACTGCCTCTTCAGAGTCAGTTCTCAATGCCAGAAGCTCTGACAATCCTCTGAGTGTGAGGACATAGGCCGGTCCTTTTCCTGAGACAGCGTCTTGGGGTGTTTCAGCACTGAGTCAGGTTCTGTCGACTTTTTGTTCAGTACGAGCGCCATAAAATGCACAGGAGCTCGCCTCTTGTGACAGGAGCACTCCAGTAGAACTTCACTCTCTTCCTCCAGCAGCAAAGGCATTGATGCAGCTACATTTGTCATGTCCATCTCTGATTCAGAGGAACTGTTAATACTTGACGGAGGGCATGAACCAGCAGCATTTCTGACTGTTCTGAGGGGCAGGCCAGTTTGCTCTCACACCGTTTGCGAATTTGCAGCTTTTGTATGGTCCACATGTTTGTTGATGACCATGACACTGACCCAAACTTCATATGTTACTGGTCCTGACCTTGTGTCGAATATGCCTCTTACCATTCAGGGCTATATCTGTGATTCTTACACCAAACTTCATCTTCTGTTTCAAACTGTCTGCCTTGCTTGGTGGAGACTTGTATTGCAAAAGATGCCATTGTCATCCCCGTGTTTGATGAATTAACTCTATGTACATCCAAGTACTATGAATATGCTTCCACAATGCCTAAGAATGTTGAGTACATGAAGGGGCAGGCATATTCAATGTGTAACTGAGTCCTTAGTTTACCCGGCCATTTCCACAAATGTGGAAGTAATGCTGGCAGTAATCTTTGTCCTGTTGGCATTCTGGGCATGGCCCCACCAATGCAGCTATGTCTGCATCTAATCCTGGCCACCAGACATAATGTCTCGTCAACGTCTTCATTTTGGAAAGTCCTGGATAACCCTGATGAAGTTTAGCCAGTATCTGGTGATGACTTTTGCTCTGGACAATCACTCTTGTTCCCTATAATAAAATGCTCTCCTCTGCAGTGATCTGGTCTCACTGGGTTCAATTCTGGTTGTGATGGCCCTTTTGCTTTCCCCATCACCATCAGCTGTTTTAGTTTTGCCAGGACTGAATCTTTTTGTGTCCACAGTCCGATATTATCAGCGGTGATTGAAAGAGTGTCCAGAGAGTTTAAAATAGAATGAACTCTTGCAGTGGTGGCACCACCGGTGGTGTATCTGCCAGCAAGAGGGGGCTCAAGATATCCATATTTGCAACCTGGCCTCCCAGACGGTGATCCAACTTGGAATTGTATGCACATAGAATTGGAGCCCACAGCTGAACTTGACCTGAAGCTATGGGCAGCATTGCCTTGTCTTCTTTCAGTAGCCCTAGCAGGGGTTTATGATATGTTACTATCACAAATTTACATCCATAAAGGTATTGGTGGAACTTTTTCACACCGAAGATGATCACTAAACATTCCTTCTCTATCAATTATATTTGCATTTGGCATCAGCCAAAGTCCGGGAAGCGTTAGCTATTGGGCATTCATCTCCATTGGGTCATCTGTGAGCCAAAACTACCCTAATACCATGTGGGGAGGTATTGCACGTCAGTACCAGATCTCAATTGGGATTATAGTGTGCCAATACCTAAGAGGATGATAGTTATGCTTTATTTCACTAAAGGCTAAGTCTCGCCTACAAGACCATTTCCAAGGCTGACTCTTTCTCTATAGCAGATGTAAAGGTGCCAGGTTATATATGAACTTTCAATAATAACTCACCAAACCAAGGAAAGGCAAAAGCTCCAGTACAGACATGGGGGCAGGACCACCTTTGATCACCCTTGCTGTATCTTGCAATGGGTCTAACCCGACTCTGTAGTGGTCTCCTCTACACCGGGGAGACAGGATGCTTACTTGCAGAGCACTTCAGAGAACATCTCTGGGACACCAACCAACTCCACCGCCCCGTGGCCGAACACTTCAACTCCCCATCTCACTCCGCCATGGACATACAGGTCCTGCGGCTCCTCCATCGCCACACACTAACCACCCAACGCCTGGAGGAAGAACACCTCATCTTCTGCCTTGGGACCCTCCAACCACATGGCATCAATGTAGACTTCACCAATTTCCTCATTTCCCCTTCCCCTACCATATCCCAGATCCAACCTTCCAACTTGGCACTATCCTCATGACCTGTCCTACTTGTCTATCTTCCTTCCCACCTATCTGCTCCACGCTCCAGTCTAGCCTACCACCATTACCCCCACCTCCATCTATCTATCGCACTCTCAGCTACCTTCCCCTTAGCCCCACACCCCTCCTATTTATCTCTCCACCCCCTCAGCTCACAAACCTCATTCCTGATGAAGGGATTATGCCCGAAACGTCGATTCTCCTGCTTCTTGAATGCTGCCTGACCTGCTGTGCTTTTCCAGCACTACACTCTCAACTTTGATCTCCAGCATCTACAGTCCTCCATTTCTCCTCGTTGATTTTATCTCTACCCAAACTCAGTTGGCCTGGCGAGATGCCCACTTCCATTGGCATACCCTCTAACTCATATGCTCCACTTGCTGCATTTTCCATTGATAAAACCAATTATTGTGCTGGTTTAAAGTCCAGATGGGCTTCGGTAGTAGGTGCTTTTGCATGTTTACATCATAACCCTACTCTTGTCCCCACTAAAATATCTTATCACGAAGTGGCCCTTTAGTTACATGCGTGGCACTTCACGCTACTCCAGCTTCCTCATGGTCAGCTCTCAGAGTGAACAAACTCCTGTTTATATCTGTCAGCCAGGCCTCCCTGATTGGACCAGGTTAACAACCCCAACTGGGAACTCATGTTCTATGAGATCTACCTGGCTGACCTCATTGCAATCACTATATTGATGATACACCAAATGGCAGTCTCATAGATTGGTACAAGCCTTTATGGTATTAATTGCAGCATTATTCTGAGAATCCCCTTGTCTGAATGCAATTGCAAGTATACATGGCTCTTGTCCAGCTTTGTGAAGGATAGCACCTTCACCAGCTTTGTGTATAAATGGTAAGTTGATGGCCTAGTGGTATTATCACTAGACTGTTAATTCAGAGACCCAGGTAAAATCTGGCAGTAAGAGTCTAATGATGACTGTGAATCCATTGTCGATTGTTGGAAGAACCCATCTGGTTCACTAATGTCCTTTAGGGAAGGAATCTGCCATCCTTACCTGGTCTGGCCTATGTGTGACTCCAGACCCATAGCAATGTGGTTGATTCTTAACTGCCCTCTGGGCAATTAGGGATGGGCAATAAATGCTGGTTTGGCCAATGACACCATCATCCTGCGAATAAAAAAAACCTCTCTGCAAGGTATTTATCCAGCTACGAGAAGCAGTTTGCTATTTGTTTAAAATCCTCACAAAGGCGAACTAACTCATCTGGCTTCACAATTGGTTCAACCAGTACTACCCAATCCGCAAACTAGACTGGCTAATGATTCCTTCAAATTCCAGCTTCTAATTTCTACTTCTACTTTTGCCTGTAAGGTAAATGACACTGACCTGGCCTTGCAGAAACTTGGAATTGCTTTCCGGTAAACATGCAAGATGGCCTTTGCTCCTTTGATAGTTCCTAGTCCTTCCTGGAAGACTTCTGAGCATTTAATTAGGACTTCACTCAGGCAGCCATTTTCTAACTGAAAAATGTTGAGTCGATTTAGATGAATCTCTCGCAACCAATTTAGTTCCATCAAACTTGGGCGCACGTTTTTTACTACAATCAATATAACTGAATCAGCTGCTTTCACAAGAGACTGGAACCAAAGTTATTCCCTTAATCTGTAAATGGTTCCCCAGTGTAGGTTCTCAGACCAGCTGAGGTCTTGGACAAAGTTAAGGGCTGGAGTGTAGAGCAAAGTTTGTTAAAAATTGGTTCTGTGATCACTGATACAGCCGCACCCGTATTGACTTCCATGAGAACAGATGACTATTCAACCAGATGTTTATTTTGATTGATACTGATTTGTACATTGCTAAGCAATATCAGTGTTCCAACCAGATATAGGTGGAATTTCCAGAGTATGACCTCTCCTGGGTACCAGTCTAAGAGTTATCTTAATTTAGGTCTCATAGGACCTGCACACAAGTGTTGTCCCCCAAGCTCAGGTGGATTGGCAAGGGTGTCCACTTCCATCAGAATACCCTGCAACGCATATGCTTCATTTGCTACATTTTCCAATGATAAAGCCGGTTGCATGCCTTTTTGAAGTCCAGTGGGCTTTAACGATTCAATGTTTTTGCATAGTTACATCATTAATCCCATATGAATATCAAATGGTTTCTAAGCACCTCATTAAGGGTTAAACTAAAGGTACATGCCTCTGCCAGTCATCTTAATCTCGTCAAAAATCCTGATATAGATTTCCCGGTTCTCAAGTCACCATGACAAAACGATAGCATCTCAGAATTAAACGAGGCTGGAGTTGTAATGTGTCTGTCAATTCTTGAAAAGTTTTCGTATGTGGTGCCTCAGAGGAAGTCAGGCTCCTAATAACAGAAAAAAACTATGGCTCCAAAGTCTGTCAGGAGAATTACTTGTTTCTTTTCATCTGCCACAATGCTGTTTGCCCGGAAAAAGTAACACATTCTTTTCACATACTGTGTCCAGTCTGCGATGGCACGGTTGAACAAGTCAAGCTTCCCAAAAAAAGCATGATATAACAAATGCTTACCCCAACTCAAAGATGACTGTTGTGAGTGAGTTTCTTTAGCAAAGTGCAATACTCTCATCACCACGGAAATAATTCTACAGAGGCTCATTTCCCATCACCAAGCCACCCTTTATATGCACATGGAGAGTCCTTGACTCTAGTATTGCCTCTTTAGAATCAGCTGTCAGAGTGCCAGAAGCTCTAACGCTGCTCTTTTTTGTTTCCTGTGTTTTTTTTTCCTATCACCAAGTCACCCTTTATTTACATGTTGACAGTCCTTGATAAGGATCCAGCTCCCTCAGAGCCAGCTCTCAGAGTGAAAGGATGTTTGCCATTCCTGTTTATTTTTTTTTCTCGGTAGTGCTTATTTTTTCCCCAGCACCCATATTGTGTGTGTGGGCAGGTGTGAGACACAGTGAAAGACACAAGGTGCACGAATCTTTATTCAAATTCCCACCACCAGGAAGAAAGGAAACACCCGAGTAGCCAATGACAAACACTGCTCTTCACATCAAAGGGCAATGCTGTATGATCAAACAGTGAAGGGCAGGGCAGGGATTAAATCAAAATAGAGTTGGAGGGGGAAATAATGCACTCCACTCCCTGCGGCGCCCACCTCTCCCTGAACATCTCCAGGGTGTTGGTGGACACCACGTGCTCCTTTTCCAGAGACACCCGGGCTCTAACGTAACCGCGGAAGAGGGGCAGGCAGTCGGCCCTAACGACCCCCTCCACGGCCCGCTGCCTGGACCTGTTTATGAACCTCTTTTTTTTTTCAAGGCAAATCCCCTGTTTATATTTTTTTCTTTGGTGTGTGTGTGTGCAGGTGTGAGACACAGTGAAAGACACAAAGTGCACGAATCTTTATTCAAATTCCACCACCAGGAAGATAGGAAAACACCCGGGTGGCCAGTAACAAACACTGCCCTTCACATCAAAGGGCAGTGCTGTGTGATCAAAACAGTGAAGGGGACACTGCTTTTTTTTTTAAAAACCCCCACACTACCGCCTAAGTTCCTATCTTCCTGGTGGTGGAATTTGAATAAAGATTCGTGCACTTTGTGTCTTTCACTGTGTCTCACACCTGCACACACACACCAAAGAAAAAAAAATATAAACAGGGGATTTGCCTTGAAAAAAAAGAGGTTCATAAACAGGTCCAGGCAGCGGGCCATGGAGGGGGTCATTAGGGCCGACTGCCTGCCCCTCTTCCGCGGTTAAATTAGAATAAAGATTCATGCACTTAGGCGGTAGTGCTTATTTTATCCCCAGCACCGATGGTGTGTGTGTGCAGATCTGAGACACAGTGGAAGACACAAAGTGCATGAATCTTTATTCAAATTCCACCACCAGGAAGATAGGAAAACACCCGGGTGGCCAGTGACAAACACTGCCCTTCACATCAAAGGACAGTGCTGTGTGATCAAACAGTGAAGGGCAGGGCAGGGATTAGATCAAAATAGAGTTGGAGGGGGATATAATGCACTCCACTCCCTGTGGCACCCACCTCTCCCTGAACAACTCCAGGGTGTTGGTGGACACCACATGCTCCTTTTCCAGAGACACCCGGGCTCTAACGTAACCACGGAAGAGGGGCAGGCAGTCGGCCCTAACGACCCCCTCCACGGCCCGCTGCCTGGACCTGTTGATGAACCTCTTTTATCTGTCAGCCAGAGTTTCCTGACTGGACCAGATTAATTTCCCCAATCAGGAACTCATTTATAAAAACTGAAAGAACTGCGGATGCTGTAAATCAGAAACAAAAACAGAAATTTCTGGGAAAGCTCAGCAGGTGTGGCAGAATCTGTGATGAGAAATCAGTGTTAACCTTTCGGGTCCAGTAACCCTTCCTCAGAATTCATATTCTATGATGTCCAGATGGCTGACCTCATTACAATCACTACAAACTTGACAGAGCACAAGAGGCCAGAGATGAAACCTATTTCCAGGTTAAAAGAGCTGGGTTTGGATTTTGTTTAATTGTTTAATATTCTGCTCACATGGCAAACACCCTCTGATTAGAGCAAAAGACGTGTGGATATTATTACTTTTCGAGTTCTGATACTTAATGTCACTGAATAAATATATTGTTATCTTTTTTTTTTAGATTACTTACAGTGTGGAAACAGGCCCTTCAGCCCAACAAGTCCACACCGACCCGCCGAAGCGTAACCCACCCATACCCCTACATTTACCCCTTACCTAACACTACGGGCAATTTAGCATGGCCAATTGACCTGACCTGCACATCTTTTGGACTGTGGGAGGAAACCGGAGCACCCGGAGGAAACCCACACAGACACGGGGAGAACGTGCAAACTCCACACAGTCAGTCGCCTGAGGCAGGAATTGAACCCGGGTCTCTGGCGCTGCGAGGCAGCAGTGCTAACCACTGTACCACCGTGCCGCCCACTATCTTCTGATAGTACATTTTATATTTTTGGATTGTCACACTATAGTATCAATGCAATACATGTTTTCATGACCATTATAGAAAATGCAGTAGGCTATGAAATAGTAACTAACATCACATGGTAATAAGCTTTGATAGCTATTGAAGCTTCTGACAGAATATCATATAGAATTCCAGCCAGGTTCAGACTATGTCAGATGGAGGACACTTTGAATACACTCCAAATGATATCTATGAGTGGGATAGAAGTATCAGACTAATGTTTTGTAAGTGAAAGTGTTATGATGCTCACAATATTAGCCATTAACAAATGAATAGGAGGTCTGAAAACAGTGTCTTTAATAGAGGATTTTAAATGATGTTCAGATCTTTATATGCTGTCCAGATGTCAAATAATGGATCTTGCTAAACGTATAAATATTTAAATACAAGTATGTTTTTCTATCACAAAGTTTATCCAATGTCTTCAGGAAGAAGAATATTTATTGCATTAACCATACAGGATTGCAGTCAGTTCACAACTACATTGTGATACTTGTCCAACCCTGTTGGTATTATATTTTTAATTGAACTCTGTATTGTGTAATTCCTTTGGATTCAGTATTAGTCCCAACTTTCATTAATGGATCTGGCATCTGCTGTGAGTTGGAAAGTGTCTTTACCTGTTCAACTTCTACATAAATGAAACAAGGCCTGAAAAACAAAACAGCCTTTGCCTTGCTTTGCCTTTTTCAACATATCATCATATGAACTCACATTTTGAAAGGCTGACTGAATTGACACTCACTTAGATGAGCTCAGATGAGAGTTGAGACTATATAATCAGCAGGTAAATTAATTTAATAGCGGTCACATAACCGAACAACATATAGTGCAAACAAGTATTTATAGCAACGATAAACTACTGTCTTCTTAATATGTCATAGCAAAAATGTATTACCCACATTAACTCTCAGACTAAAATTGATTGTTGAAAAACCATTGCTCAAAATTATGTAGCACTACTGCTGAGATATTGATTTATACACAATTTTTTTTGCTGGCTTCAGTCTGACTACCTGTCAACCAATATAAGTTCACAGCTGGGACCTTCTGGCAGTAGAGTTTTCCATTAAAGGGAGTACAAAGAATTATTGATCCTGCTTTGACAACAAGCCAGAACTATAGTTTTATCCCAGATGCAGTTGTCAATCCAAGTCACAAGGCTATGACATCAATTACCTGGGATATCTTGAATCAAATAGATGTTTTATTAACTGATCTGTTCCATACATTTTAAATGTTTTGCTTGTTGGGTTTCCATTAAAGAATATCATAAGCAATCATTCTATAAAAGCAAAGACTTCCTGAGCAATGAATGATTCGTCCATGCTCTGATGAGTGAAAATGACACAAAGTGTAATGTAAGTGCAGTTCTAATAAGGGACAAAGAACTGCTGGAGTGTGTTCAGGAGAATTTTTCATGATACACTGTGTTCACTCCATTGAGAAAGGAAGTATAATAGATCTGGTTCTCAGGAATGAGATGGGACAAATAGTTTCAATTCTCAGTGAGAGAATCTTGAGGAGCTGAGATCATTGTGAGGATAATCTAGAACTACAAGGTTTAGAATAACTATAGAGAAGGATACAGAACAATATAGAGTAAGGAAAAATAAGTGAAGGAAAGCAAATTTAAGTGGGATGAGAATCAATCTAGGTTGAATAAATTGCAGTCAAAGGTTGTCAGGAAAAATTCTAGCTGAACAATTGGCTGCCTTCACCAAAGAAATGGATTTAGTACACTCAAGGCATAGTCCTTCAAAAGGGAAAGGTGAGCCAAATAAATCCAGAGGTCCCTAGATGAGATAAGAGATAGAAATTATGATAAAGAAGAAGAACTGCATTTAAGACTGAAGTCAATTAGAAAATACAATTGAGAACTAGGCTTAATAGTTCAGACAAATAGAGAAAGTTCAGACAAATAGAGAAAAAGCAAACAAACTATCTAAGAGGATGCATGTACAGAGACTGGCAGCTAACTAAAAGGGAATTCTAAATTTATCTATAAACAAATCAATACTAAAAGTGGGGTTTAAAGAGGATTAGGGTCCAAAAAGATGAATTGCACATGGCGGCAAAGGACATGGTGGAGGCATTTAATTAATTAATTAATATATTTTTAACTAAGGGAGAAGAGTTACCCAGGCCATTGGAAAAGAGGAAGAAATTCAGTCTTTAGAAGAAATTAAAATTGAACTGGAGGAGATATTGGATAGGCTGTTTCTACTTAATGTTAACAAGGCACCAGGAATGGATGAGATGCATCCAAAACTATAAAGGGAATTGAAAATTGAAAGCACAGAAGCACTGGCAATAATGTTTTAGACTTCCTTTGACCAGGAGCCATCGCAGAGAATTGGAAAATTGAAAATATTGCATTCTTGTTCAAAAAAGGGTGTTAGGGTAAGCTCTGCAACGACAGAGTTATTGGTAAGCTTCTAGAATCAATAATTCATGATTGGATTAATAGTCACGTGGATAACTGTAAGTTAATTACAGAGAGCAATAGTTAATTGACTTTTTTTTTAATAACTCTGGAGGAAAGTTGTGGTGGAATTTCTCAGGGGTCAATGTTGGAAGCCTTGCCTTTCCTATATAAGTTAATGATCTAAATCTTCAGGCGCAGGGTGCAATTTCAAAATTTGCTGTTGATGCCTGTTTGAGTCCGGCAACCACCAGCCGCTGTCTGTGCCCAGCAATTGCCAGCTGCAGCTGCTGGTATGTGCAGACAGGAGGAGAGTCAATTCTTAGAACTTTACAAGTTACTTTATTAATGTATTAAACCATGCACTTATTTCTTATTATGTCCTATTACAAACTAGAGCTTATATATTTCCCATAAATTGAACTAACAACATATTTATGCATCCACTTGAGACCTTTGACACTCGCTGAGTAGTCACAGAATATAAGAGATGATACTCAGTCTGGATAATTGTTTTGTTGCTGATGAGGACAGCTAATGTTGCCACACACTGCTATTTCTCGATCTCTCTCTTTCTCTTTCTCTCTCTCCACGGCCATGATAGAGGGTCTGATTTGCAAGTGTTGCTCTCTGGAGTTATCGCTGCCTGTATGTCTTGAGGATCTTCTTTATCCTCTTTTCTTATCTTTCTCAATCCATAGTGTCTTTTTCCCATTGGCTGAGGCTCATCTGTTAATTACATCTCTTTACCTTTTTGGCTCCAGACCAAGGAGCATTACCTCATTGCCCGTCATCCAAATAAGGCTTCCACATTTCGTCATATTTCGTACTTTTTTCTGAAGAATATGGTTGGTAACAAGCAGTACGTGGACTCTAGTCATTCACAGTACACAAGTTGTTTTCCCCTGTGTGTCAGTAGGTATTTTTATACTGAGCATTCCTAGCTCCTGTCAGTGACTAGTACCTCTGTGTCTCTCTGCAGGCTCCTGGCTACAATCTCATTCATTGAAGTATGTCTCTGACTGGTCCCCCTGTCTCTCTCTCTCTCTCTCTCTGTGCAGAAACCTGGCTAATATTATGAACAATATAAACTCGGAAGCAGTGTAAACTGATGATAGCCTGGAACTTTAAAATTACACATACAGTTTGGAAAGTGTACAGATACGCAACTGTGAGATGATACACTTTGGGAGGAAGAACTGTACAATTCTAAAGGCGTTGAAAGAGCAGAGGGGCCTGGGTGTAAACATGCATAAGTAATTAAAGGTATCACCAATGTAAAATAAAGTATTTTGAAAAAAAGTTTACTCAGTTTACAAGTTATGGTTATAGAAGATTGATAAGTTTATGCATTAAAAACTTCAAATAGTAAAGCCTGGATTTTACTCCATAACATTGAGTAAAGAATAAGGCTTTACTGAGGGAAATTAATTAAATAAATAAAGATTAGGGGAATGAGTTTTGGAGCTGTGTAGATGCTGGATGGGCACCATCTTTTCCTCTGGTCACGAGAAGCCTATGGGGGAGTGGAGAATGAAACTTGTCAGAATGTACAGGGTCACTTTAGTGGAATACCAGAGATAAGGGAAAATCAAAATTGCTGTGCAAATGCACAGGCTTAGTTATGTACAAAAGACATGACTGCTTATAAGCCATAAGCTTATAAGTTTATAAGCAGCCATGTAGGTAAGCTAGTGAGGCATGCAGGTCATGGGGTATTTGGCAGGTTGGACTAACAAGGCAAGAAGAATAGGTGAGTGCACCAGCAAAGTGGGTGCATGATCTGGTAACAATCAAACTAGTCATAGCAGCAGATTCGACAAATAGGAGAAAGTGAGGACCGCAGATGCTGGAGATTAAAGTCAAAGAGTGTGGTGCTGGAAAAGCACAGCCAGTCAGGCAGCATCCGAGGTGCAGGACAGCTGATATTTCAAGCATAAGCTCTTCATCAGGAATGGAGGGGTGGGGGAGTGGGGCTGGCCCAAGGGGCTGAGAGATAAATGGGAAGGGGGTAGGGCTGGGGGTAAGGTAAGTGGGAATGCTTTAGATAAACGGAGGTGGGGGTGAAGGTGATAGGTCAGAGAGGAGGGTGGATCAGGTAGGTGGGAAGGAACATGGACAGTTAGGACAATTCAAGAGGACAGTGCCAAGTTGGTAGGTTAGATCTTGGATAAGGTGGGAGATGGGGAAATGGGAAGTTGATCCTGTGTAGCTGGAGGGTTCCAAGGCAGAAGATAAGGCATTCTTGGTCCAGGCATCGGGTGGCTAGAGTTTGGCAGTAGAGGAAGCCCAGGACTTGCATGTCCTTGGCGGAGTGGGAGGGGGACTTAATGTGTTCAGCCCACAGGGCGGTGGCATTGTTTAGTGCATGTGCCCCAGAGATGTTCTCTGAAACATTGTGCAAGTTGGTGTCCTGTCTTCCCAGTGTAGAGGAGAGCACATTGAGAGCAGCAGACACAGTAGATGATGTGTGTGGAAGTACAAGTAATTCCCAGTTGAATGTGGAAGGATTCTTTGGGGCCTTGAACGGAGGTGGGGTGGGGTGTGGGCGCAGGCTTTGCACCTCTTTCAGTGGTAGAGGAAGGTGCTGGGAGTGGAAAGTGGGTTGGTGGAGGGCATGGACCTAACAAGGGAGTCATGGAGGAAATGGTCTCTCCGGAATACAGATAGAGGTGGGGAGTGAAATATATCCCTGGTGGTGGGGTCTGTTTGTAGGTGGCAGAAATGGTGTGGGACAATGCGATGTATCCGGAGGTTGGTGGGGTGGAAGGTGAGGACTAGGGGAGTTCTGTCCTTGTTGCAATTGAAGGGCATCATCGACCACATGGGAGGGCAAATTGCGGTCTTTGAAGAAGGATGCCATCTGGGAATTGGTCCTCCTGGGAGCAGATGCAGCAGAGGTGGAGACATTGGAAATAAGGGGTAATGTTTTAGCAGGAGGCAGTGTGGGAGGAGGTGTAGTCTGGGTTGCTATGGGAGTTGGGTTTGAAGTAGATGTCTATGTTGAGTCGGTCACCAGAAATGGAGATGAAAAGGTCCAGGAAGGGGAGGCATTTGCCCGAGATGGTCCAGATGAACTTGAGGTCAGAGTGGAAGGTGTTTGTGAAGTTGATGAAGTGTTCAACCTCCTCATAGGAGCACAAGGTAGCACTGACACAGTCATCAATGTAACAGAGGAAAATGTGGGGGATGGTGCCACGTGGGAGGGGCAATTGCGGTCTTTGTAGAAGGGAGGCCATCTGGGATGTTCTATGGTGGAATTGGTCCTCTTGGGAGTAGATGTAGTGGAGGTGGAGGAATTTAGAATAAGGAATAGCGTTTTTACAGGAGGCAGGGTGGGAGGAGATGTAATCCAGGTAGCTGTGGGACAAATAGCCAGGGTGACCATTTTAAAAATGTAGGCAAAGCAATATAACAGTAATGACAATCACATCATTGTCACTGATAAATAAGGAGGCTCCAGGATTAGAATTCATGCTGAACAGTAAAATCAAGGGTTGAAGCAGGGGCTGAGTGGAAGAATTAAATATAACTTTTGTGGGCTTCCAGGAAATTTCATTGGAAATGTCCCTCCTTACCTTCAACAATCTTTATCCAACAATCAATGATCAATATTAAGGGCAGCAAAATGAGCTTGCATCCATAACGTAAACATTATAGTACATTTATAGTATAAATTACACTCGTTATCATCTAGAGTTGCCATACCATTAGAATGTTGATGTTACTCTCTGATTGTAGACACATACGTAATTATAAAACCATATAAAAGAATCTAGCAGTTCAGCTGAAAAATCATCAATCATCCACAAGTAAAATAACAGTTACATCAAAATAAACATACGATTGTTTATTTCATAACAGACCTTGACAGGTTGACTGTAAGGTTACAAGGAGCAAATTTAACACACCTATCATTACTGGGAAATCAAAGTAATATTACTATATTTATAAATACAGATTGGTCTTGTAACATTCAAATTATACTTGGCAGAAGGTAGAGAAAGACAATAATGTGGTTCAGTGTTTCAAGAGACATGTATAATAATGAGATTCGGAATATGAAATTCTGTGAACTCTTGACTTTGATAGTACAATATCCTACTCATTATCCAACGTACTAATTAGAAATTTGTAATAAAGTTCTAAAAGATTTTCCTGCCATGGAGTATATTTATGCAATAGTCAGAAGGTGCTTGGTAACCATAATTATTTGTTCTAATTTTACTCTGAATTTAACCATTTTCTGCAGGAGTCTGTGTTACAGACATTGATTGCAAGCTGCGAGGTAACTCAGTGTCCCAGGTGCATTAGATTAAATGCTGTTTCAGTGCCTTGTGGTTAAACCCATTAACATCATATTTTTCCATCTAATTAAAATGCTATAACTGCCAATACTTCAGGATTAAATCAATGTGACTGACAAGAGTACCACAGTCTAAGTGGGAAAACTATGTGGAAATAAGGCAATCAAAGGCTTTTGATGATCTTCCCATATGGCTTTTTAATCCTATCTGTTCATAGATTTGAAATATGCATGCAGTGTCTCCTAAAAAAAGCTTATAATGCAGGATCTATATGAGAGGATGAAAAAGATTTACATAACTTGCAAATGCAAGAACGCTCTTTTAATCTCTCACAGCCTAAATGTTGCTTCTAGGGGAAGAGTTCTTCAACACAATCATTATTTATGTGTTCCATAAATAAATTAATAGTATTTGGAACATTAGAAACTGAAGTCAGCCACTTCACTACATCTCAGCTTGATACAACAACCATCAGTCATAATGTTCACCAGTGCATGGTAGTGATAAGAAGAGTCTTGTACAATTAGCCAAAAGGATTTGATCCAACTCTTCTAAGAGCTTCTCTATTAGGCTGGCTGTCAGTTAAGAAAATAATTGGCGAGAGAAAATCAAGCACGGTATACGAAATAAGACCTGTCAAGCAATCTTCCACACATGAACATTCAACAAGAATCATATTGCTCATGAAAACAGGGATTATGTCTGCCTGATTTCATGGAATTTCATAGAATGTTCTGTGAAATACAATTCTCTGCAATTATGCAAGCCACTGAGAAGTTAAGGATGTATCCATGCCTAAATGTCTGATTTTCTTATCTCTCAATATTTTAACATTTACAAATAGTACAAGCCTCATCCTGAACCTTCCTACCTAGCATTTAGAGAAACAGCTATATTGCTGTCTGTGCTCATATCTGAATGTTGAATCTTTAAACAGCCTGTCTGTTGATATCTACAGTTACTCTGAAAAGGAAGAAATCAAAAACTTTAGATAGAAAAATGGTGTAAAAACGACTTCATTGTGGTCATCATACACTTTTCTCTTTACATATTTAATGAAATATGCACCAAGACCAAATTAGTAAAATACATTCAGAAATGACTGAATTTGCAGTTTATGATCCCATCCAAATCTCTCAATTTTAAATAGTTTGCTATCCATCAATTTGTAATAAGCAGCTGACTCTTTGCTGAAGGAGGTCTGTCTATTTTAGCTTCAGAAATAATATTACTGCATATGATGCACATTAGTATTTTCTATAAATATCACAACATTCTAATTCTTTGTTTGGATATGTTTTCTTCAAACAAATGGCATTATCTTTACCAAGATAATGAAATTGAATTTGTAATCCTATAGATACAGAGGAGGAAGTAATCATGATATTATTAATGAGCATTGCGACAGTTGGATAGGAAAGGTTCAAGAGGTGTAAAGCAGAAAAGCAGAGGGAACCAGAATAATCTCCAGCACTTCAGATTCTGTTGAGCATGCTAAATGACCTCACAATTGTGGGTAATTCAACCATGTGGTGCTAATTTGTATCCATTAGCAAACATCAACTGCAAAGTTGCCTCTTTTGCCCTTGGACAAATATAACGTAAATCTCTTTCCATCCTGTAATGAAAACATTCAAACGAATACTTCTAAAAATCTATTCAGTCACATTTCTATTGTGAGCCTCAATGGGCTCAGCTGGACTTCAAAGGTACTTGCTTTAAAACAGATATGCATTGAATTGTCATCACTATATAATATGTAGTAACAAGGGAAATCTCTGTGCAACTTGCATATTTTTAACGTTGTGAAGGAAAAAATCTCATGCAAAATCATCACCATTGAAAAGTTTAACGAAAGGAGTAGAATCATCAGCCAATGTTCTGGTGTAGATTTTGCTGCGTGAGGGAAGATTTTTTGAAGGGAGTTAATTTTCACGTGACATTAGTTGCACCCATACTATTGATGTCACACACAATCTGTGCATAGTGATTTTTTTTGTTAATACAATCCTTGAAGTGTGGAAACAGACCATTTGGCCCAACAAGTCCACACTGACCCTCCAAACAGCATCCCACCCAGACCCATCCCCCTACCCTATAACCCTGCATTTCATAAGAACATAAAAACATAAGAAATAGGAGCAGGAGCAGGAGTAGGCCATCTGGCCCTTCGAGCCTGCTCCACTATTCAATAAGATCATGGCTGATCTTTTTGTGGCCTCAGCTCCACTTACTCGCCCTCTCAGCATAAACCCTAATTCCTTTAATGTTCAAAAAAAAATCTATCTTAGCTTTAAAAACATTTACTGAGGAAGCCTGAACCACCTCATTAGGCAGGTAATTCCATAGATTCACAACCTTCTGGGTGAAGAAGTTCCTTCTCAATTCAATCTTAAATCTGCTCCCTCTAATTTTGAGGCTGCATCCCCTTGTTCTAGTTTCACCCACCAGTGGAAACATACTTTCTACTTCTGTCTTAAGTATTCCAATCATAATTTTCCCATGGCTAATGCACCTAACCCACACATACCTGAACACTATGGGTAAGTTAGTATGACCAATGCAACTAACTTGCACATCTTTGGACTGTGGGAGAAAACTGGAACACCCAGAGGAAACTTTCAAGGTTAGAGTGGTGCTGGAAAAGCATAGCAGGTCAGACAGCATCTGAGGAACAGGAAAATCGATTTTTCGGGAAATTCCTGATGAAGGGCTTTTGCCCTAAACGTTGATTTTCCTGCTCCTCAGATGCTGCCTGACCTGCTGTGCTTTTCCAGCACCACTCAATCTAGACACTGATCTCCAGCATCTGCAGTCCTTGTTTTAACCCAGAGGAAACCCACACTGACACATGGGGAGAACATGCAAACTCCACAAAAACAGTCGCCTGAGAGTGGAATTAAATCAGGGTCCCTGACGCTGTGAGGCAGCAGTGCGAATCACTGAGTCACTGTGCTGCCCCATGATAAGGAATTATACACAAGACACAGCAAGAACAATGGAGGATTGATGGCATTGAACCACCTTAGACAATCCTTAACCTGTACCATATCATGTTAGAGGTGACAGGTATCATAAGGTACCAGTAGCAGTCATTTGAGAAAATGTCCCATAGTTGTAATAATGCAGATCTGACATCCAGCACAAGGCCACAAATTCCAGAAGATCCATATGATAAAATAAATAAATAAATGGATTTATCACTTTAAGAGCATTCCAAGCAACAAGACAGAAATAAAGCATGTAAGTAATGAATAGCCATCAATGCAAGACAAAAAAAAACATTTTGAAGAAGCTAAAACTAATGTGTTAGATGTAGAATCAGAGCTGATTTGCCAGCAAGATTTAATTCCAGATATGTGCCTAATAGAATACTCAATTGAACATATAGGAGATAATAATTATTTAGGTATAGAATAACTTCTAAATTTGTTATTAAATAAGAAGCTGAACAAGTAAATTTACTTCTCTGCATGATGGGGAATATGGCAGATGATGTTATTTCTCACTAAGAGTGAGAAATGTTAGACAAATTTGAAGAGATACTGAAAGCATCCTTTAATATCTCTATTTGTAGAGGATAGATGCAACCATGATTCATTAAGGTCAGAATTGATAAGGGAATGAATTTACCTAGAAATCACTGATGATTCTCAAGTCAGAACTACTACAGTTCAAAGAATATCTAAACTTGAGTGAATGCCTTTCAGGTGGTGAATGAAGCAGAGGTCCAAAGGAAACACTGATTCATTCTAAAGAGAGGGCAGTAAACTTGACACTGGAGATCTTCAGAATTTATTCAATCTATAAGGCAAAGAATTACAAGAGAGATACACAGTAAGAAATACAGAGATAGGACAGACACTAGATGTTTAAAGTTCTTGCCAATAAGGAAAAAGAATCTCACAGGCATCGACGATGTCCAGATATTTTGTAGAAGAAGGTTTTATTGTAAGATAGGTTTCTTACAGAAAATGAGCCAAAACAGGACATAGTCAAAAAGAATACCAGTATACTACCCATGTGAATAGATAACTGAGTTAGAACAATCTCCATTAGAAGGTAATCGTTTTACTAGGAGAATTCAGTGATTACTACCCAACATTTTGATACTGATGTCAAGTACAGCTTACAAATTTCAAGTAAATGAGCAAGTGTGAGAATATTATCAGATAACAATCCTTGGTTGAATGGTGACAGGAAATCAAAGATGTTGTCCAGGGAACATTGCATTTAATGTTAAAGGTAGAATAGAAACAACTTTCTAACAAAAGAAATGCCAACATTTTTCATTAACTCTTTTCCCACTTTAATTGACTGTCTGCTTTATAAAAATATCAAGGCCTCTCAGAGAGTGTAAATGTCTCATCTAAAAACAAGGGTGCTGTGAGTAAAAAAACCTTTTCACTCAGTGAGTTGTTAGGCTATGGAATGCACTGGCTGGAAATATGGTGGAAGCAGGCTCAATTGAGGAATTCAAGTAGAGAGAGACTGATTATTGGGATAGAGGTGAGTGCAAGGACATGGTAAAAGGCAGGAGATTGGCACGAGGTAATAGAACCAGCGCAGTCATAATGGGCTGAATGGCTTATTTCTGTACCGTAACAATTCTGTGATTCTGTAATATGGTGAAATGGTATTATTTATGTAAATGTGCATGATTAACATTTAACTTCCATCATCTGATTTTAATTTCATGTAATTCTGATTATGGATAGTAAATAAGAACACATGTGTGTCTCTGGCAGACTGCTATAATATTCAAGAAGGGCAGCATTGTGTCTCAATGGTTAGCACGGGGGACTTTTGGCAACTGTATGTATGGAGTTTGCACATTCTCCCTTGTGTCTGTGTGGGTTTACTCCAGGTAAAAAGATAGTCCAAAGATGTGCAAGTTAGGTGGATTAACCATGGGAAATGCAATATTACAGGGATAGGATAATAGGTTGGTTCTGGATACGATGCTCTTCAGAGAGATAGTGTGGACTCGATGGGCCAAATGGCCTGCTTCCACACTGCAGGGATTCTGTGATTCTACACACGTGAGAAATATATTTCCTGCCATTGTCCTTTGGGAATTGTCTATTCACAGGCATGTCTTCCAGTGGCCTTCTATACTGAGAAGGATCCAAACCCCATAGGATAGATCCTAAAATAGTAATGTTGAAAAACACATTCAATTGGAGGGTGGGATCTTTATCTCGGCTTTGTCAAACATAATTCAGTTGAAATTAAATAGAATACTAAACCAGTCCATTACCAGGAGAAAATTGTGTCATTTATTCCGTATTTTAAAAAATTATGCAAATTTGGATAGGAACCGAAATTGAAAAAAAATCTGCCTGGGGAGAACTTTGACTCTCTTACCTATGTTTGAGTCTGTCAGTAACAGATGAAATGACTTTAAGAAAAATTAATTAGGCCGTCTTTGCTGACTTCATTAATAGCGTGAAGCATATAGTATTAGCATCTTCTCTTACAAAAATGAAGAGAAGTGGGTGATGTTAGAGTGGAAAATTCCCAGATGTACAGTTCAAAGAACTTTCTGTAGTAAGTACCTAAGAAAACGATAGAAGATATAGCACTGCCTTACATCTCACCAGCATAATCGTGAAGAATGGTTGCTTTTCAGTTAGTAATAGCTTTGGCTTTGAGCCAGACTTTCTGGGTTCAAATTCCACTCCAGGATTTGTTGGTCGTGGAAGTGATGCCCAAGATGTGGTTCAATGGGATGGATTAGGTTCAATCAGTCTGTTAACCTTTCCAAGGCTTTTCTATTATATCCAAAGGAAGTAAGGATGCATAAAGATGTGAAACAGACAGACAAGTTGCAGACTTATTAGAGTTTGGTTTTCAAATACTTCAATTACCATAAGTATGAGATGAAGAATTACACACATATTATTTTCCAGTCAAAAATGTGGAGGCTACAATACACAGGACAGGGTTGGAAGGGACTTTCAAACCACCTCCCTTGGACATTGTTATGATTATAGCCAAAATGGACTATCAATATTCAACTTTCATCATTTAACTTTAATACCTTAAATATCCATGGACTAAAAATGGTTTTAAAATTAAGAACACTACCAACCTACATGACTACTGTGATTATCTGACCAGCACAGGAAGCCCAACTGATGTATATCCAAATCCAGTATCCTTGGAATTACTATTTTAATCAATACCTGAAACTCAGAGATGTTAAGGAATTTGCATCTCTTGTTTTACTCACATGATAGCTTCACATACTGAAGATAAAAGGTTACCCACAGAAGATTTAATTGGTTAAAGACAATGAAATTAAACTGGAAATATATAAATGAATCATAAGCTTGTACTAAAGACAGCAATGATAGAAATTCACCTTTGTTTCTCTCTCTTAATTTAATATCAACAAATTGTAAAACCAAGGGAATGTGCAAGCTGAAGAAATAGTAAGGCAGGTAAGCTGTTCGGACTAATCTTTCACTCTCATAACTCAAGAGGCTGCAAGTGAATTCATCTTCACATTCCACTCCTATCCCCACCTCATTTGTAAGCTGTGTTTTGTGTTGTTGCATTTTATTATTTTTTCAGGTAATCAAATTCCATTCCCTTTCACTAAAAATGTATTGGAATTGATTCCCTTTCATTTATTAAATAAGTTACATAATTGCTTAATTGAAGCACAATTGTTGCATGTTAATACAGAGATAAATGTTAGATCAAAATATAACTGACCAAGAGGGAATTAATGAAAGAGGAAAGCAGCATTTCCTCCTCCACTGATCATAACAATGTCACACTTGAAAAATATTCTTGAGAAGCTTAGCATTGCAGGATTACAGCACTTAAAAGGCATTTGGATGCGTGCATGAAATGAAGGGTTTAGATAGACATGGGCCAAATGCTGGCATTTGGGATTAGATCAGTTTAGGAGATCAGGTCAGCATGGAGGAGTTGGACAGAAGGGTCTGTTTTCCTGCTGTATAACTTTATGACTCTTTGAGAAAAGAATTTTAAAAATACTTTTAATAGCTGTTAATTTTAGTTTCACATATTTTTTTAAAAAATGATAATTTGCTATGCTAGTTGTCCTTTGTGTTTTTGGAAAATAATAATTCATAGAGGGCTTATACAGGTGTCTCAGCAAGTTATTCAAGAGTAGTAAATAACATGTGCAGTTCTACCAGGGAACCACTGGAATGTATCTGACACTGCATGGTAAATATATTGTTCATGATTATTTGAGCAAGTGGATTTGATACACTGAACAGTCTTTGCTCTTTCCATGATCTCTTGCAGATCTTGTAACCCTGTTGCTTGCTATTTTAGATGTACTGTAGTGCCATGCACAATCTTTTACAAATTGCATCCAAGCATTCATACCATATTTATGGAAAACCCATTGCGAAGAACATTATGTCCAGATTTATAAATATCAAAAAGGGTCCCATTGCATTGTGGCAATTCTAAATTATTCAGTTGTTGTCAGCATTGAATTTTGTAATACAATGTTACGACAGAAATAGGATCATAATGTAAACCTTAAGATACAGAGAAGTCCTAGGATAATTAAATGACATTGACTGTAAATAAACTTTGGTGTTGCTTAGTTTTAAAACTTCTCTGCTTAGGTATCTGAATGAATTCAAAAATTAATTCAAAAATATGTTTTATCATCTATATTGATTTATATGTTTTCGGTAAATCAACTTACACTTGTAGTGAAACATTATTAACATGTTTTGCCAACAACTTTTTGTTTCTAATTTATAGCATCTGTATTTCTTTTGATTTTATTATCAATCTGCTCTTTCTCTTTTTTTGTAGCGACATCTGATTACTATAGGATTGAACTTCATTTAATTTCAGTATTTGAGCCGAATAAGAAAAAAACACAAACTCTTTAAAATATTCTGTTCTACAGCTGAATTAGGATTATGCGTTTTGTTTCCAAGCAAGCTAATGTCATTTCAGTTGAATATTTATGACATCTGGTTGCAAAATTAAATTATTGATGATTATGTAAAGTATGGATTGCCAAAATTTCTCATAATTTTAAATATTGGTTGCTATTTTGAACAAGCTTCATCTGAGTTTTGTGTGTGGGAACCAATGATCAAATTTATGCCAACTGCAATTTTTTAATCTTCTGCACTGAATCAGTTATTTCCTCAGTTTAATGCAGAGACATCAAGGTGACAAACATTTATTGGAGGAGAAGCTGGGCTCATTAGCACCTAGCTTTTGTGTGCTATGAATGTCCCTAGAGCTTCAAAATGGTGTCAATAGCGTGAGTGTGGTTATGGGCAAACTACATGCAATGACGAGAACATTAGTCCACACTAAGCAGAACAGGCAGATTGCGATTTCGAATCAATACATTTTACTAATCTGATGTCACTGGTGCCATTCAAACTCAATAATCCAACAAATCTCAATCTCAATCTCAATTTTGCACAGCAGAACATGTTTTTAACACAGGCCGTAGAATACGCCGAACACTGGGAGCAGGTATTGTCAACTGCTTTCATATTTTTTTAATTGTCATATATCTCTATCTTTGGGAAATGCTCTCTTTCGTTACAGAAGTCCGTGGGGAGTATGTGGCATTTGCTGACTTCAGGTTTCTGCACAAATCAATTGTTACATGACATAAAGGCCAGCTGAAGAAGGAACAGGTGCCATTGAGCAATTTAATTTGTTGGAAAAGACCAAAGGAGTGTTGCCAAGTTGCCAGCAAGAGGTCATATCATGAGGGAGCAATTCTCTTCACTGAACCTCAGCAAGAAACAAGAGTATGAAAGTTTTGTAAATCAGAAAGGATGTCCCGATTGAAACCTGTCATCCCCCCTGTTGTAATCACATCAGAAACCTCAGGATGGTGCAAGGATCACATTGCCTTTTTTAAAAGTTCAGTTGCAGGATGTGGGCAACATTGGCTATGCAGCATTTACTGCCCATCCCAGAGGACAATAAAGAATTAATCTCGTTGCTATGGGCTTGGAGTCACATGTAAGCCAGACCAGGTAAGGATGGCAGTTACCTTCTCTGAAGAATATAGAACATAGAACATAGAAGAATACAGCGCAGTACAGGCCCTTTGGCCCTCGATGTTGCGCCGATCCAAGCCCACCTAACCTATACTAACCCACTATCCTCCATATACCTATCCAATGCCCGCTTAAATGCCCATAAAGAGGGAGAGTCCACCACTGCTACTGGCAGGGCATTCCATGAACTTACGACTCGCTGAGTGAAGAACCTACCCCTAACTTCAGTCCTATATCTACCCCCCCTTAATTTAAAGCTATGCCCCCTTGTAATACCCGACTCCATACGCGGGAAAAGGTTCACACTGTCAACCCTATCTAACCCCCTAATCATCTTGTACACCTCAATCAAGTCACCCCTAAACCTTCTTTTCTCTAATGAAAACAGCCCCAAGTGTCTCAGTCTTTCCTCATACGATCTTCCTTCCATACCAGGCAACATCCTGGTAAACCTCCTCTGCACCCGTTCCAGTGCCTCCACACCCTTCCTATAGTATGGCGACCAAAACTGCACACAATATTCCAGATGCGGCCGCACCAGAGTCTTATACAACTGCATCATGACCTCAGGACTCCGGAACTCAATTCCTCTACCAATAAAAGCCAGTACGCCATATGCCTTCCTCACCGCACTATTTACCTGGGTGGCAACTTTCAGAGATCTGTGTACATGGACACCAAGATCCCTCTGCTCATCCACACTACCAAGTATCCGACCATTAGCCCAGTACCCCATCTTTTTGTTATTCTTCCCAAAGTGAATCACCTCACACTTAGCTACATTGAATTCCATTTGCCACCTTTCTGCCCAGCTCTGCAGCTTCTCTATATCCTGCTGTAACCTGCCACATCCTTCCTCACTGTCAACAACTCCTCCGACTTTCGTATCATCCGCAAACCTGCTCACCCAACCTTCTAACCCCTCTTCCAGGTCATTTATAAAAATGACAAACAGCAATGGTCCCAAAACAGATCCTTGCGGAACACCGCTAGTGACGGCACTCCATGAAGAAACTTTGCCATCAACTACTACCCTCTGTCTTCTTCCATCCAGCCAATTCCTAATCCAAACCTCCAACTCACCCTCAATGCCATATCTCCGTATTTTCTGCAGTAGCCCTCCATGGGGAACCTTATCAAACGCCTTACTAAAATCCATATATACCACATCTACCGCTTTCCCCTCATCAACCTCCTTCGTCACCTTTTCAAAGAATTCAATAAGGTTTGTGAGGCACGACCTGCCCTTCACAAAACCATGCTGACTATCCTTGATCACATTATTCCTATCCAGATGTGCATAAATCCTATCCCTTACAATTCTCTCTAAGACTTTGCCCACAACAGAAGTGAGACTCACCATCCTATAGTTACTAGGGTTATCCCTACTCCCCTTTTTGAACAAGGGAACCACATTTGCTATCCTCCAGTCTTCTGGCACTACTCCTGTAGACAAAGAGGACATAAAAATCAAGGCCAATGGCTCTGCAATCTCCTCCCTTGCTTCCCAGAGAATCCTAGGATAAATGTCATCAGGCCCAGGGGACTTATCTATTTTCACCTTTTCCAGGATTTCCAACACGTCTTCTCTACATACCTCAAAGCCATCCATTCTACTTATTTGTGACTCAGTATTCACATCGACGACAATGCCCTGTTCCTGAGTAAATACTGAAGAAAAGTATTCATTCAGTGTCTCCCCAATCTCTTCCGCCTCCACACACAACTTCCCACTACTATCCTTGACTGGACCTATTCCTACCCTAGTCATTCTTTTATTCCTAACATACCTATAGAAAGCCTTAGGGTTTTCCCTAATCCTACCGACTAAGGACCTTTCATGTCCCCTCCTTGCTGCTCTTAGCTCTCTCTTCAGGTCCTTCCTGGCTACCCTATAACTCTCAATCGCCCCAATTGAACCTTCACGTCTCATCTTGAGATAAGCCGCCCTCTTCCATTTAACAAGGGATTCCAATTCCTTATTAAACCACGGCTCCCTCGCACGACCCTTTCCTCCCTGCCTGACAGGTACATAATTATCAAGGACACTCAATAGTTGCTCCTTGAACAAGCTCCACATATCATTTACACTCTTGCCTTGGAGTCTACTTTTCCAAGCCACACATCCTAAGTCATGCCTCACCGCATCATGTTTGAAACAGTCGGGCTTTTCCAACAATTGGCAATGGTTTCATGTCACCGTTAGATTCTTAACTCCAGATTTTGTTGTTTATTGAATTTAAATTCCACTATCTGTCATGACAAGATTTGAACCTGAGATCTCAGTACATTACTTGGGTCTCTGGATTAACAGTGCAGCAATAATGCCATTGCACCATCACCTCCCCAACAGCTACTAGCAATCATAGAATGAACTTTTGTTCCAAAGTAGCGTCATTTGATTGCAAAACGTTTGCCCTATTTCTCTCTCCACATATGCTGCATACTGATTTTCCACATCACTTTCCACTTTATGTTCCAGATTTCCAGCATTGACAGTACTTTATAGTTATGAACTTTTCTCAATATTGCTTCATCCAGATTGGAGCTGGCTAAATATAACAGCTTGCTGTTTAACATCCACTGTTCCATCAAAGAGACCATTGAGTTTTTCTGTTCAGAAAACTAACTATATTTCATTCTTTCTTGCTCGAGATCAGCAGGGAGAGTGAGTATGCACCTTCGCAAAGAGCTTAGATCTTGTCATGGTTAGGGGAGTATTGGAAGCATTTTGAAGCCCATTGCTTTATGGATGCCATGTGTCAACTGTGGTAGAACTGACTGGGAGAGGTTGATGTAGTTTCTTGATTAAACAGCACTGCTGGCGTGATATGCCTGAGTGCTGTCTTATATGTTAACTTGTACAACATGTGACACAAAGATCTTTTGAAGGAGATGTCTTGAAGTTTATGAATAATACTACTATTTGCATTGCTATAATTTCACAGGCTCATTCATAATCTGTTTCTTTTTCTCACTGATGTTCCTGTACATTAAGTATACACAACTGACTGACTGAACACCCAATACTGACTCCATTGCACTGACCATGTGACTGAAGATGAGATGGGCACATTCATAAGGGAATATCACATGTCATAATATCATTTAACTGTCTTGAGGGTATATTTGGCCACCTGACCTGGAATTTTTGAATAAAGCATCATAATCCCCTTGCAAAATATCTAACTAGTAAGTGACAGTAGGTAGCAAATCATTCAAATCGATATCCTGGTAGTCGTCATGTTGTCATCATTGTGCAGCAATTCACCATGAGAGTTATAGTTGAACTACCAAGGAAAACCAAGTGTGGTTACTGCGCAACAAGGTATAGTAGTTCATGATTTTGCTGATAACCTTGGGGTACAATGCATACATTTGCATGTCATGCGTGCAAAGAAAGCCACACTGTTAAACAAAATGCAACTGAAGAGGCAATTGACATGTTGAAACAATACTTTCATTACCTGGATTATCCTGTTGGAGTTCTGCATTATGAATGAACCTGTGACATTACAGCAATGTAATTCATGGATTATTCATAGACTTTAAGACATCTACTTCAAAAGATCTTTGTATCACATGTTCAATGAGTTAACATATAGGAGAGTACTCAGTCATATCATACCAGCAATGCTACTCAACCAAGAAATGACATCAGGCCCTCCCAGTCAGCTCTACTGTAGTCAACAATTTATGCTCAGTGGCATGGTGGATAACCTTACAATGTGATAGGACAGATCTTGTCACTCTGAAGGAAACAGCAGTGAAACAGAAGAAGTGAAGAGGAAGGAAAAAGACATTCTAAGAAGACAACATAATGAGTCCCCTTCTGCCAGAGTTTACTGTGAAGTTGGCACACTGTAAAAAATTATCAATGGTTATGATTAATCATGTATCATGATCCCCACTTCTATTTCTGGGAGCATCATGGACTAGACCAGGCTGCATCCCTGAGTTCTTTGTTTACTATCATATTGCTCACTCATTCTGAGCCTACCTGGATACTCACAGCATCTTTGCCTTGCCATGCAGTTTTGCACTCTGCCCATTTCCCTCGAAGTGGAGGCTCATATAGTCCAATCTTGCCGTGAATTTAGTACACAGCTACAAAGATGGGAAATGTGTTATAATTGTCTTCAGGCCTTAATCAAGACAAGGGAGATAGCCTTGCTCAGGAGTACAATAAATGAAGGGCAATTTTCAACATCAATCCAGAGACTGGGATACAGCCAGTTAGAAGCTCTGGGCAACTTGAGTAAGGAACTTTTCTGCATAAGGCATGAGGAGCCAAATATCAGGCAGCCCACCATCCATCTTGAAATATTCTATCAATACGAGGGGGCTACTTTCCTCTTGGACCTAGCAAGAGGTGGGTGCTAAGAGCAATGGAAGCAAGTGGCACAATTGTTACTTTTGGTGCAAGTGGGGAGTCATTTTGGGTGACTGATTAGAAACACAGAGACCATGTAAGGTTAAAGCTGTTGAATGTTGAGGTGGCGACAGTGAGTGAGGGAAGATGTTGCAAGCAATAGCGAGAGTTGTAGAGCTTGAGCCTTTGTGTCTTAGTTTTGACATTCTGAAAAATTTCACAGGTCTACTTTTGTTCCTGCTAAACGGTTATTACATAAACCTGTACCTCTTCATAAAGAAATTAGTCTGTGAGCAATTTTGTTTTTTTTTAACCTTCGACTCTCTGGCCTTTGCTATTGGCCACAAGCATATCTCTTGCTTTCCTTTCCCCTACTGGTGTGTTGTTGAAAAACATTTTCATGTCACCAGTAGGGGATTTATGACATGCATAAAAGGGCTAATTAACTAGCAACCCAGTATTATGGGCTTTCTGGAGGTAAATGTAAGCTTAAGAGAATTTTTAATAGCCAGTGGAAGAACCATTTTGTCAGTAACACAATACCTTTCAGCATGTTATCATTTTTTCATCTCCACAAATTACTGCAATTTGCTAAAAGCTGCCAGAAAGCATAGTGCAATGACCTTGCCAGGGATTTGAAAATAGACACTTGTGAGTGCATAGGTACTTGTGTTCACAGCATTAATGGGCTATTTCTGTTGAAGATAGTCTGCTAAATTCACTATGAAAACATTCTGTGATCTCTTAATTCGGTACTTGCTGTTTAAACCTGGAAATATTGGTCGATCTTGCAATGAATTTGACAAATTTACAATGAATAGAAAACCAAAAGAATGAAGTCACAGATGGTCAAAGTTTAAATATCTCAGATGAAAACCTATGTTGCTGGAAGAAATCAAATCTTCAGGTATTAATCGCTGGGAGATATCAAAGTCATTCCAAAGAAATTAGATAAGTAAACAAAGATTTCTTCAAGTTTGCATAGTAACTCATTCACAAACATATAATTGATGGCACTTGCTAAAACCAAAGAATTAAATTTGAAATGGCCCTGACAAGAAACTTAATATGACATTATCATATGAATAAGTCCACTCATTTGCCTTTCCTTTTAGAAAAATAATTTATGCATCAGATCTTAATATTCTGAAAGCAAAATTAAACAGTCACAAGGGGACAGATACAAGAATACAGAAACACTGTTAGAGCACCTCAGCTTCCAACGCAGCAGACAAATTGCCCATTTATGCTCCTAGGAGCCATAAAGTCATAATATACAATTGATTTGTGGTAGGTAGTGTTGAAGATTGAAATATTGCTATCATAAAATGCTATATTATTAGCGTGATTCTATTGTTATCCAATTGTGATCATCAGAAATTGCAGCTAAAGAAAATGTTAATTAGAGTGGTGTTCCATTGTTTCCTGAGTCTCCTCCCCAAGCATGAGAAAAGCAGGTCCAGAAATTCTCCCTTGTTTCTTCTTTTTTAATTAATTCATGGAATGTGGGCAGTGCTGGCTGGTTCAACATTTATTGCGTAGCCCTAGTCGTCCTTGAGTAGGTTCGGTGAACTGCCATTTTGAATTGCTGAAGCCTACTTGTTGTAGGTAGACACACAATGTCATGAGGAAAGGATTATCAGGATTTTGACAAATCAACAGTGAAGAAATGGCAATATATTTCCAAGTAAGGATGGTGAATGGTTTGGAAGAAAACTTGCAGTTGATTGTGTTCCACTGTATCTGCTGCCTTTGTCCTTCTAGATGGTAACAGTTGTAGGTTTTGAGGGTTCTGTCTAAAGAACTTGCATGAATTTCTATGATTTCTTTTAGATGGTGCATGTTGCTGCTGCTGAGTGCCATTAATGGAGGGACTGTATGTTTGTTGGTACCAATTACAGTACTGCTTTGTCCAGGATGACAATAAGTATATGGAGTGTTATTGGAGTTGCAGGCAAATGAGGCGTATTCCATCACACTCCTAACTTGTGCCTTATAGATGGTGGCTTTATCAGGTGAGTTACACACTGCAGGATTCTTAGCTTTTTACCTGCTCTTGCAAACATAATACTGGTATGGCTCTTGTTCCTAGGCCCTTTTCTTGTCATATTCCATCCTTATGTATGTCTTTCACTTTCCATGCCACTATTTGTGCCACTATGTACTACAATTGTGATAATGTTGGTATTTTTCTCTATATTGCATGATATTTGCATATAAGCTGCTTTCTTGCCTTTTTATATTTGTATTACTTTTTATTAAAATGGAAAAAAGAATAATGCAGTTATGAAGTAGAAAGAAGCTAAAAAAGGAAAAGAAACATTTTAATGACTGCAGGAAACATCCACAATATATGCATGTATTACCAGTGAAAAACTATTTTCAAATCAACTGTTCAGGGAATTACACACACCTGGAATAGGTGGGACTTGAACCCTTGCCTCCTGGATGAAACAAGGGATTTTACCACTGCACTACAAGAGGCCTTAAATATGGAACACTTCACGAATTTGCATCACCCTTGTGCAGGGGCCATGCTCATCTCTGATTTGTTCCAATTTTAGTGTATGCGCTGTTGAAGCAACCAGTGAATAACTAACAATTCACTGATATTTCAGACATCAGTACCCAGCACAGAATGTGGGCTGAATGAATAATGCTGAAAATAAACAACGGCCACTAAATAATCTTTTCTTAACCTTTGTCCTATTTAATTTAAAAAAAAACAAAGGATTTTTTTGTAGCTTCATTGACTCAAATTACTTGAGCAGAGACATCACTGATAAGTGCATAAATAACAATATCACAAAGTTACCAACTCCAGAGAATCCTTTCAGGAAACGAAAAGACCAAACATAACATGCTGGTTTGGAATTGGTATCTGGCAGCTTTATCTAATACTACAGTGGTAATGTAAAAGATGTTATTCTTGATGAGAAATTTTGGAAATTCAAATAGAAACATGGCTGCAGATCATAATGAAGGCTTTTTAGGCAGAATATCTTATATCGACTCCTAAATCAGTACTAAACAGCTGTGTGAGTAATGTAAACAAAGAAATGAAAAATTAAGGCCATGCATCAGTACAGTGTGGGTGAAACTATTGTTAATATAATGTAATCACAAACAATTTGCTGTTTCTAAAGACAGCCTTGTGCTTTTGTTCATAGGTTTTATTGAATTCCATTTAAAACGAATTGCTCCAAAGTATCAAAAGAAGTAGTAGCCAAAGACCAAAATTTCTTGCAATAGCGTAAAAATGTTTTAGACCAGGTAAGAAGAAGTTTAGCTTCTTGCACATGTTGTAGAACGAGTTCTGTTCGTTCACTGTGTTGTGGGTTTTTGCCTCCGGCAGGATATTTGTACTGGATGAAATAATACTTGCGTTAACTCCTGTAACGTTACAACCAGACATGTGTAACGTAGTTTTGAAAGGTTTAACAGATGTTTATTATAGAACCTATATATCAAGCCAGCCAAGATTAACATGGACGACTCTACTTCTCAACCTCTCCTTGCCCAATATATTGATTTTCACATTAAACCACCACCAGTTATCTCTCTCTCCAATGAGACAACAGCTGTATTGTCTGGTAAGACTATGGCATCTTTACACTTTATATCACGTATGTCTACCAACAGTTCCTCTAATTTTGTTTCAGTGCAGTGCACAGACCTCTAAGGTGGGTACATGGCAGTGACTTCCGAAACAGGAAATCAGTATGTTGACATGTCAATTGGCATGTATGGAACCTTGGCAGAACCTCAGAATGGCCACACAAATTAGAGAAAGCATTGAAATCTACATATAAAATCATCAAAAGCATTTCAATGTCTGTTACAAACTCGGTTACAAACTGTTACATGCTTCCAGCAATATGTCATGCTTCAAATGGTTCCACTTGAGACAGAGACTGAAATATTTATACCCTCAGGTTACATGCCTTGATATTGATTTTTTGTCTTTTAAGGGCACTGGACTGGGCTGGTTCTATATTTTGGAAATCTTTGCTTTTCTCCAAATACAGAGGAACCTCAATTATCCGAAGGACATGGGCGGGAAATATTTATTTCGATTAATTGAATTTGAGATAAGTGAATGCCAGATAACATAGTTTAGACGAGTATAGGGACCTTGCAATCTTGCTAGATAATCTGAAATTCGGATAATTGAATGCTGGATATTCGAAGTTCCTCTGTATTTACATTTGGATTTCTGATGTACACTATCTGCATAGTTGTAGTATTCCTCTGAGACCTCACTGGTTGCGTATCTCTTTTGTTTTCCTCTGTTCTTGAAGAAGAAGGCCCTGTGTCTTAGAATGGTTGAGTTACTGGGTATGACTGTGTGACTTGTCTTCTGAGCATAGATTGTGCGAGGAATTGTAATCCTTTCTCCATTGCTATTGCATGAAAATGCACAAAGACAAAGCAATTGAATAATGCAAAAATCTTGATTTGTTGCTTGACATTTAATGACAATTGATCTGATAATATGCACCATACATTCTGCTAGACCATTTAACTGTGGATAGTGGAGTGATGATGTTGTATGGTTCATTCCCCACTTAATATACATTTCTTGAAATGGTTTTCCAGGAAAGTATTGTCCATTGTTAGACATTATCAGTTCTGGAATGTGGAATCAACTGAAAAAAGCAGTTACCATTTCAGTGATGCTTGCACTTGTTGTGCTATGCCATCTAACAATGGAAAATTTGGAGACGTAATCCATTATAATAATGTAATCTTCACCATAGAGTCATAGAGATGTACAGCATGAAAACAGATCCTTTGGTCCAACCCATCCACGCCGACCAGATATCCCAACCCAATCTAGTCCCACCTGCCAGCACCCAGCCCACATCCCTCCAATCCCTTCCTATTCATATACACATCCAAATGCCTCTTAACTGTTGCAATTGTACCAGCCTCCACCACATCCTCTGGCAGCTCGTTCCATACACGTACCACCTTCTGCTTCCAAACGTTGCCCCATAGGTCTCTTTTATATCTTTCCCCTCTCACCCTAAACCTATGCCCTCTAGTTCTGGACAACAGGGAAAAGACTTTGTCTATTTATCCTATCCATGCCCCTCATAATTTTGTAAATCTCTATAAGGTCACCCCTCAGCCTCCGACACTCCAGGGAAAACAGCCCCAGCCTGTTTAGTCTCTCCCTGTAGCTCAGATCCTCCAATCCTGGCAACATCCTTGTAAATCTTTTCTGAACCCTTTCAAGTTTTACAACATCTTTCCGATAGGAAGGAGACCAGAATTGCACGCAATATTCCAACAGTGGCCGAGCCAATGTCCTGTACAGCCGAAACATGACCTCCCAACTCCTGTACTCAATACTCTGACCAATAAAGGAAAGCATACCAAGCACCTTCTTCACTATCCTATCTACCTGCGACTCCACTTTCAAGGAGCTATGAACCTGCACTCCAAGGTCTCTTTGTTCAGCAACACTCCCTCGGACCTTACTATTAAGTGTATAAGTCCTGCTAAGATTTGCTTTCCCAAAATGCAGCACTTTGCATTTATCTTAATTAAACTCCATCTGCCACTTCTCAGCCCATTGGCCCATCTGTCCAGATCCTGTTGTAATCAGAGGTAACCCTCTTCGCTATCCACTACACCTCCAATTTTGGTATCATCTGCAAACTTACTAACTGTACCTCTTATGCTCGCATCCAAATCATTTATATAAATGACAAAAAGTAGAGGACCCAGCAGCAATCCTTGTGGCACTCCACTGGTCACAGGCCTCCAGTCTGAAAAACAACCCTCAACCACCACCCTCTGTCTTCTACCTTTGAGCCAGTTCTGTATCCAAATGGTTAGTTCTCCCTGTATTCCATGAGATCTAACCTTGCTAATCAGTCTCTCATGGGGAACCTTGTCAAACGCCTTACTGAAGTCCATATAGATCACATCTACTGCTCTGCCCTCATCAATCTTCTTTGTTATTTCTTCAAAAAACTCAATCAAGTTTGTGAGACATGATTTCCCATGCACAAAGCCATGTTGACTATCCCGAATCAGTCCTTGCCTTTCCAAATACATGTACATTCTGTCCCTCAGGATTCCCTCCAACAACTTGCCCACCACCGAGGTCAGACTCACTGGTCTATAGTTCCCTGGCTTGTCTTTATCGCCCTTCTTAAACAGTGGCACCACATTTGCCAACCTCCAGTCTTCCGGCACCTCACCTGTGACTATCGATGATGCAAATATCTCAGCAAGAGTCACAGCAATCACTTCTCTAGCTTCCAACAGAGTTCTCAGGTCCTGGGGATTTATCCACTTTTAACCATTTCAAGACATTCAGCACTTCCTCCTTTGTAATCTGGACATTTTTTAAGATGACACCATTTGTTTCTCTACAGCCTATATCTTCCATATCCTTTTTCCGCAGTAAATACTGATGCAAAATGTTAATTTAGTATCTCCCCCATTTTCTGTGGCTCCACACAAAGGCCCCCTTTCTGATCTTTGAGGGGCCCTATTCTCTCCCTTGTTACCCTTTTGTCCTTAATATATTTGTAAAATTCCTTTGGATTCTCCTTAATTCTGTTTACCAAAGCTATCTCATGTCCCCGTTTTGCACTCCTGATTTCCCTCCTACTTTCTTTACACTCTTCTAAGGAATCACTTGATCTATCCTGTCTATACCTGACATATGCTTCCTTCTTTTTCTTAACCAAACCCACAATTTCTTTAGTCATCCAGCATTCCCTATACCTACCAGCCTTCCCTTTCACCCTGACAGGAATATACTTTCTCTGGATTCTTGTTATCTCATTTCTGAAGGCTTCCCATTTTCCAGCCGTCCATTTACCTGCAAACATCTGCCTCCAATCAGCTTTCGAAATTTCTTGCCTAATACCATCAAAATTGGCCTTTCTCCAATTTAGAACTTCAACTTTTAGATCTGGTCTATCCTTTTCCATCACTATTTTAAAACGACTCGAATTATGGTCGCTGGCCCCAAAGTGCTCCCCCACTGACACATCAGTCACCTGCCCTGCCTTATTTCCCAAAAGTAGGTCAAGTTTTGCACCTTCTCTAGTAGGTACATCCACATACTGAATCAGAAAATTGTCTTGTACACATTTAAGAAATTCCTCTCCATCTAAACCTTTAACACTATGGTGGTCCCAGTCCATGTTTGGAAAGTTAAAATCCCCGACCATAACTACCCTATTATTTTTACAGATAACTGGGTCCTTACAAGTTTGTTTCTCAATTTCCCTCTGACTATTGGGGGGTCTATAATGCAATCCCAATAAGGTGACCATCCGTTTCTTATTTCTCAGTTCCACCCAAATAACTTCCCTGGATGTATTTCCGTCAATATCCTCCCTCAGCATGTTCTTGATACGTTTGGCTTGCCTCACATACATTCATGAGTTCGAGAGTGTGGTGCTGGAAAAGCACGGCAGGTCAGGCAGCATGCGAGGAGCAGGAGAATTGACATTTCTGGCATAAGCCCTTAATCAGGAATCATGAGTTGTTTAATATTCTGATTTATCACTCACCAGTACATAGATTTACTTGCTGGTCTTCTTAAATATTGAATACTCATTTATCCCTGGAAATAATGTTATCATCTTATCTTTGCATGGGTATTTTCAGTTTTAGAATTTGTTTGCTCTTGAAAATAAAATGTCATGATAAACCATGTTCATCTCTATTACATTACACATTGTCGGTTTTACCATAATGGATGTAGTTTGAATAATCTGAATTGTGACAACATAAAGATTTTTGCACACTGTTATGTCCGCCACTCATGAACCATTGGCCAGATAGAAGATTTTCGAAAGTCAAGATGAACTTCTGCGCTGTCACAGTGGTGTGATTCTGACACATGAGGAATTGGTGAGGCAATCTCTCATAGGTTGTGCCATATAGCAACCTATAAGAGATTGCCTCAGAATACATAATGGCATAATATTGTTAATTCTGTATCAATTTTAGCATTCAGGGTGTGAAATTCTGTTTTTTCAGGACATATGGTGGGTTAGATTAACAATACAAAAATTGTTTTTCACCCGCTTTACTGTACCACTTACCAATGTGTTTGCATTTGTGAACTTTAAGATTGGTTTGCAGCCAGTGTTGTGGTACTATAACATCTTGACAGTCCTCTGTGTTCTGTCCAGAACCTAGCTTGGCCTTTGGAACTAAATTTCCTGAACATACATATCCAATGCACTTTGATGCCACATGCTTTGGAGATATGAACAAAAGCCTTTGGTAGGAACGTCGAACTGTATCTCTAACTGATATTGTTTCTAAATTTCTTGAACATACATACACAATGCACTTTGATGCCACATGCTTTGCAGAAATGTTTGATAGTTGTATCAAACTGTATCTCTAACTGATATTGTTTCTTTGGTGAGCTTTGCTGAATGAAGCAACAACTCGGCAGCGTCGCAATGGCATCTATCTTCAACAATGCATCAATAATATTGTTCTTTTCCTTGCCCAGAAGATGTTTTAACTGGTGCAGATACAATTGCTAATGTGATTAATTCTTCTTTGAGAAATTGCCCTGATCCGCTTTGCGGGAACACCTTGCAGCGAAGGTGTCCAAAAAACTTTTGGGATTGTTGCCTCTATGACATAAATTGGACTCTGTTAATCCTGAAGTTAATCTCTACTTTGAGCTGCTCTCTAGGTCTCCACCAGACCTTCTCTGGCCTTTTTGATCTTCAATGGAAAGATCAGATGTATTATTTCTGCAAAGCAAAATAACAAGTCAGATTTTCAGAGATCTCTTCCCAGGATTACTTATCACTTGATCTGCAAAATAAAGCTGCATGCATTATTTGATAGTTACAATTCAATAATATAGAACTATAGACCAGTGAGCCTGAAGTCAATGGTCGGCAAGTTGTTGGAGGGAATCCTGATGGACAAGATGTACATTTTTTGGAAAGGCAAGGACTGATTAGGAATGGTTTTGTTTGTGGGAAATCATGTCTCACAAATTTGATTGAGCTTTTTGAGGAAGTAACAAAGTGGATTGATGAGGGCAGAGCAGTAGATGTGATCTATATGGACTTCAGTAAGGCGTTCAACAAGGTTCCACATGGGAGACTGACTAGCAAGGTTAGATCTCATGGAATACAGGGAGAATTAACCATTTGGATACAGAACTGGCTCAAAGGTAGAAGACAGGGGGTGGTGGTTGAGGGTTGTTTTTCAGACTGGAGGACTGTGACCAATGGAGTGTCACAAGGATCGGTGCTGCGCCCTCTACTTTTTGTCATTTATATGGATGATTTGGATGCGAGCATAAGAGGTACAAGTTAGTAAGTTTGCAGATGACACCAAAATTGGAGGTGTAGTGGACAGCGAAGAGGGTTACCTCTGATTACAACAGGATCTGGACCAGATGGGCCAATGGGCTGAGAAGTGGCAGATGGAGTTTAATTCAGATAAATGCGAGGTGCTGCATTTTGGGTAAGCAAACCTTAGCAGGACATATACACTTAATGGTAAGGTTCTGGGGTGTGCTGCTGAACAAAGAGACCTTGGAGTGCAGGTTGAAAGTGGAGTCACAGGTAGATAGGATAGTGAAGAAAGCAATTGGTATGCTTTCCTTTATTGGTCAGAGTATTGAGTACAGGAGTTGGGAGATCATATTGCAGCTGTACAGGACATTGGTTAGGCAACTGTTGGAATATTAAGTGCAATTCTGGTCTCCTTCCTGTCGGAAAGATGTTGTGAAACTTGAAAGGGTTCAGAAAAGATTTACAAAGATGTTGCCAGGGTTAGAAGATTTGAGCTATAGGGAGAGGCTGAACAGGCTGGGGCTGTTTTCTCTGGAGCGTCGGAGGCTGAGGGGTAACTTTATAGAGATTTACAAAATTTTGAGGGGCATGGATAGGGTAAATAGGCAAAGTCTTTTTCCTGGGGTCGGGAAGTCCAGAACTAGAGGGCATAGGTTTAGGGTGAGAGGGGAAAGATATGAAAGAGAGCTACGGGGCAACTTTTTCACACAGAGGGTGGTACATGTATGGAATGAGCTGCCAGAAGATGTGGTGGAGGCTGGTACAGTTACAACATTTAAGAGGCATTTGGATGGGTATATGAATAGGAAGGTTTTGGAGGGATGTGGGCTGGGTGCTGGCAGGTGGGACTAGATTGGGTTGGGATATCTGATCGGCATGGACGGGTTGGACCGAAGGGTCTGTTTCCATGCTGTACCTCTCTATGACTCTATGACTCTATATCATTTGCAACTCTACTCACCATTAACTGCTTGCCTTGCATTTTTTTTGTCAAAGGTAGTAGACTTTTTTAATCTATGTAGATTACAGAGCTTGTTTCTTTCTTTCTTTTAGTTGTTATGCCATGCTTTGTTTTTACTTTTCTCTCTTCTTTAATTTTGTATTAATGCTGCTTCTTTACTGGGCTTTATTTCCTATGAACTTTTAAGAAATCAAGGCTTCTCGTAGTATATTTCAGCCTGTAGATAGTGGTCAAACTGACTAAGGAGTAATTACATCATGTTGGCTTTTCTGTACCTTTTTACTAAATTGGAGAGAAAATGGCAGAATCAAAGAACCTTTTTTTTTAGATTACATTACAGTGTGGAAACAGGCCCTTCGGCCCAACAAGTCCACACCGACCCGCCGAAGGGCAACCCACCCATACCCCTACATTTACCCCTTACCTAACACTACGGGCAATTTAGCATGGCCAATTCACCTGACCTGCACATCTTTGGACTGTGGGAGGAAACCGGAGCACCCGAAGGAAACCCACGCAGCCATGGGGAGAACGTGCAAACTCCACACAGTCAGTCGCCTGAGGCGGGAATTGAACCCGGGTCTCTGGCGCTGTGAGGCAGCAGTGCTAACCACTCTGCCACCATGCCGCCCACAAGGTAAGCTTTAATAGTTTAGAAGTGTGTTTTTTAGTCCTTTAAATGTTGTATGTTCAAATGTTTATTCAAAAGGTTTCTGCATATAAATGGAGTGGATTATTTTACTGCTGTTTCTTCAACTTTTAATCATGTATGAAGTCTCTTGATAGTCTTTTTTTAACTTCTAAATCGGAGAGTAAGCTGTTGGGAGCAAACAATCGTTTTGAGAGAGAGAAAGATTTTTTGATGAAATGTTGGAGACTTCAACTGCTTTATATATAAGTTATTTATTTTGGCTTTGAAGAGATGTAAATTTGGAACCTTGATCCAACTGTATTTCTATTGATAGTCAATAATGAGTAAAAGACCAAAGTTTGTTTTCCACAACTACTTCAGAGATGATTGTCAAAGGAATAGCTACAAAAATTGAGTTGTCTTATCCATAATTGTAAAGATAACCTGACAGTTGTTCCATTTCCAGTGATGACCCTTCAAGTATATTAATATTATACTAAATGATTCTTCAAAACCTGGAATGATTATTATTGCTGCTAGTTTAATATTTTTGTTAAAGTTTTTATATCACCTGATATATATAGCACATTTTGTATCACTGCATTGTATTATTATGAAAACCTGGCCTAGAAGTTGGGTTTTCTACATATTTTGTCATAGGGGTTTCATGTGTTACTCTTAATATCTCAACGATATCTGTACTGCTACCTGATGAATAATTACACAATCTTTCCACTGCATGTCTACTTGCTCATCAAAATTCCATTTTTAACATTCTGGAACTCATTCATCTTCAGCTTCTGTGTGGTTGACTGATTTAACTTGCTTAGCTCTGGATCTGTCTTCTGAGTACCACTTAAAGAATACTTACTAAATCCTTCGTTTGAAGTATCCTCATCTCAAAAGAAAGTTTGAGTTACTCTAACAGCTGCCTGTGGTACCACTTTGAACTCTGATGTTGAAAATTGTTTTGATCTCAGCAGATCATAGAAAAATACCTGGAAATTATTTTTGTAACAGTTCCATCTCTTTAACATTACTCTGACTCTCTGAGATTGTGAAAAAAACTGCCATTTTTCCTCTAGCTGAATAATGTTTTCTGACTAAATCAACAGAAAATTACTGAGTAACTCCTACTGTCACCCAGCTGTTTGTTTGTGATGTCTATTGTAGGCTGGGCCGAGATGTGAGCAGTCTTGGCCCTCCTTCTCCCAACTGCAGGAACCGTGCTCTGGGGTTGTCTGATGGTTCATAAAACAAATATCACAGATACATCTGCTGTTATCATCCTGCTGAATTGTGCAGTGTGTCATGCCACTTACATATTTAATTTATTCCATAGTCTGGTATAAACAGGACTGGACAGGCATAATGTTCTTTCCAAAACAGAAAAGAAATACAATCCTTAATCTGTGGTGGGGAATACCGATCTCAATGATTCATGGATGTGAATGCTCCTTCCCTTCCTGGCTTCAGCTAATTGTTTTGTTGTCCAGGGCCATTTGTTTATGATAATAACATTTATAATGTTTTAATTGAGTTATACAATGGCTGCTGTCCCGTACTGTTATTTATGATGATGTCTCTTCCCTTTTCTTAACTGCATTAGAGAATGACAGTTATGTTGCACTACAATTTGTCTTAATCCTAGTTTCAGTAGTATTTCAATGAACCAGAGTTTTGCCTGACTCATCCTTCTGCGAAGTTACAATTAACGCCTTTACACTGTCATGGTCACCTCTGGCTTGAAGTTTGGTTCTTTATAATTTACAGTTCAAGGACTTGGTTTTAGTCTTTTTTTTTAAAAGACCTTATGATCTTACAGTTCAAGAAAGTTAGCCTTGTCTGCTCCAATCTCCTCCTTTACTCTGATCAAGTCTCCTTGATGTCACCACCATGGATGTGCTTATTGCATTCAATCAAGGGTGAATCCTTTCAGACTCATATACAATACAGGCTGTCTAGCCTGCTTCTAGCTCTCCACAAGCCAGAACTGCTCCCAAAAATTGAGAAAACTGGGGACGTGAAATGATAATTAACAAGGCTGGTAATAGGTCTAAGCAGCTACTGCATCATGAGATCAGGTAGTCTGTTAGGAAATGCTAGGAAACTGTTGTTTGAAGAAGTCTGGAGTGGATCTTTGAGATACTGACGTTTCTTTTTGTGGACAGCTGTAGCCTGTCACAGCTGCAGCAGAGGTTTATTTGAGAAAAAGGAGGATGAAGGGAAAGGTTTTCATACCCCTGGGGCTATTTCAATTATTTGATTGCAACTACCTCCTGGATCCCACCTTCAGCCAAAGGACAGGCTGCTGAAGGACTGCCCTAGTGATCCAGTCAGAGATGGGAATATCAGGCTAATGCTGAAAAGATTTAACAGTGACAAACTAATTGTCTTTCATTGATGGATGGGCTCACAACATCCATGTTGTGGGGAAAGATTGGAATCCTAAGACTGAGAAAGAAGCTACCATCAGGGGGTGTCTGTCTGCACAAAGTGTGATGCTAACTGATTGACGCAGATCTTCTCCTTGCTATCCTAGCTGCATGATAAATCTTATGGCCAATCCTGCCAGAGGAGTCTCCAAAGAGTTGCTGTAAATCTGAATTGACTGGACATTTCAAACCATAATGTCCTCAACAACTACATCACTGTTGTCTTTGAAACTTGATCCAGAGCAATGGTTCAACCTTTACACTAGACATTAAATTTGATGGGCTTCTCACTAAGAATACTTGTGGCATTGAGATTGAATGGATTAGCAGATAACCAACAGCCTTTGGAATCGTATATGGAGACTCTGCTATAAACCACACACCAGAAGGTCAAACTAGTAAAGTGGGTTGTTCTTCTGCCTACCTGTACCATTACTGTCCTTGAAGGCTTGTGCCAGCTGCCGTCAACTGTTTGGTGTCAGACTTTGCTAGATTATCACATGTCACATGTAGTACAACTTCCGCTTGGTACAAATCTGGGAGCTAGCTTTGTTACTCTAGAGAAAGAGTTAGGATACCTGTACAAATTGCCATAGTCAAAAGCAAAGATGCTTACCTCCATTCACGAATGCCCACAGGTGGCCTTAAACTTGCGACCACCATAGACAGACTGGAGGAGACATTTCTAACTTCATTACAAAGATGGAGTTGGAGGAGACCCAAAGATCGCTATTTGTTATCACTCTTACTAAATATGGATCAAATTTCAGTAAAAATGACAATCGCATTTGCTGTGACCTAATAATTAAATTGATGTAATTTAAAATGGGTGGTTATTGGACCAGTTTCTTGTTCATAGAGTTGGAGGCAGATACCAACCAATTAAGGGGAAGGAGGCTTAGAGTTGTAAATAGTTGTTGTTTAATGTTCACTTTTGGCAGTAAAGAATAAATTGATACTTTTCTTTAAGCAGTGGAATTTGGGAGTTCTCTGTTACTCACACTTTAACTGATTATGAGGCAAGGTGAGCTTTTCTGAGTATTTGGTTTAATTAACAGAAAGGTTCGCTGCCATGTTGTAACAGTTTGGGGGCTCAGGTCCACGATTTGGACAGGTTTAAGCAGATCCAGTCTGAGATTTGGACAGATTTGAATTGTTTTGGGGTACAAAAGATCCTAATAGATATAAACACTTGCCAAATAGTGTCCTAGGTATTTAAATAAACTGTAGGTGAGACAATTTCTTTAATTTGGGCTACTTGTGGCTGGTTAAATTAAAAGTGAGAGAAATGGCTCTTAAGATTGCTAAAGAGGTTCTGGGGTTTGAAGATGATTCCCAAATTTGCCAAGAAAGTTTAGAAAGACAGAAGAAGGACATACTTTTAGAATTAGCAAATAAGTTAGAACCGGGTCTAACCAGGGACGAAGGAAAGCTGAAATTGTAAGGGAGTTAGTCAAGCACTGAGGTGTCTCAATGAAACAGACAAGTACAGTAGAGTTAGAAAAACTTAAATTACAATTGAGGCAAATGGAGTTAGAAAATAAAGAATGGGAGAGAGAACGATAAACAGAGAGAGAGAGAAGAAAGAAAGACAGAGGAAAATGAAAGGGAGAGTGAAGAGAGAGAAGGTTCTTAGCTGAGCAAAGAAAGAGAAAATAAAGAGAAAGAGAGGGATAGAAGAAAGGTAGAGAGAAAGAGAGAGTAAAGAAAGAGTAAAGGAGAGAGAATTTGAACTTCAGAAGTTGTGACTTCGTCAGGACAGTCAAGTTAATAGGATAGAGATGAAAAGTGAAGGTAGTGATAGATACAAATGTGCTAAAACACAGCCACATTTTAATGAGAAAGATGTCAAAGCCTTTTTTATTTCATTTGAAAAATTGACAAAGCAGATGGAGTGTTTAGAGGACTTGGGGGTAATACTATTTCAGACTGAGCTGGTAGGCAGAGCTAGTGAGGTATTTGCCATGCTGTCAGATGAGAGGTCCAGAGATTATGAAGAGGCCAACAGGCTATTTTGAGTGCTTATGAATTGGTGCCAGAAGAGATAGACAGCGGTTTAGAAACATAAAGAAGGAACTGGGTCAGACTTCTGTTGAGTTTAAAAGAATTAAACATAGTAATTTTGATAGATGGGTGCGGGCCTTAAAAATAGATAAGACCTATGAGGTTCTAAGAAGATTATTCTGCTGGAGGAGTTTAAAAACTCACTTCCAGAGATGATAAGAATGCATGTAGATGAACAGAAAGTTCAAGAAGTGAGAAGACAACCAGAGATGACAGATGGGTATGCATTGGTGCATAAGGCAAAGTTTAGCTTCTGGAAAGTATTTTGTCCTGTGAGGGATAGAAGTTCGGAGAAGGTGAAATCCTACATTACAAAACAAAGAGCACACTGGTAAGTTTACCACAGCTTAAAAAAGAAGCCCAGGAGGGTGAAAAGAAGATGAAAGGCCTCAGGTATTCTCACTGTAATGGAGTGAGACATCGGAAATTACAGTGCTGGTGGTTTAAGAAGAAAACTGGTGAAAGATATTTTCACTGCCAGGAGGTGGAACATATCAAATCACAGTGCTGGTTGTTAAAGAAATGCACTGTGGGAAAAGGTGTGGTAAAAGAAGCTAAGCCAATGGCATTCATGAAAGTAGTAAAGGAAACTCCAAGAAAAGTTGAGGAGCTGCAGGGAAGTGCACACCCTAGGCAGGGGCTGGGTATGAAGTTAGTGCCTGATCTCTATAAAGAATTTGCCTCTGTGGGTAAAGTTTACTCAGAAAGAACGGGGGAGAAGGGAAATAAGTTATGATTTTGAGAGATACGGGATCTAACCAGTCTCTAACAGTAAGAGATTACTGTATTTGCACTCTTTCTGACCTGTTACCCAAGAGATTGGTATTTTGTAAAATAGATGGACAGAGATGTGGCATTCCCCTTTGTAAGATCAAATTGGAGAGCTAACTCAAGACTGAGGAAGTATCAGTGGGAGTGATTTGACAGAGTGTCATTTCCAGGAATACAGTTTGTCCTTGGGAATGGTTGAGCAGAATCCAAGGTGGGAATGATACCTTTATTGTGGAGAAGCCAAAGGAAGACAGAGTGTCATTTCCAGGAATACAGTTTGTCCTTGGGAATGGTTGAGCAGAATCCAAGGTGGGAATGATACCTTTATTGTGGAGAAGCCAAAGGAAGACCAGGGAACTGAGGTGTTGAAAGAAAAATACCCTGGAATTTTTCCAGATTATGTGTAAAAAGATTGCACTGTCATAATTCACAACATGAAGCAAAAATTAAAAAGAAAGATGAAGGAGTTGAGGTTCAGTTAGCGGACACCCTTTTTGATGTAATGGTGCAGGAAAATCCTGAATAAACAGAGGGTCAGGCCGAAGTGTTTAGTCCTGAAAGGCTAATGGACTTACCACAGAAAGATGAGACAATAAAAGATATATGTGTTGATGCATACTCAGAAAAGGAGTCAGAGAATATTCCTGTGGTTTATTATCTTAAACATAGCTACCTCAGACAAAAATGGAGACCACGGCAGGTTAATGCAGAGGAGAAATGGGCAGAAGTGCACCAGATTGTGTTGCCTGTAGCATACAGACAGGAAATGCTATGGGTAGCACATGAATTAACAGTAGGAGGCCACCTAGATAAGGAAGATTTGGCCTAAGGTACAAAAGCATTTACATTGGCCTAGAATGCTCAAGGATGTGATTTACGTTTGCTGTACATGTCATGCATGCCAAATATTGGGTAGGCCACAGGTAGTAATAAAACTAGCACTTTTGTTACCAATTCCACATTTTGAAGAACTTTTCACATGCATTATGATTGACTGTGTAGGTCCCCTCCCGAGAATTAAAAGTTAGAACCAGTACTTGCGAACCATAATGAATGTGTCTACCAGATTTCTGGAGGCAATTCCATTATGGAGTATTAAGGCAAAAAGGGCGGGAGAGGATTCAGTTGCTTTCTTCACACAGTATGGGCTACATACACAGATTCAATCAGACCAAGGGTCTAATTTTACTGCTATGCTGTTTAAGGAAGTCATGGATAGCTTAGGCATATAGCACTTTAAAAATCAAGTGCATATCATCCTGAATCCTATGGAGCTTTGGAAAGGTGGCATCACACCCTGGAAACCTTGTTAAGAGCGTACTCTCAGGATTACCAGAGTTATTGGGATAAAGGTTTCCCATTCATAGTCTTTGTCATTAGGGATGCCCCAAATGAATCTATCCAGTTTACTCCCTTTGAGTTAATATTCGAACATGAAGTGAGAGGGCCTTTGAAATTAATTAAATAGAAATTGCCAGGGTCAAAGTCTGAAATCTCACACTTGGATTATGTATCTGAGGTGAAGGACAGATTAAATCAGGTAGGTGAGTTAGCTAAACAGCACCTGAAGAGGGCACAGCATAGAATGGAGCAAATGGCAGATAAAGACTCTAAACTTTGGATGCTTTCCCATGGGGATGATGTATTAGTATTGTTAGGCAGAAGTGGGTACCGCAGATGCTGGAGATTAGCATCAAGATTAGAGGGTGCTGGAAAAGCACAGCAGGTCAGACAGCATCCGAGGAGCAGGAAATTTGACTTTTTGGGAAATTCCTGATGAAGGGCTTTTGCACTAAAGGTTGATTTTCCTGCTCCTTGGATGCTGCCTGACCTGTTGAACTTTTCCAGCACCACTTTAATTTTGACTGTATTACTATTGTTACCAGTGATAGGATATCCCTTCAAAGCCAGATTTAGTGGTCCCTATCAAATTGAGAAAAAGTTGAGTCAGGTAAACAATCTGGTAAGGATGCCAGATAGAAAAAAAGTGTATCGGGTATGTCATTGAATATGTTGAAACCTTATCATAATAGAAAGAGAGCACTGGAGAAACAGTTGTTAGTTATTGCCCTGCAGAGTGAGGAATCAAATCCAGATGTTGTAGAGTTTGATGTGCCTCAAAATACGTTAAACAATGAGGAAGTCATTGAGGAGTTGGTTAGGTTAGTGAACTATCTCAGGGCAAAGAACACGGTTGAAAGATTTGTTGCAGCATTATAAGGACATATGCAGGACTAAGATGGGGAGGACTAATGCTATTGTGCATGAGGTAGAAGTAGGGAATGCTGTTCTGATAAAACAACACCCCTACAGGCTTAATCCTTTCAAAGTTACACAGGTCCAGAAGGAAGTGGATGCAATGCTCAATGGAGATATCATCAAACTGAGACAGAACAACTGGAGTTTGCCGATCGTGTTAGTTCCCAAACCTGACAGGACTCAATGATTTTGTGTGGACTATCGGAAGGTCAACATCATAGCAAAATCAGACTCATACCCAATACCAGGAATGGAGGACTGTACAGAGAAAGTTGGACAAGCCAGTTACATCATAAAGTGGGTCTTACTGCGTGGTTATTGGCAGATACCTTTATTAAAGAAAGTGAAAGAAGTTTATGTGTTTGTAATTCCAAATGCCTTTTGGAATTATCAATTCAATTCAAAGTGATGCCTTTTGCAATGAAAAAGGCACCAGCCACATTCTAAAGATTCATGAACAGAATTGTGGCTGGGTTAACAAACTGTGCAATCTATCTGGACGATGTAGTAATCTTTAGTGAATCATGGAATGTTCACATGGTACAGTTGATAGAGCTCTTTGAATGATTAAGAGAAGCAAAACTGGTAATATACTCAAACAGAATTCACGCAGTCAGAGGCGACGTTCTTAGGACATAATATCTGTCATGGAAGATTGACCCCAAGGAATGTAAAGATGAAAGTCATTGAGGAATTCCCATTACCAATTTCAAAGAAAGAGGTGCTTCGATTTTTGGGACCAAGTGGATTCTACTGGAAGCTTGTTCACATCTTCAGCAGCGTCGTGACACCGCAAACAGAATTTCTGAAGAAGAATACAAAATTTCAGTGGACAGAACAGTGCCAGGAGGCATTTGACAATTTAGAAGCAGTATTAACCACCACACCAGTTTTATCTACACCAAATGTTTTGAAACCCTTCAAAGTTGCAATCGATGCTCGCGACACTGGAGTTGGAGTTGTGCTGCTACAGGCAGATGACAATGGAATTGAATGGCCAACTGGCTCTTTTGAAAGAAATTCAACACCCACCAGAGAAAATACTCTACGATTGAAAAGGAATTATTGATTTTGGTACTGGCCTTACAATATTTTAATGTTTGTGATGAACAATGTTTTGGAGACAGTTGTATACACAGATCACAATCCTCTTACATTCTTGGAATGACTTAAAGACAAGAATATGAGACTGTTTCATTGCAGTCTTATGTTACAGATATTTAATATACAAATTGTACATGTTTCGCGTCAGAAGAATGTGATAGCAGAATTGAATTGAATTGAATTGAATTGAATTTGTTGTGATGTGTACCAAGGCACAGTGAAAAGCTTTGTCTTGCAAGCAATACAGACAGATCACATAGTTTAGTATCACGGATAAGTAAATAATAGGTAAACAGTGGCAAAAACAAAAACAAAGATACAGGCAAATGTTAAGAGTTTGTGAGTCCATTCAGTATTCTAACAACAGTAGGGTAGAAACTGTTTTGAAACAGGCTGGTGCGTGTGTTCAGGCTTCTGTACCTTCTGCCCAATGGTAAAGGCTGTAGAAAAACATTGCCAGGGTGGATGGATCTTTGAGAATGTTGGTGGTCTTTCCTTGACAGCCGGCCTGGCAGATGGATTCTCTAGATGGGAGGTTGGCCTTTGTGATTGTCCAGACCGAATTCACCACTCTCTGTAACTGTCTCTGATCTTGAATGGTACAGTTGCCATATCAGATAGTGATACATCCAGACAGAATGCTCTTGATGGCTCACCTAAAAAATTGGCAAGGGTATTCACCATCATGCCAAATTTCCTCCGCTGCCTGAGGAAGAAGAGGCGTTGGTGGGCCTTTGTAACTAGTGCGTCCACATGAAGAGTCCAAGAAAGCTTGTTGTGGATGACCACTCCCAGGAGTTTGACACTCTCCACTCATTCCACCTCTGTGCTGTTAATGTATTGGGGGAGCATGAGTAACATCCCGCCGAAAGTCAATAATGCCGGCATTGAGAGCTAGGTTGTTCTCAATGCACCATTTTTCCAGGTCTTCCACCTCCCATCTATAGTCTGATTCATTGCCATCTAAGATTTGACTGACTATGGTGGTGTCATCAGCAAGCTTGTAAATGCCATTCATCTGGTATTTCACGACGCAGTCATGGGTAGACAGTGAGTACAGTAGGGGGCTGACTCCGCACCCCCTGGGGGGCTCCAATGTTGAGTGTTAGTGAGGATGAAATATGGTCCCCAATTTTAATTGATTGTTGCCTGTGGGTCAGGAAACTGAGTAGGGCTAAATCCGAGATCACTAGGTTTAGTAATCAGTCTCAAGGGGATAATAGTGTTGATGGCTGGACTGTCGTCAATGGTAGGATTCTTACATCGCTGTTCTTGGTGTCAAGATGTTCTAGGGAGGAGTGAAGGGCAAGTGATATGGAATCTGATGCAGATCTGTTGGTGAGTGGGTCAAAGGTAGTGGGCAGGCTGGAGTTGATTAATGCCATGACCAATCTTTCAAAGAACTTCATGACCACCAAAGTTAGGTCCACTGAGCTGTAGTCTATGAGACATGCTGCATGACTCTTCTTAGGCACAGGGATGATGTTGGCCCTCTTCAAACAGGCTGGGACAGGGGCCTGACCTCTGCCAGTCGATCTGCGCATTCTCTGAGTGCACGGCCTGGTACTCCGTCTGGTCCCATCGCTTTCCTTGGATTCACATGAAGGAAAACTGATCTGACCTCTGATGTGGTGACTATTGGGTTAGGTTGATATTGATTTGTCAAAATAGGTATTACCTCTCCACCGAAATTCTGCTCAAAGCGAGCATAGAAGACATTGAGACAATCTGGGAGGGATATGCCATCATCTGCTATCTTGCACTGTCTCTTTTTAGAACCTGTGATGTCATTCAGTCCTTGCCATAGTCGCTGGGTGTCTGTCTGGGCCCCTAGTTTGGATCAGTATTTGTCCTTGGCTGTCTTAATGGCTCTGCAAAGGTCATACTTGGATCCTTATCTGAAGGCCTCACGCCTGGTTTTTAGCAGGTTCTGTATGTCCTGATTCATCCAGGGTTTCTTGTTGGGGAACACCCGATTGCCTTCCTCGGTCTGCAGTCCTCCACACTTGCTGATAAAATCTGTGACGGTGGTGGTGTACTCGTCCAAGATACCTGTGAATTGTTTGAACATGGCCTTGATCAGCTGATTCCAGACAGCACCAGAGTTGATCCTCTGCCTCCTTCGACCAGCACTGGACCGGTATCCGCGAGGGGGTCTCCTGCTTGAGCTTTTGCCTGTAAGCCGGGCGAAGAAACACGGTATTGTGGTCAGAATTCCCAAAATGAGAACAGGGGATGGAGCAATAAGCAGCTTTCACAGCGGTGAAGCAATGATCTAAGATGTTCAAGCCCCTGGTGGGGCAGGTAAAGTTCTGGTGGTACTTGGGTAACACCTTCCTTAGATTGGCTTGATTGAAGTTGCCAGTTACAATAAACAGGGCATCGGGGTGTTCCATCTCCAGGGTGTTAGTGGCGGTACAGCACATTCAGAGCTTCTTCAACTTTTGCTTGTGGCAGTATGTTCACAATAGTTAGTATAGCAGCAGTAAATTCCTGTGGTAGATAGAAGGGGCGGCATTTGATGGTGAGGAATTCAAGGTTTGGGGAGCAATGGCTGCTCAGGGTTGCAATGTCCGTGCACCAGAAGTTGTTGATTAAAAAGCAAACCCCTCCACCCTTTGTCTTACCCGAGGACGCTGTATGATCCATACGATGGATAGAAAAACCATCAGCCTGAAGTGTGCAGATGGATTGAGCCATGTTTCTGTGAAGAAGAGTGCGCAATAGTCCCACAGTTCATGCCGGAAGCTTAGCCATGATCTGTTCATCCATCTTGTTCTCCAGAGATTGTACATTTGCTCAGAGTAAGCTAGGAAGGGGGATCTTGAAACCACGTAGCCTCAGTCTCACTAGCAGGCCAGCACACTTACCCCGCTTCCTCACAGATTTCTTACATTTGAGTGGTCCGGTGGTCTGGTGGAGTGGAATGTGACTGCTTCCAGTTAAGTGATCCTTCCTAGGACCCTGTGGAGCAGGTAGATGGAGTTTAGTGTATTTTTGCAGAGGGTCTGCCTTGGACCCAGTATAGCAGGTAATTTGCTGTGTTTTCTTTATTGGAAGGAGTTTGCTTAGGACCCAGTGGAGAAATTCCTGGTTTCATTTGCTGCTGATTTGCTGTTCCAGGTCCAGCCACGTTTTTTGCACAAGTATTTGGGCTACTCTCCAGGTGCTTTCTGACAGATTTCATGTCAGGCAGGCGTTTTATGGGGTCGGGAGCATTTGTGTTGGTTCTCATGCAGATTTAACAGATAAAGTGCGGATGAGATTGAATAGATACCAATGTTATATATGTGTGCAGAAATTAATATGAACTTAGACTAATGTCCTCTGTATTTCCTTGTAAAGGGGGTTAAGAATTAGAAAAAAAAGGTGCCATCTTTTCATTATGATGGTTCTTTATTTTTCTTAAGAGTGACGGTGTTATGAAGTTGAAGGTGTGTCCTATACCTTTAAGAGAGAGTGAAAGCTGTTTTGCACTGAGAGCTTGCAGGCACCTGTCATGTGACTGACTAGGGGTCTCAGATGTACTGGAAAGTTGAAAATATATAACATTTGGCTGTGAAATAAAGACCTGAGTTTTGGTTGCTTTTTTTGCAACTGTTTGGTTAAATTCAAACAGTTTAAATTATGCCCAAGGATACCAAAACCCAATCGAATTTGAATTTATTGCTTTGCCAACCTCAAACCAATGAGATGATCTGATGTTAGGGAGTATAAAGAAGCAGACATTTTGAAAGTTAGCCAGTGAGAGTAACTGCCATTCAAATCATTCTCTATCAAAAGTGCCTTTCCATATGAAACTTCTTTGGAGGAAAAGATAGAAGACAACCTAGGGAGACATTCAACCGAAAGAAGGAGGACTCCGGAGATGACATCCGCTGTATGGTTTTGAAATTTAGGTGATGTAATTTTAATATGGGTGGCTATTGGAACAGTTTCTTGTTCATAGAGTTGGAGGCAAATAACAAGCAGTTCAGAGAAATGAGGCTTAGAGTTGTAAATAGTTGTTGTTTAATGTTCACTTTTAGCATTAAAGAATAAATTGATATTTTGTCTTTAAATAGTGGAATTTGGGAGTCCTCTGTCACTCATACTTTAACAGATGATGAGGCGAGGTGAGCTCCTCTGGGTGTTTGGGTTAATTAGCAGAAGGGTTCACTGCCTGTGTCGTAACAACAAAAATAAATATTATCATCCTTGAGGAATACTTTCTAATGCCCTTTGGCATCTAAAGACTTGCAGGTGAAAAATGCCTTTATAATTTTATGGATAAACTGACACACTGAACTTCTTTTTGCTATGCACAAATTTGCTGGCAATAATAAAGGATTCAATTTTCAGACATTCTTTGTTGATGTAACAAATCAGTGCCCACAATGTCACAAAACCAGTCAGTCTCCATTCAGTACCTGCTTCAATGAGTAAGGCAACAGAAGCTAGTGATGCAATATTAGTGTTTCCTAAAGGGAGTATTGAGGAAGTCATACATTACTCAAGGACAGATAATATATTTTGCTTTCATGCACATGTCATGGGAAATTAAACAAGTGGATACCTCATGGGAAATAAAACAAGTTCAGGCAAATGTTTTAGGAAATGAGAATTTGTTGTTATTGGTGTCCAGATCTTTTAAATGCCTAAAGGGAGTTACTAAAATAAAATATTTGGAAATATTGGAGGGGGGTGGAATAATTTTACTCTGTTGATCTACAAATTAATTAAATGGTAGAAGAACATGGTGGCATGATTGATTGAATTAACACACAACAATTACAGTGAGGCTGTATTCACTATTATTATTCACTACTCAATTTTTTAAAGTATAATTCAATCAGACATGGCCTGCCCAGCTATATGTACAGGAATAAATACAGAAAACAGGGATTTTCTGCCCAAACTGTCCTGACTTTCTATTTTACTTGAATGGGATGTTGCTGTTGTTGTCAAAGCCAACATTTCTACTGAGTGGTTGCAGTTCAGGCTTTACCACATTGCTGTGGGTTAGAGATATGTATAGATCAGACTGAGTGAGGATCACAGATTCCTTCCCTGAAGGACAATAGTGAAACCAATGCAACTTTTTTAAACCAAAAAGATAATCAATCCTAGCTGCTTTAGTTGCCATTACTGAATATCTCATTTCAGATTTTTATCAGTTAAAGTTCAACCTTCTACTACACCAGGATTCCAATGCATGTGTGCAGAGCTTGTCCCAAAACTAGTCCAGTGACAAGGCAATTAATCAACTAACTGCAAACTCTAGATTTCCAGATTGAAGTGTGCATGTATGGATTCCAAACATTGCAGTTCGATATACAATGTAATAACAATGAACAATGAGGGCAGAATCTAATGGGGTTGAACAGTGTGGGTTATGATGAGATGTCTGGAATAATTGGATATTGGTATGTAGTTGTGGGATAATTGGACTGGTGTTAGTTTTTGAATTATATCATACTCCAGAATTTAGTTAGTGTTATGAGACTATAAAGTATTCCCACCAGTGACTTATTTTCCTTGCAATTTCTTATCTCCAAATTAATTCTACATTTTGATCTTGCAAGCCGATTTTTTTTTTAACTATGATCACACTTTATGGGCAGAGCTACATCACCACCTCCATTTCCTTTCTCACTATCATTTTGAAATGTCACGCAAGAGGAGGCAATGGCCCAGTGATATTATTGCTAGATTATTATCCAGAAACTCAGCTAATGTTCCGTGGACCCTGGTTTGAACTCAATCAAAAAAATCTGGAATTTATAATCATGACCACAAATCCATTGCCAATTGTCGGAAAAACCTATCTGACTCTCTAACATCCTTCAGGGAAGAAAATCTGTCATTCTCACTTGGTCTGGCCTACTGTGATTCCTGACCAATAGCAATGTAGTTAATCCTCAACTACCCTCTGAAATGGACTAGCAGGCCATTCAATTGTATCAATTGCTACGAAGTCTAAACAAAGAAATGAATTTGGATGGACCACTTGGCATCAACCTGGGCAGTCCTCACTAACATCTGGGAGCCAGCACCAACATTGGGAGAGCTGTCTCATAGACTATTGCTTGACATAGTTATTCTCATAGAATCATACTTTACAGACAATGTCCCAGACACCACCATCATTCCTGGATATATTCTAACATACTGGCAGAACAGACCCAGCAGAGGTGGCAGCACAGTGATATATAGTCAGGCGAGATTTGCCCTGCGAGTCTTCACCATTGTTTCTGGACTTCATGAAGAGTCATGGCTTCACTTTAAACATGGGAAAAGAAAAGCTCTTGCTGATTACCATGTACCACCCTCCCTCTGCTGATGAATCAGTGCTTCTCCATGTTAAATAACAGTTCGAGGAAGTACTGAAGGTGGCATGAATGCAAAATGTACTCTTGGTAGAGGATTTCAATGTCCACCACAAAGAATAGCTCAGCAGCAGCACTACTGATCGAGCTGGTCCAGTCCATAGCTACTAGACTGGGTCTGCGGCAGATGGTGAGGGAACCAATAAGAAGGAAAAACATACTTAACCTCATCCTTACCAATCTGCTGGCTGCAGATACATCTGTCCATGATAGTATCAGTAAGAGTGACCACAGCACAGTTTGTGTGGAGACAAAGGCCCAATTTCACATTGAGAATAATCTCCATTCTGTTGTATGGCATTATCACTGTGCTAAATGGGTCAGACTTCAAATAGATTAAGCAAATCAAGACTACATTAGAATTAGGTTTATTGTCACATATGCTCTCACATGAGTACAGTAAGAAATTACTGCTTTACAAAGTCACTACCTAGGTACAGCTTCTTAGAAATAAATTAGAAAAATGAAGAAATAAAAAGTCCAGCATTAAAGACACTCACTTTGTCTCAGGCAAAAAAGATATTTAGTACATAGTCTTTGGAACAAATTACAAGAATAAAGAAATAAAAAGCTCAATTACAGTCTTTCCATGCAGAGGAGACGGAACAAATGGGTCCACACTGGGCCTTGCCTGCAAACCACGCCTGGCCTTACTTTGAGGCTCTTAAAGCTGGGAGTCTGTTCTGGCTTCACTCCGGACATCGATGATGCCGCCTGAGGCTGGGAGGCAAGAAGAATGAAGAACAAAAGAAAGCACAACAAGACAGAAAAAAAAGAAAGAAACGGACAGAACCGATGTGCTTCAGCTCAGGAGTCCTACTCCGCCGCCATCATGGATCAGTTTTCCCCATCTTGGATCAAACTAGGCAGCCATGAGGCACTGTGGGACATCAACAACAGCAGAATTTTACTCCAGCAAAATCCTTAACCTCATAGCCTGGCATATCCCCCACTCAAGCATTACCATTAAGCCTGGGGATCAACCCTGGTTCAATGGAGAGTGCAGGAGAACATGCCAGGAGCAGCACCAGGCATATCTAAAAATGAGGTGTCAACCTGGTGCAACTACCAAACAGGACTACTTATATGCCATAAAGCTTTAGTAGCAAGTGATAGACAGTGCTAAGTGATCCCACAACCAACAGCTCATATCTAAGCTCCGCAGTCATGACACATTGAGGCATGAATAGGGATGGATAATTAAGCAACTCAATGATGAAAGAACCCAATATATCAGTGTAAAAGAAAAAGTTGAAGCATTCTCAGCAATCTTCAGCAGAAGTGCCAATTGGTTGATACACTTTGACCTCCTCCAATAGCACCAGCATCACTGATGTGAGTCTTCAGCCAATTCGATTCACTCGACATGAAAACAAGAAATGGTCAGTTTCAATGGATACAGCAAAGACTATGGGCCTTGACATCATTCCAGCAATAGTACTGAAGACTTGTTCTCCAGATCTTGCTGCTCCCCGAGTCAAGCTGTTCCAGTATAGTTACAACACTGGCATCTATCCGACAATATAGAAAATTGTGCAGGAACATAAAAAGCAGGATAAAACCAATTCAACCAATTACTGTCCCATCAGATTTTTCTCAATCATCAGTAAAGTGATGGACGGTGTCATCAGCAATGCTATCAAACAGTACGTTCTCAGCAATAACCTGCTCAGTGATGCACAGTTTAGATTCCAGCAGGGCCACTCAGCTCCTGACCTCTTCACAGCCTTGGTTCAAGCATGGATAAAAGAGCTAAATTCCAGAGATGAGGTGGGAGTGACAGCCCTTGACATAAACACCACATTCAACTGCTTGTGGCATCAAGGAGCCCTCAATGGGAATCAGGTATCAAACTGTTCAGTGGCTGGAGTCCTACCTGGCACATAGGAAGATGGTTGTGGTTGTTGGATGTCAGTCATCTCAGCTTCAGGATACCTCTGCAGGAGCTCCTCAGTGGAGTGCCCTAGGCCCAACCATCTTCAGCTGCTTCATCAGTGACCTCTCCTCCATCATAAGGTCAGAACTGGGGATGTTGGCCGATCATTGCAATCAATGTTCAGTTCCATTTGCGACTCCTCCAAAACTGAAACAGTCCATGTTCACATACAGCTCGATCTTGCCAATATCCAGGCTTGGGCTGACTAGTGGCAAGTAACATTTGCGCCACACAAATGCCAGGCTATGACCATCATCAATAAGAGATAATTAAACCACCATCCCTTGATAGTCAATGGTGTTACCATCACTGAATCCCGAACTATCAACATCCTGGGGATTATAACTGACCAGAAACTCAACCAGACTCACCATATAAAGACAATGGCCACTAGAGCAGGTCTGAGACTAGGAATATTGTGGTGAGTAATGGACCTCCTGTCTCCCCAGAGCCTGTCCATCATTTACAAGGCACAAGTCAGGTGAGTGAGAGAATACTTTCTATTGCTTGGAAGGTTCAACTCGAACAGCACTGAAGAAGCTTGAACCATCCAAGGCAAAACAACCTGTGTGATGAACACCGCATCCGCAAGCATCCATTCGCACCCCCACCGCCCCCCAACCACAGATGCTCAGTAGCAGCAGTGTGTACTATCAATAAGATGCAATGCAGAAATTCACCAAAGATCCTTAGATAGCACTTTCCAAATCCATGACCATTTCTATCGAGAAGGGTAAGGGCAGCAGATACATGGGAACACCACCACCTGCATGTTCCCCTCCAAGCAACTCACCATCCTGATTCGAAATATATCACCATTCCTCACAGTTGCTGGGTCAAAATTCTGGATTTGCCTCCCTAAGGGCATTGGGGTCCACCTCCAGCACATTGACTACAGCGGTTCAAGAAGGCAGCTCATCACCATCTTCTTAAGGGCAACCAGGATGGGCAATTTATCCTGGCAAGCCAGCAAAAGTCAAGTCCCATGAGTGAATTTTTAAAAATCTTTGATTATTACTTTCCAGCCTTGATCCATTTCCATCTATCTCTCGAATTACTATTACTACATATCCATTTATTCATGCAATCAATTTATCTATAATGTTACAAATGCTGCATCCATCTGTCTCTTCATTTATCAGTACCCATATTGCTACACTGCATTGTTGCCATGTCTGTATTAAGGTTGTAACTACATTCTTATGAATGAACTGCAACAGATTAATTGAATGTAACAACTATTTACAGAAAATGACTGAAGAGGAAATTTTCTCTGGACCCGCACAGATCAGGCTCCAGTTCGATGTGATTTGAAGTTATAGCCTAGCTCCCTTCACACATGTTTAATAGTTATCCTAAAGATATAATTCTTTTTACTCCATCTGCTAGGTCACTCAAACTAACATGATTTTTTTCTCCAGTACTGGTGCCAGTGCTCCAAAATTCAAAACCTATTTCTCTCACATCAGTCACTGAATGACAATTTCTCATGGTTTGAGTCATAACAAAAAAATTATTAACCTTGTTGTTCCGCTTTATTATTTAGACCTTGGTTGTTCACATTTCCTTCGCTGAAATTCTTACATAATTCCATTTGTTATTATAGTACTGTCATGGACCATAACAGCTAGACAGCTTTCCTTCAGCTGCAAGTTCATCAGTCCTGAGATATCCTTGACAGTCATATTGTGAAGAGAGTTTATATTTAGGTAAATTTCAGATTATTCTCTGTGTTCATACAAGAACCTTCCATATTGTTTTTGTTTTTCTAATTAATTATGCCTCTCCCCTTCAATTCAACCTTACATTTTGTTTTACTGCCTCTATGTGAAAACACCTGTCAGTTACAGGGTAGCAATATGGTTGTTTTTGATGTTTTCTGTTAAAATTTGGAACAAATTTTATGTAAAGGCACTTGAGGGCCGTGGTTCAGTTCACAAATGTAATGCTTGATGTACTGTGGTGTTTGCCTACAATTCCTGCTACACTATAGGTGACATATTCACTATAAGTCAAAGGCTACCTGTTATACAGCAGTCTCTTCCCACACTACTAATCAGATGGACCAATAGGCCAAGGAGTGGCTGATGGAATGTAATTTAGATAAATGTGAGGTGTCACGTTTTGGTAAAGCAAATCAGAGGAGGGCTTAGGTAGTTCATGGTAGGGCTTTGGGGAGCATCGCTGAATAAAGAGACCTAGGAGTGCAGGTGCATAGATCCTTGAAAGTGGAGTCGCAGATGGGCAGGGTAGTGAAGAAAGCATTTGACACGCTTGTCTTCATTGGTCAGAGCATTGAGTATAGGAGTTGGGATGTCATTGGATGGCTGCACTGGATATTGATGAGGTTACTTTTAGAATGCTAAGTACAATTCTGATTGCCCTTCTATAGGAAGGATGTTGTGAAACTTGAGAGGGTTCAAGATAGGCTTACAAAGATTTTGCCAGGATTGGAGGGTTTGGGTTACAGGGAGAGGCTGAATGGGCTGGGGCTTTTTTTCCCTGGAGCGTGGAGGCTGCAGGGTGACCTTATAAAATCATGAGGAGCATGGATAGGGGAAATAGCCAAGGTCTTTTTCCTCGGGTAGGAGTCCAAAACTAGAGGGCATAGGTTTAAAGTGAGAGGGGAAAGATTTAAAAGGGATCTAAGGTGTAATTTTTTTCATGCAGAGGTTGGTGCATGTATGCCAGAAGAAATGGTGGAGGCTGGTACAATTACAACATTTGAAAGACACTTGGATAGATGTATAACTCGGAATGATTTAGAGTGATATAAGCGAAATGTTGGCAAATGGGACTAGGTTTCTGTTTGGCATGAACCATTTGGACTGTATCTGCTGGTGGGAAAGTCCACAACAAAGGGTTCTTTCCTTGACTTAGAAATAAACCATTTAGGGCCGGGCGCTGGCAGGTGGACTAGATTGGGTTGGGATATCTGGTCAGCGTGGACGGGTTGGACTGAAGGGTCTGTTTCCATGCTGTACATCTCTATGACTCTATTCCTTTACAGAAAGGTCATGGAAATCTAGAACTGACTTCTTGACCTGTCATTAAAGACAAGAAAATGTAAAACTTCGATTTTTGGATATTTGCTTCTTTTTGTATTCAGAGAAATAGAACCAATGTGAATAGAATTAAGAAATAGGTCACCAAACCATAATTAATTAGTAGAAGAGGCTTGAGACGCTTGAGCCATTGGAATATGAATAAATTATTGACATGGTTTCATGTCAGAAAGTAGAAGCAATGAATTTTCCATCAAATAATGTTCAATGAACAAAAACAGAATCATCTATTTCTGTTCATCGAATTTGAGTAAGGAATGTCAGACAGGATACAAATTTGTTCAACTTTAAACACTCGCAGGAGAGGATTTCCTCTGCTTTGGAAGGCCAAAATCAGCTTGGTGCAGGATTTCCTTCGTTTGCACCAATGCGGCCTTTTCGATTACATGCGGAAGTCTGCAGTGGAACTTAAGTTTACAACCTTGAGACTCAGTGGCAGAAATATGAACTGCACTACAGTGCTTCTTGACCATTAATAATGAAAGTAAAGTAACAGCATTATTTGTTCTCAATTTGAAAGTTTGTATTATGTCAAACAGAAGGTTGTCTTTCCCATTTGTATTCTGCTCTGGCTCTTTATTGTAAGCATGTTAATTTTATGGAAAACAGAGCATTTAATAATTGTCATTACTTCCTATGCTCAAATACCCTGCTAATATTTATTCTTCATGTATTTCATTTTTTTTCTGAACTAGGGAATCTGATAGGCAGTAATTACATTTATCACGCCAATAGAATGGTTGTTTTCACTTGAAATTAGCCTTAACTTTTGGGTGTGAAAACTGAAAGAACTGCAGATGCTGTAAATCAGGAACAAAAACAGAAGTTGCTGATAAAGTTCAGCAGGTCTGAGCATCAGTGGAGAGAAATCAGAGTTAACATTTCAAGTCAAGTGACCCTTTCTTAGAACATATTTTGCTTAATCTTTCATCATTTGTGTTTAATTCCTGCGATTTTCATAAGTTAAAATGGACATTATTAAGGTAAAATGACTCTCATGGTCTCCTGATAAGCCGCATGGAACCTATGTAACGGGCTGCATCAAAATGACCATTTTAATCAAAAGAGATTGAAACTCAAGATATTCAGAAAGTTGCACTATTTTTATTCATTCATAAGATGTAGATGTTGTTGGCTAAGCCAGCATTTATTGCCCTAATTGGCAATTAAGAATCAACCACATTGCTGAGAGTCTGAAATTACATGTAGGTCGCATGAGGTTTAGATGGCCAAACATTTCTACAGTAGGCAAGCTGGAGTTTGGAAGAACACAGCAAGCCAAGCAGCATCAGCAGGTGAAAAAGTCATTGTTTTGAGGTCTAACCCTTCTTCAGGACTCGGGGGTGGGTGTAGGGGGAGCTGCCGATAAAGTGGTTGGGGGGCAGGGTGTGGGGGTGGGGATGGGTAGAGACAGGTAGAGGGCAAGACTGGGTTGGTCAATGGGAGGGATGAATCCGATAAATGGCTGGGAGGAATGAAAGGGAGGGCGAGGGGGTGGGAAGGGAGTCAGGGGATGGGAGGGGAGGTTATTTGAAATTTGAGAACTCAGTGTTGAGTCCTCCAGGCTGTAGACTGCCCAGGTGGAAGATGAGGTCTTGTTCCTCCAATTTGCAGTTTGATTCATTGTGGCAATGGAGGAGGCAAAGGATGATCATGTTGGAAAATGAGTGGGAACGAGAATTAAAATGGGCAGTGACAGGGAAGTCTGGTTGGCCCCTGTGGGCCCGGCTGAGATGCTTAGCGAAATGTGCCCTGAGTTTACGTTCGGTCTTCCCGATGTAGAGAAGATTACTTCGAGAGCACCGAATACAGGAAACTAAGTTGGAGGGGAGGTGGGTGAACCTCTGTCTCAGCTGGAAGAACTGTTTGGCATGCTGGGTGGGAGGTGAGGGGGTGGTGTGCCGACAGGTTTTGCATTTTTGTCTGGTTGCAGGGGAAGGGACCTGGGGTTTGGGGGTCGGCGGGGAGAGCGGCAAACCAAGGACTGTCAAAGGGAACGGTCCTGGCCGAAAGCAGAGAGGGTGGGGAGGGAAGATGTTCTTGGTGGTGGGGTCTGGTTGGAGTTGATGGAAGTATTTAAGGATGTTGTGTTGGATGCGGAGACTGGTGGGGTGGTAGGTGAAGACAAGGAGGACTCTGTCTTCTTTGCATTCAGGTGGGGGGGGTGTTAGGGCAGTAGAGCGGGGAATGGAGATGGTGTAGTGATAGGCTGTCTGGATGACAGAAGAGGAAAAGCATGTTTTTTTGAATAGGTGGACATTTGGGGTGCTTGGGAGTGGAATGTCTCCTCATCGAGGCAGGTGCAGGAGAAGGGGAGGATTTGGGAGAACGGGATGGAGTTCTTGCAGGATACTGGATGGGAGGAGGTGTAGTCCAGGTAGTTGTGAGAGTCTATGAGTTTATAGTAAACTTTTCTAAATGACAATAATGAATCAAATGAGTTTTATGACAATTGACAAATGGTTACAAAGTCACCATGAGGCTAGTTTTTAATTTCAAACTTTATTTACAAATTTCATGATATGCATGGATTTCATGGATTATGAACCCATCTCCCAAGAACAACTGGATTAATGTTTAGTGACATTACCATTACACCGGCACCTTGCATTATATGTTTGCATAGTGGTTTTGAAAGGTTACCATGACTATTCAATTTGAAAAGTACAATGGAGCGAGATTTGAAATATACAATCAAACAATACTTCAGTAGTTTGCCTGGAGCAACAAGAGAGAGGAAACAACATGGATTAATAACAGCAAGGATACTGAAAGCTTTTCCTTTTTTTCCTTTTTTCATCTCTTTTCTCCCTCTTTCAATATTTCAACACAAATTCAAAAGTATGTGCAAACTTTGCCTCTCCTGGAAAAACAAAATAACACCTCAATCGCTGGAACTCAAATTTCACTTTCATGACACAAAGATTCATAGAAGTTTAAACTGCAAATGCCTGTACTTTCTATATAGATTCCTTATCTCTCCCTATTTTCCTTTTAAGTTCATTACCAATATTGTATGCTTTAGTTGTCATATCTTTGTGTTTTCTCAGGTTTCGATGATAACAAAACTCCACTCTCTTTCACTCAAGAACACTCAGGAATTGTCTTTCTTTTATTTTTGATCTAGTTAACTAAATTTAGTATGATAGCCACATGCTAAAAAATGAATGGAAATATTTGCTGTGGCCAAATGATAAAACAGAGGAACCAATCACCATGCCTCCTCTGTATGCAATACTATGTAACTGTTTCTAATTAAAAGTCACTCTCTCTATTTGGAAAAAACAAAGTAAATAATATTATGTTTACAGGGAAATCTGAATGAATATAACTTTTAAGTTTTTCTTAATTCTCTTTAACATCAATTACCAGCTCCATACTAATTTTCCCTGCAAACCTCTGTATGAATCCTTTTCACCTGCTTTTTGATGTATCCACAACAATGAAAATATTATTCACAGTCAACAACTGATACCTTTATAACTTATGGAACAAAGGAATCATTTTCTTGCTATAAAGAATATGTATTCTAGGGAAATTGAAACAAATATTTGCTGCTGATTTCAGAATTAACATTCCGGGTTTCCTTGTTAGTATTGACGTAGTGAGATGTGAATTTCTACCTACTTCTGTGCAGCATTTTCCTTGGAAGTGGGGAGGGGAGACCTCATTTGACATGCAGGAGGAGATTTTAACCAGATTCCTACTGTTCACTGAACCTTCAACACCACAAGGGTGGGAAATTGGAGCAGTCAGTTGTAGTAAAAAGGCAGTTGCTCAAATGGCAGAAGCATAGCAGGTCTTCACAAAGGTTAGAAAGAAAAACAGAGGAAGTGGGAAAAATAAAGGGTAAGACTGAGCTATACATACAGTCCAAAATGGAATGCAGAAAGAAAGCATCATCTCAGAAACCTAAAATGTGAATGAGTATTTGACAGCCCCAGGTGGTAGATTGGGAGACAAGGAGTTCCTGGAAGGTGGGAACAGAAGTGGCTCTCCTGCCGACTGACCAGAAGCAGTCTGGACCTCTGTGATATGGAGAGGTCTTCTACGTGTAGCTGGTAATGAACAAAAGGGATGCCCAAGGAGCGTGCTGTCAACAACAATGGTTGGCACTGTGGCTGTGTCACTATTGCTGGACAGCTTTCTGCCTGCCTGACAATTTGATAATAACAAAACCATGTAAACACTCCTAAGAATATCTAACGTGACCATCATTGTTCATTGCCCCACATTTTTTACAAAGTTATTCCCAAATACGCAAAGATCTTGGAATCTGTCAGAAGTTAAGGTGCAAAGATTCACAATAGAAATTAACAATTGAACAGTAAAAAGCATTTAACCTGTCAAAGATGAGCTCAACATTTCAGCAAGACTTTTCACTTTGTAACCTATGTGTGGAATTATATGTCACGACAGAGATGTCAAGAAATGTGAATGTGCCTGGGGCTGTACACTTCTTGAATATTGGCACAACCATTCTGCACACAACTGAACATGCAAACTCTGCAGGAGATTATGAAACACTAGCTTGCATCAATGCTTGTTAAATGTTGGTGCAGATATCTCCAAAGTAGAAGCTTTTCTTTCCACACTGATCACAAAGTGCTAATTTCAGATTACCTATGTCAGGTTCTTTTCCGTGATGTTGAAAACATTATCATGGTTTTACTGGACCATAGCGCTAGGCTTTCATTTGCAAGAGACACAACTAGCAGTGGTTTATTCTGAGGGTCACCACGTCACAGGTAAGGGGAGAGGTTGCAAAGGAGAGTCTTTCATTGAACCCATGCTGTTGGCGTCACTCTGCATTGCAAACCAGCCATCCAAGCTAAATGACTCCTACACATCTTCAGATGAACAGATCCATCAGCATAAGTTAAAGGTTGAGTTCTTGCAAGTTTAATGCAGTTGAGTAGCTGACATCCTTAGCCATAGTGCTATCGCTGATAGCGTTAATGATAACAGAGCAATTTGCAAAACTGAAAACTGCAATTATGCCAATTTTCATCATGAGTTGTGCTATGATAAAAAGATTTAAGGTAGATTAGTGACAGAACATATTGCAGAAAGCAAATTCATGTGAAAAAACTGAATATCCTCATGAAATAGAGAAACAACTTCTCCCATTCTACAGTGTATACAATAAGCTGGCATTGTTTCACGATACCTGTATTAGAGGCAGAACTCCAGTGCTGTTTATTACATTTTGCCATGAAGGACATCCAGGTGTTGTTAAGTGGAGGCTTTTGTTAAGGTCTCATGAAACAGTCTGACAGCTGGCAAAGCTCACTGGATAGAAGAATTCATTAGAAACTGAATAGATTGCACACTCAATAGAAAATCTATTCAAATATTCCAGTACTTCCTACAATTGACTTCACAACCAATAAAACCATGGCAACAACTCGGAGTAGATATTTTTGGAGAAATGCTAGTAGATTCATGGAATCCCTACAATGTGGAAGCAGGCCACTGAGCCCATCAAATCAACACCAACCCTCCAAAGAGCATCCCACCCAGAACCAACCTCCTACCTTATCCCTGTAAACCTGCTAACCTACCGGGTCTGCTTATCCCTGAACGCTATGGACAATTCAGCATGGCCAATCCATCTAACCTATGCATCTTTGGACTGTGGGAAGAAATCGGAGCACCCGGAGCACCTGGCGTAAGTGTGTGTCTGGTAGTCCTCCTGGTCACCTGAGGGAAGGGGAGATTTCTCTTCCCATTCCAGTACTGCACCTACACCTCCAATGTGGGTTTTCAGCCTGCTATATGATCCTTTGCTCAAATTCATAGCTTATTCCAGTGCCTTCCATTTTTCTGCAACCAGTTTCAACCTGAATTACAGACAGAATTAAAATAAATGCAGTCTTTTTTTAAGTTGTGCAGGCTAATTTAAGTGCTTCCATCTTGGCATGAACTCTAGCACCCTGCTGATTTATGCAGTCCTTCAGCAGTGCATGCAGCACCAGGCTGCACACCACAATCATTATAATTAGCAAGTTCTCTTCTGCTGGCATCACTGTGAGTGGCCAGACAGAAAATATACATCATGATCCCAGCATCTAATTTTGATGCCTAGCTAACTTAACCCCTTCAGTTTGATTAACCAATAACAATGTGGTGTTGGAAATGTAACATGCATTGGGTCTTGGTCTTGTCAAATGACCGAGTTTATCATAAAATTAGTCAAATACACTTTGGAATTTAACTTTGTTAAGCAGTTTTAACATTTTACGCAATAATAATGATCAAATTCTCTATTCCTTACTTTGTTAAATCCTTGGGGATTGTCACTATTTACCTTTGATTACCAGCAGACTAGATAAGATTCGCTTTAAAAAGTAAACAATGACATTTGCCTTATTCATGCAAATTTGTCAGATATGACAAAAAAGTAAATGAGAGCCAAAAAACGACTCATATCGATGACTAACTCTGTATAAATTAACCTATTCGGAGAACCATAAAGACATGCTAAGTGAGGTGCGAAACCATTTCTACTGTGCCTAAAAATGTACAGTGTGGCTTGATATTGCACATCATCTCACAGCGGCAATTGATGTGAGCTGCTTTCCCACAGCACAATTGGGACATTAACAATGATTTTCTATTGATCAGAAAGAACTCAGGAACTATTTTAAACCTTGGTGTTTTCACAATGGATGGCAGGCACAATGAATTTCACAATAGAAGTAAATTAATAAAATGAAATCTTTGTGCTGGAGTGACACATGCTGACTCTTTGTTAGGCTTGGGTTTAATGGTAATTAATTGACTAAACCGTGTGAATTGCTAAAAATGACAATACCCAAAGGCTGGTATTGTTAGAGATATAGATTTCTGGAAAGCATTTAAAAATTACTGTGATCAGTTTTTTTTTGATTCCCTACAGTGTGAAAACAGGCCCTTCGGCCCAACAAGACCACACCAACCCTCCGAAGAGTAACCCACCCAGTCCCATTTCCCTCTGGCTAATGCACCTAACGCTATGGGCAATTTAGCATGGCCAATTCACCTGACCTGCAAATCTTTGGACTTGTGGGAAGAAACTGGTGCACCGAAGGAAACCCACGCAGACACGGGGAGAATGTGCAACCTCCACACAGACAGTCACCCACGGCTGGAATCGAACCTGGGACCCTCGTGCTGTGGTGCTAACCACTGAGCCACTGTGCCACCCTGGTTTCTGAACTATCTTCTAAACGTTTTGTTTCTTGAATTCAATTTTCATTCAAAATATTAACTTTTTTTTAATGCAAATCTGAAGCTAAAACTTTATCTTTATCACATGTTTATCTTTATCGCTCTGTGACCTTAGTCTCAGCTCCACCCTCTGCAACTGGATCCTCAGCTTTCTGACCCACACACCACAATCAGTGAAGGTAAGTAACTGAACCTCCTCCACAACAACACTCAACACTGGAGCCCCCCCCCACCCCCCCCTCCCCCCCCAAGGATGCATCCTCAGCTCTCTACTGTACTCCCTGTACACTCACAACTGTGTTGCCAAATTCCAAATGAATGCCATGTAGAAATTTGCTGATGATATCCACCATAACAGGACAGATATCTAACAATGATGAGTCAAAATTCAGAAGGGAGATAGAGGATTTGGTGCAGCAATGTCAGCAAAACTAAAGAACTGATAATTGACTCCAGAAAGAAAGGAGGAGGACACACCCACCTATATCAACAGAACTGAGATTGAGAGGGTGGAGAGCGTCAGGTTCCTCAGAATGATAACTGACAATCTATCCTGGACTTCCCATATCAATGTGACAGCCAAGAAAGCCTCTTCTTCAGGCAACTTAGAAATGTGGCATATCCATAAAGACCCTCACTAACTTCTACAGATCCACCATTAAAAGCATACTGTCTGGGTACATAATGCTGTGGTATGGCAACTGCTCTGCCCAGGACTGTAAGAAACTGCAGAAGGTTGTATGCACAGCACCTTGGAACCCAGTCTTCCATCCATGGACTCCATTTACACAGTTCATTTCTATGGAAAGGCTGCCAACATCATCAAAGACGCATTGCACCCTGGTAGTAATCTCCTACGACTTCTTCCATCAGGCAAGAGATACAGAAGCCTGAACACATGCACCAGCAGATGAAGGAACAGCTTCTTTCCAGCTGTTATTAGTCTGATGAATGGACTCTCTAACCTCAAGTAATGCTGATCTGCTAATGTTGATCTCACCTAGCGCATGCCCTATACAATGTAATTTGTATGTCTCTGTCTACATTTTTTTAATCTGTACATCCTTTCTTATGAGTAGCACAGGCAGATCATAGTAAAACAAGTTTTTCACTGTACTTCAGTACACATGACAATAAATAAATAAATGAAAATCAAAAATATTTTTCCACATTATACCTGAAGATGAAAATCTAAAATGAAGAGATCACGTACTATATTAACCTAAATCGTGAAATAACAATGGATGCATGAAACAGTCAAAGCTACTATCAAGGAAAATGCATAATCATCTGAACTAAGTGAAAAATTGTTAAAAAATGTACACCATCACAAATCACTAGTAAGTTGAACCAAAGTTTGTTGCATGGGTGCCTCAGTTTAAAACATGTGGAGAGGGGTCATTCAGTAAAATTGTGATTAAAATGAGAATCTTTTATTGAAACTGTGAACAGTGAAATTCATACAATGAAGTCACAAAACATATATAAATCCTTCACTTTATCTGTGAAAAATGTGAATCCACTATTTTGGCTGCAAAACACAGGAAACCCTTCACCAGGAAAGATCACCAGAACTCTACAAATCTGAAACAAAATTCTCTCAAGTAAGCAAAATATATGACCACATGAGGAAGATATGATATCAGAAAAAATATTGCCAGAAAGATTTCAATTTCAGAGATGAGATGCTTGAACACAGAATTGCACATTGTCAAAAATAAATGTCAATACACAAAAAAAGCTTCCAAAATGGACATTAAATCAAAAGCTGAACAAGTAACTATACTTCTGTACACAATTGGGTGTATTGTTAAGCAACAGATACTTTTAAAAAGTATTGAAAACATTTGGCAAGTACTTTAATCAAAACTAATAACGTTCTTGGAAAAGCAAGAATCAGTAGAAGAGTTCAGCACCCAAGAGAATCCATAGATGATTTTATTATTTAACTCTACAGATTAGGGGAGAAATGTAATCACGATTTAAGGTCATTTCGTAAGAGGCATAATTGATTACTTTGTCCCATTTATTACAATCCAAAGAAGACCTAGCTCTAACAAATCCATTTAGAAAATTAATGAAGCAAATGTTCAGAAGCAACAAAATCTAAGAGGGGAATATATTTTGGCACAGAAAATTATCAGAATCTATTTAATTCTTAAGGAAGAAAACCATTAAAGGCACATGTGAGCAACTGATATAGTGAATAGTTCACACACAAAGTCCAGGTCAGCATGGAGAATTGGTATGTTCAAAATGTCATGTCATCAGCAAAGAATTGAAAGGAATCAGAAGGAAAACAACTCAATTTGGTGCCAACATTATGCTTCAGATCTGAAAAAAGTCTTACCAGAATTAAAATTTAACTTTAGAATGAACTCTACCTTTCATTTACTTTAATGGTTGTATTCACTGTTGGTTCAGCCTAAAATTTAAATTCCTGACAGGTATCAGTTTGCAATAAATACTTCTGAAAAATTCACTATAAACTCCAATCCTTATTCTTGAATATGCCTATTCCCTCTCTAAGTGCAACCTGTCAGTATATTATAGTCTAAAATTGTCAATAACACACAATCACTGCAAGAGTTACCTTGTTCCTTTCTCTGTTGACCTGCCAAAGTGCATTTACAATGTTAAATATTGAGTGTTGGCATTGAAATATTCAATCACGATGAAAGCAAGATTTGCTGCGAGAAAGGAGTAAAAATAAACAGCTTGTGCATGCCTGTGATTAAAAGAGGAGTCAGAGGAAAAATGAAGTTCTCGATGGTGAGAAACTCCAAACCTAACAATTTCATGTCAAATTTGGCTCAGAGTTAAAAGATTGTGAGTTCCAGATCCACTCCAAAGACTTAAGCATATATAACAGCTGACAGTCCAGTGTCTTAGGGGGCTTTGCACTATGAATGTTTTCTAATGCCCAAATTCAGATAGCAATTTGACAAACACTGGCAACCCAGAGGAAAAATCAATAAAACTTGCAAATGACACACTGGTCTGACTCATCTTATACACTTCAAATTGAGTCTCCGGTGCTAGCAGTACCTTCATTTTAAAATATTAATTTTTTTTGCTAGCATTTCCCCTGGGTGAGAATCAAAGTGAACACAGTAAGTACATGAAGAAACTTGAGAAACTTAGACTAAAGTTCAGCATTAAAACTTTAGAACTTCAGGCCAATAATCAACATTCTAAGTAGAAATTAGTCACCAAACAAGGATATGTTCAAGCTCAATTCCATTATAAAATACGTGATGGCCATGAGTAAATTAAACATCCAGCATATTAAATATTGGTTTTAAAATTTTGTGCCTCAAAATGGATAATACCAAACAAAATAAAGAAAAGGAAGAAAAGTTGATAAATTTAAATAGGCAGTGTGCATAACTGAAATCTATGATTTAAATATTTAGCAGCTAATTGACAGCCCTGTGAAATATTAAGTTAGCAAGATAGGTGTCCGATTTGAAGGTAGGATACCAGGTTGGTAGGCTGCCAGATAACTAGTCTAGGTAAATAGGTGCCATGCAAGCAGGCTGCCAAATAAGTCTGGTATTATGGTGCAAAGTGGGAATAGGCTCAGGTAAGTGATGGACTGTTTAGGGTACGACATGGTGAGTGAGGGATATTGGGTATTGGAATTCCGAGAAGATTGAAGGAAATATTTTTAATGGATTCTAGACATTATAATTCCACAAAATATGACAAAATGAACTCACTGACTGCTGAGAATGACTTTTGGCTAATGTGCAGATGGTACGCTGTAAGGCATATATGCAGCTCTGCTTCCTGATGAAGGACTTTTACCCGAAACATCTATTTTCCTGCTTCTTGGATGCTGCCTGACCTGCTGTGCTTTTCCAGCACCACACTCTCAACATACATGCAGCCAAGGCTTATCAATCATAATTAGATACTAATAAGGACTCTTTCCTGATTTTTTTAGAATATTGGTTAATAGCATTAGTCATACTAATTTTGTTAATTTATTATATTTGAAGATTTAAGACATCATGGCTTTGTGATAAAATCAGTTCATGTTCCATGTCTTGAAGCTGACAACTTGGAGTTACATAAGTGAAAATTATAACATTCACAGAGGATGTTCCAATGGTTGCTACATTTGAACCCGACTGAGAAACAAGACCCATGGTGTGTTGTGATATTTGCAGTATGTTGTGGCCCACTCGGGAAAGTGTGCTGACACTTGAGCCTCACTACTTCCATTGCTGTCACAAAAGTTTAAGACTTAGATTACTCAAATTACCCAAATTACTCAAATTACTCAGATTACTCAAATTATCATTGTCTGATGAACTTAGGTTAACAGAAAATACTGATCAGCTTTTTGTACTTAACAAGAAACTACAATTTATTGTATAAAGATCAACTCTAACCACAAGCAAAGAAAACTATGAATTGGCAGCATAAAACTCTATGAGCTGAAACCCTAAGCACCTTCTTAAACCTCTACACATGTGTGCACATATACATGTATATTTGACAAACGAACTAACATGGGTGGAAAAAGCTCCTGAGCCAGTAACCTGAGCCACTCAGGTCAGTATATCAATCCACAAGATTAGTTAAGTGTTCCTTTTTCTTTCCAATCTCCAACCTGCTGCTGTTTTCCAAATTATTTCAGTTCTGTACTACAGAACTGAAAAATGGCACACTAATTGTTCATCTTTCAGTCACTGGTCAGAGGCAGCAACTTATATCAAATGGTTGGAGAAAATAGCTAACTATTTTCTTCAGGGTTTTGGTTATTTCACTGCAGAGAGGGAGAGAGTGAGACCATTCCCTGTTACCTTGTGAAGGCTTCTTCCTCCGTATTGTTCACACATTCTCTGATCACCTGCCCCAGAGACAATCAGAGAGTTGTCATCGGGTTAATGACTCCTGGCTTCCACAACTAGTCTTGACTGAACAAATCAGTTAGCAATCTGAATGAAGATTGCTCTGTATATACACCTACAATGCTGTGGCATCTTAGATATCTTTCCACACTGCTTGTACACAGTAACAGTGTGAACACAACTCACAATGAGTTTCAGTAACAGTTTAGCAACACTTTCTACAGTCTTTGTTGTCAAGTAGTCAGTTTCTTATTTTGGTCCACTGACAGAAAAATAAAAAAAAAATGCAGTTTTTACAAATAGGTCACTCAAAATATTTTAAAGGCTACTCAACAGCAGTTCAGAGGTCTGTTTTTCAGACACACTTGAAAGCCGTTGGTCAATCAAGCATCTCGAAGCATGGGGAAGAGGCTGCAGGCTGCAAAATTGACAAGGTTGCTGGTTTTTGGTGATGGCAGCACGTGGAGAGACAATTCTGGAGTGGATAAGGACATGCTGGCAACAGCCAATGTTACTTATGTGATGGTAGGATGAAAATACCTTCTCTTGTTAACTCCACAGAAATATTAGGGAAAGTGTTTTCAGAACCTTTGACTGTTTCTCAGTGCATAATACTTAACCTAAACATTTCCCATCTTTGATTTTCCTTTGCAAATTGTTTGCAATTGGGAATGAATAATGGGAAAGCAAATAAAATATGTTGATAGAAAACCAAAATCATAACAGCACCACATCAAACCCAACTCTGTCACCATACTAGACATGATTTTTCAGAATTCTTTGCTGTGCAATCATTATTCCTGCTTCTGCATACATGCACACATATTCACTTGTAGGAATACTCCTGCAAGAATATAGTCAACATCAATGCCAGTTATCATTCATGCACAACTCATGTTTTATCTTACTCATCAGCCATATTAGTTCAGCCTTCTTCAATTCTTCCTAACCTCGTATAGTTTGGGAGAGAAATAATCTGTTTACATTTTGCGTCTGAACAATATATGCACTCAACAATATCAGATAAAGTCACACAACAGCAACCTGGGCATTAAAAATTCCAATATCCTGGTCCAGTCAGCCAAGTTCAAAGACTGCATAGTGAACAGCAGCTGTGAGCAGTACAAACAATTCATACAAGTCTCTATGAAACACCATGGGAGATTCACTAGTATTGATACATTTCTTTTTAAAATATATATGGTCATTGAAAAGATGTGCCAAACTCACTGAACATTTAATCTCCATTATAGTGCTGTTAAAATTAAATTACTGTGGATGCTGAAAATCTGAAACAAACACAGAAAATTCTGGAGAAACTCACCAGGCCTGGCTTTATCTGTGGTGAGGCATAGAGTTAATGTTTCAAATCCAGTATAAAGGCAAGTTCTAAAGAACAATCATATCACAATTGAAACATTGTCTCTATTTCTCTCCACAGATGCTGTAGGACCAGCTAAGTTTCTCCAGCATTGTCTGTGTAAGTTCCATTATAGCTATTCAACTGTATCTGTATGGTACAGGGATCCACTCAAATGGAGGGAGAAAAGGGGAATGCAATGGTGATAGGAGACATTGTAATCGAAGAATAGACACTGCTCTGTGTGGCCAGGGATGTGAAGGGTATATCACATTCAAGAAGAATAAAAAGCTAGTTATTTTAAACTAAGAAGTGGGAGATTAAACAGAGATGAGGAGGAATTAGTTCTCTCAAAGCATTATGAATTTGTGGAATTCATTAACACAGAGTGCATTGGACACTGGGGTGCTGAATAAATTCAAAAGGAGATGGTTTTTAATGAATAATGGGTTAAAGGGTTATGGGGGGCAGGCAGGAAAGTGGAATTAAAGCCGAGATGAGAGCAGCCATCATTATATTAAATGTTGGAGCAGACTAGAGGGATTGATTAGCTTACTCCTGCTCCTAGTTCTAATCAATGATGGTACAATAGTTAGAGGTAACCAATGTTCAAGACATTGGAATGTAGAATTGGTTTGGTTGGAATTAAGGAACAGTGGAGGAACTAAATTACTTATTTCAGTGGTTTGCAATCCCTTCCAACAGTAACCATAACATGGGACAAAGTATAGAAGAAGAAATATTGTGTGCTTGTGATAAAGGAATGGTAATAATCATGAGTGAGTTCAATTTATATATAAACTGAAAAGGTCAGACTAGCAGTCGCAGACTGGACGAAGAGTTCATAGAACACTCTGGAGTCAGGTTCTTGAACTGAGAAGAGACCAAGTTATAAATTAACTTAGTGTTGTATAATTAATTAATGGCCTCAGAATAAAGGAGCCCCAAGGAAATAGAATTGAATTTTATATCCAGTTTGAAAGGGAGAAGAGTGGATATAAAACTAAAATCTTAAAATTAAGAAAGGTGAATTGTACAGGCATGAATACTATTCAAGCTGAAGTGAATTAAAATACTAAGCTAGGCGATAGATCAAACAGAGAATTGGTGGACAACAATAAAGATGATAGTTCGGAATAGGTATAGTCCTACTATATAAAAAAACAAAGGGAAGTGAATAGAAAAGTCCAGTAATGCCATAAGAAGATTAGTATCTTCTGCACTCCATAGTGCAGAACATGCCTTTTTCCTCATGCTCAGTCAAATCCTACCATGCTGACAGCTCTCAATATTACATGCAGCATCATCACTCAACAGCACTCATCCTCCCAAATTACTGACTCTTCCTGCCCTTTGTACCTCCTGCTCACTCACTGGGGATACTTCATCACCATTCCTGTTCCTGCACTACCACTAACAACTCTTCCAACTATTTTCATTTCACTCAATCCCTTCTTATGTCTCACAGCGGGAAAAAAAATGTCACACAACAGGGCTGAGAGGACCAAGACAGGTGACGACACATAACCGACATTTGTTTTCTCATCAGATAAGGAGATGATACTTCAAATGGCAGAAGGATGCTGTGGCACTCATGGTGCCAGGACTTCCTGATTGAGGCAATCAAGTAAGATTCACTGTGCTGTGATGTGCTGATCTTCCATTACTACTATTGTGACAGTATTCTTAAGATGTTCAATCTTCCAACACCTTTGAGAGACTATGCAAGATAAGATGTTGAGTTCTGAGGAAGGGTCACCAGACCTGAACTTTGATGTTCTTTACAGATGGTGCCAGACCCGCTGAGCTTTTCCAGTGATTTCTGTTTTTGTTTCTGATTTACAGCATCCACAATGCTTTTGGTTTTTATTTAAGATGTTAAGTAAGTTTGCGAATGACATGAAAATTAGCCAGGTGGTTAATATTGAGGATGAAGGTCTTAGCCTATAGGAAGGTGTAAACAGGTTAGCAAGTGGCAGATGGAATTCAACCCTGAAAATTGAGAAATTTAGCAGAACTAAAAAGACAAGGGGTTACTCTGTAGGGTTCTGGTTTGCGAACAGTAATTTGCTGATTTTTAGGTGGTTCGAAGTATGCCCAGATCTGTGGTTCTGACACTCGACCTATTCAGGAATGTGAAATGAAGATGGCAGTAGACAGGTATTCAGGGCAAAAAAATCTCTGCATTTATCAAATACAAAAGGTAAGTATAATATAAAAAATAAACAGTGAAATTGACACAATCAGCTATACCAACGACAGTAATTAAATACACTATTAAATTAAATATAGGTTAAAAACTATTATAGACAATATACAATAGACAATAGGTGCAGGAGTAGGCCATTCTGCCCTTCGAGCCTGCACCACCATTCAATATGATCATGGCTGATCATCCTTAATCAGTATCCTGTTCCTGCCTTATCTCCATTACCCTTGATTCCACTATCCTTGAGAGCTTTATCCAACTCTTTCTTAAATGAATCCAGAATTAGAAGCTAAACAGTAGTTTTAAACAGAACCTTTAATCAGGATTCCTATCCTTGGGGTTCCTTGCACTGTCACCACCCACCTTCTACTCCCTGCTCGCTAGGTTGGAAACTTTGAACTCTGGGGAGTTTAAGCTCATCACCGGGGAAACGCACGATTTTGAAGTACAGGTGGCTGTTCCTGCTTGCTGTAGTCTGTGCCTCAATAAAGACTTCAGACCATACAGGACTGCAATCTGTTGATGCTGTCAGATGCGTATTAGTTGTGGTCATGGTTTGTAACATACACCATCCTCTATGTTTGTTATGTAGCCCAACAATCCCAGGTCCTGTCCTGACTGGGGTTGCTTTCATTTCAGCCATCCATTTTGAATTACTCATTGCTCCCATTATCACTTTGCGAGCGTCTCTTCTTTCCTGGCTTACTATCAACAATTCTTTCATTTGTCTACCCTATTTTCTCTCTGTTTCTGGGCTTCATTTCTGCTTGTCTGATCATTCCTTTCCCCAACCAAACTAATCTTCAAAATCCATGATCTAGGTCTCTTCTCTGCCCTCTGGAACTGGAACCTCGACTTTCATAGAATCCCAATAGTGTGGAAACAGGTTATTTGGCCTAACAAGGCCACACCGACCCTTCAAAGAGTAACTTACCCAGACAAATTCCCCAATCTATTACTCTACATTTACCCCTAACTAATGCACCTATACATCCCTGAACACTATAGGCAATTTAACTTGGTCAATTCACCTAACCTGAACATCTTTAGTCTGTGGGAGGAAAACTGGAGCACCTGGAAGAAACCCAAGCAGACATGGGGAGAATGTATAAACTCCACACAGATAGTCTCCCGAGGCTGGAAACGAACCCAGGTCTCTGGTGCAATGAAGCAGCAATCCTAACTACTGAGCCACCGTGCCGCTCTTCCTGGCTCATAAACCACAATTGGTGAGGATAGGCAACAGCACCTCTTCCATGACAACCCTCAACACCAGTGCCCCACAAGGATGCATGCTCAGCCCCTTACTGTATTCCCTGCACACTCATGACTGTGTGGCCAAATTTCATCCTAACTCCATCTATAAGTTCATTGACAACACCACCCTTGTTGCTGGATATCAAACAATGACAAGACAGAATACAGGAAAGAGATACAGTGCTTTGTGGCATGGTATAAAGATAACAATCTCTCCCTCAACATCAGCAAAACTAAGGAACTGGTCATTGACATTAGGAAGTATGGAGGAAGGCACAAACCTATCTACATCAATGGATCTGAGGTGGAGACTGTCGAGAGCATAAAGTTTCTAGGATTAATGATCAACAGCAACCTGTCCTGGACCAACCACATTAATGTGATGGTCATGAAAGCACAGCAACACCTTTTCTTCCTCATGAGGCTCAGGAAATTTGGCACATCCATAAGGACTCTCACCAACGTTTACAGATGCACCACAGAAAGCATTCTATCTGGGTGCATCACAGCTTGGTACGGCAGCTGCTCTGCCCAGGAATGTAAGAATCTACAGAAAGTTGTGAGCATAGCCTAGACCATTACAGAAGCCAGCCTTCTATCCATGGACTCCATGGATGGGTGGCACGGTGGCACAGTGGTTAGCACTGCTGCCTCACAGCGCCAGAGACCCGGGTTCAATTCCCGCCTCAGGCGACTGACTGTGTGGAGTTTGCACATTCTCCCCGTGTCTGCGTGGGTTTCCTCCGGGTGCTCCGGTTTCCTCCCACATCTAAAAGATGTGCAGGTCAGGTGAATTGGCCATGCTAAATTGCCCGCAGTGTTAGGTAAGGGGTAAATGTATGGGTATGGGTGGGTTGCGCTTTGGCGGGGCGGTGTGGACTTGTTGGGCCGAAGGGCCTGTTTCCACACTGTAAGTAATCTAATCTACACTTCTCACTGCCTTGGAAAGGCAATCAACATCAAAGACCTTTCCCACCCCAGTTATAATCTCTGCAACCACTTCCATCAGGTGGAAGATACAAAAGCTTAAATACACATACCAACAGGTTCAAGAACAGCTTCGTCCCCACTGTTCCGAATAGACCTCTCAAATTTCAAATCTAATGTTGATCTCGCTCTTTGTGCACCTTATCTGCAGCTGTAACTTTGTCTTCCTCGCTCTGTTTTATTGCCCTATGCATTTTGTATGGTATGATCTGTCTGTACTGAGTTCAAAATAAAACCTTTCACTGTATCGAGGTACATGTGACAGGACACTGGGGTAGCTATCTCCATCCAGTCTGCCTATATCTGGTGGCATGGTGTCCTATGGCAGAATGGAGAAAACGGCACTGTCCTTCCTTTGACCACATTTCCTTCACAGTTGGCAAAATAGAGTGCCAGTTTCCTTTTCTGTACCCATTGCCGGTCTCCATTGTTGTGCAGCCACGTGTAGCTTGCAGCATTTGAAGTGTTTAAATACGGTACCAGTAATGTGAATGTTGCAAAGTCCCAGCAGTGGCTGTGTGATTCGACAAGCCAAGCACCAAAGTGCTTGGTTCCAATATTTGGTGAGCTGAAGTGCAGACGGATGTCTCAATGGTATAACTGTGAGAGGAGTACAGGACCTCTAGGTCCCCGTGCATGATTCTCTGAAGATGGTCAGGCAAGTTGTTAAGAAGACTTAGAGGATCCTTGGGTTTAATCTCTATGGACCAGAGAAGATCAAAATGTGACCTTACTGAGGTGTTGAAAATTAAGAACAATTTTGAGAGGGTAAAGAAGGACTGGGGGTCACAATTTCAAGACTGTTAACAAGAGAACTAGGAATAAGATGGGAAGAAACTTTGTTGGGATTTTGAATGCGCTGCTTGGGAGAGTGGTGGAAGCAAATTCCTTTAGCAGGTTTCAGAAGGGAACTGGATATATATTTGAAAGTGACGAAGTTAGAGGGCTAGGGAAATAGGCCTGGAGGGAGGACTACTCAGGCACTGGGACAGACACGATGGGTCAAATGGACTCCTATACTGTAAAATTCTGTGGCTGTATGAAATTTGCATTGCAAAAGTGAACATGACCAGAATGGACCATCCGCCATGAATCACACAGAGAGAAACACTTGGCCAAAAAGTGGGAAAATTCGGCCCTACATCTCAAGTACTTTGTACATTTTTGGCCTCCTTTTTTGAGGAAGTATGTAAGTGCATTGAACAGATATGGTTCATTTCCACCAGAGTTTAGAAAAATAAAGGGTACTGCTCTTAACAGCGTCTTTCTGTAAATTGGTTATTAATCAGAAACATGGATAAAGGTGCAAATGTCACAGGTGTTGAGGAAGAAAAAAGCATTTGATTGTGTATGAAAGCACTTCTGGATAAATTAGAAAGGGATGAGGGGTAACTTGATTAAAGTCTATTGAAGTTCTGATTGGTCTTGACAATATTGAAATGGAAGGTTTTGTCCTCTTGTGGGTGAATTCAGTTCTTTTTCTTTCTTTTCATTTTTTCTCTCTTCATAGCAGTCCTGGAGCAGCGTGCAGGAAAGAGTCCTGGAGCAGTGTGAGGGGAGATCAGAGTCCTAGAGCCGCACAACTTACCTTGGTGCAGCTGAGTGCCAGTGTGGAACGGACTAGAAGCTTGGAGTGGAGCGGGACAATTATTGGACTGGGGCCTGGCTTGGGTGGTCAAACCATGTGCTCGCTGAGCTGCCGCAATGCTGCTACAATATAACGTTTATTTGTAATTCTTTACCTGACTATAATGTCAATCCTTTAACTATGTTATCCTTATCTTATTTCCAACTTAGTTTTTAGGCACTGTAAGTAGTGTTATTACTTTTCCTTTTATTCCTCTTTTGTATCCAAGATTTCTACCTTGGTCCTTGTACTTAAGATGGTAGCATTAGAGGCGAGTCAGAACTTATCTCCACACAGTAATCGCGACCGCCACCAATGCCTGAGCGATTCCCTCTCTTGTTATGGGACAATGGCTACCTGGGCCCTACCCACTCAGGCAGTAATCCCAAGAGAGAGAAAAAGAGAGATCCAGGCCAGCAATCCCCCTTGAGTGGGCGGTTTAAATCGCCCTGATCACCCTTCAGTCCTTGACACTGGAATTATAGTCTGGGATCTGCTGTGTATTCAGCCAGAATTGGTGTACCCAGATGGAGCACAAACTGACTCAATTATGAGTTCAAAATTACCAGTGAATATTATTATAGAAAAAAAAATCAAAGTTTGTGAGCAGATTTGTAAAGATTTGTAAGATTTCTCGGGTGCTCGTTGTTGTAGTTCTGTTCGCCAAGCTGGGAATTTGTGTTGCAGACGTTTCGTCCCCTGTCTAGGTGACATCCTCAGTGCTTGGGAGCCTCCTGTGAAGCACTTCTGCGATCTTTCCTCTGGCATTTGTAGTGGTTTGAATCTGCCGCTTCGGTTGTCAGTTCCAGCTGTCCGTTGCAGTAGTCGGTATATTAGGTCCAGGTCAATGTGCTTATCGATTGAATCTGTGGATGAGTGCCATGCCTCTAGGAATTCCAAGGCTATTCTCTGTTTGGCTTGTCCTGTAATAGTAGTGTTGTCCCAGTCGAATTCATGTTGCTTGTCATCTGCGTGTGTGGCTACTAGGGATAGTTGGTCCTGTCGTTTCGTGGTTAGTTGGATGCGGATCGTTAGCTGTCTTCCTGTTTGTCCTATGTAGTGTTTTGTACAGTCCTTGCATGGGATTTTGTACACCACATTGGTTTTGCTCATGCTGGGTGTCAGGTCTTTCGTTCTGGTGAGTTGTTGTCTGAGAGTGGCTGTTGGTTTGTGTGCTGTTATAAGTTCTAGTGGTCGCAGTAGTCTGGCTGTCATTTCGGAAATGCTCTTGATGTATGGTAGTGTAGCTAGTCCTTTGGGTTGCGGTATGTCTTCATTCTGTTGTCTTTCCCTTAGGCATCTGTTGATGAAATTGCGAGGGTTTCTGTTTTTGGCGAATACATTGTAGAGATGTTCTTCCTCTTTTTGCAGTTCTGGTGTACTTCAGTGTGTTGTGGCTCTTTTGAATAGTGTCTTGATGCAACTTCTTTTGTGTGTGTTGGGGTGGTTGCTTTCGTAGTTTAGGACTTGGTCTGTGTGTGTGGCTTTCCTGTATACCTTTGTGGTGAATTCTCCGTTCGGTGTTCTCTGTACCATCACATCTAGGAATGGGAGTTGGTTGTCCTTTTCTTCCTCTCTAGTGAATCGGATTCCTGTGAGTGTGGCGTTGATGATCCAGTGTGTGTTCTCTATTTCTGTGTTTTTAATGATTACAGAGGTGTCATCTATATATCTGACCCAGAGTTTGGGTTGAATTTGCGGTAAGACTGTTTGTTCTAATCTTTGCCTTACCGCTTCTGCTATGAGTCCAGAGATGGGTGAGCCCATGGGTGTGCCGTTGATTTGTTCATATATTTGGTTGTTGAATGTGAAGTTTGTTGTGTGGCACAGGTCCAGTAGTTTGAGTATGCCGTCTTTGTTGATAGGTTCAACGTCCTGTTGTATGTTCTGTATGTCCAGCAGGTTGGCTATTGTTTCTCTGGCTGGGGTTTTGTCGATAGAGGTAAACAGTGCCGTTACATCGAATAAGACCATGGTTTCTTCCTTGTCTATGTGTATATTTCTGATGATGTCCAAGAATTCCTGTATTGATTGTATAGAGTGTCTGGATCCGCTGATCAGGTGTTTCAGTTTCTGCTGTAGTTCTTTAGCCAGTTTGTGTGATGGTGTCCCTGGTAATGATACTATGTGTCTGAGTGGGATGTCTGGTTTGTGCACTTTAGGTAGTCCATAGAATCTGGGGGTGTTGTTGCTTTCAGGTTTCATTCTCTGTAGGTCAGACCTGGTTATCTGTCCGTTTTTTTGTAGGTTCCTCAGTGTGTTGTTTATCCTATTGGTGAGCTGTGGGGTGGGGTCAAACTCCCTCGTTTGGTAGGTGTTGGTATCTGCAAGTAGTTATTGCGCTTTTTGGATGTAGTCTGCTTTGTCCAGGATGACCGTCATTCTGCCTTTGTCTGCTGGTAGTATGATTATGTTCTTATCGTTTCTTAGTGATTTTAGGGCCTCCCTCTCCTTGGTGTTGAGCTTATGTGTTTGTCTTTTTCTTGTTATCAGAGGTACGATACTTTGTCTCACTATTTGTTGTGTCTCTTCTGTCAGTCCATTGTTCCTGAGTGTGCATTCTAGTGCTGCTAGGAAGTCTGCTGTCTTGGCATCCCTGTGGTTGTAGTTGAGTCCCTTGGCCAGTATTGTTCCTTCCGTGTCTGTGAGCTGTCTGTGGGAGAGGTTTCTAACCCAGGTGTGTGTTGTGGTGTCCTCTCTGTTGTGTGTTAGTTTGCCCATTTTTTCTTTGAGTGCCTTTTTTTTGCGGTGTGTGGTCCTGTTCTGTCCTATGGTGATTCTATGTTTCTATGGTTTTGGTCCATTCCTGATTGGTGGTTTTTGAAATTAACGATTTGTGGCACGCAATGTCTTGTCTGTATTTGTGAAGTCGGTTGTGAGCGTCTGTAATCATTACCTGGATCATCCTGAGTCCGTTCTGTCTGGCTGTGTCCCTGGCCTGTGGGTTGTTGACTGGTGGTCTGTATCTGACACATGGTGGAACAATTCGATTCTTTCGGCATTCATGCAGGAACCGGAGTTGTTCGTATGTGGCGCTTAGGTGGTTGGCACAGGATTCCTATTTCCTGGCTTGTCTTAGCGTCTCTCGCCTGTAGGTGTTCAAGTTTGTGAGAAGATTTGTTGTGGTTCTGTTCACCAAGCTGGGAATTTGTGTTGCAGACGTTTCGTCCCCTGTCTAGGTGACATTCTCAGTGCTTGGGAGCCTCCTATGAAGCGCTTCTGTGATCTTTCCTCCGGCATTTGTAGTGGTTTGAATATGCCGCTTCTGGTTGTCAGTTCCAGCTGTCCGCTGCAGTGGTCGGTATGTTGGGTCCAGATCGATGTGCTTATTAATTGAATCTGTGGATGAGTGCCATGCCTCTAGGAATTCCCTGGCTGTTCTCTGTTTGGCTTGTCCTATAATAGTAGTGTTGTCCCAGTCGAATTCATGTTGCTTGTCATCTGCGTGTGTGGCTACTAGGGATAGTTGGTCCTGTCGTTTCGTGGTTAGTTGGTGTTCATGGATGCGGATCGTTAGCTGTCTTCCTGTTTGTCCTATGTAGTGTTTTGTACAGTCCTTGCATGGGATTTTGTACACCACATTGGTTTTGCTCATGCTGGGTGTCGGGTCTTTCGTTCTGGTGAGTTGTTGTCTGAGAGTGGCTGTTGGTTTGTGTGCTGTTATAAGTTCTAGTGGTCGCAGTAGTCTGGCTGTCATTTCGGAAATGCTCTTGATGTATGGTAGTGTAGCTAGTCCTTTGGGTTGCGGTATGTCCTCATTCTGTTGTCTTTCCCTTAGGCATCTGTTGATGAAATTGCGGGGGTTTCTGTTTTTGGCGAATACATTGTAGAGATGTTCTTCTTCCTCTTTTTGCAGTTCTGGTGTACTTCAGTGTGTTGTGGCTCTTTTGAATAGTGTCTTGATGCAACTTCTTTTGTGTGTGTTGGGGTGGTTGCTTTCGTAGTTTAGGACTTGGTCTGTGTGTGTGGCTTTCCTGTATACCTTTGTGGTGAATTCTCCGTTCGGTGTTCTCTGTACCATCACATCTAGGAATGGGAGTTGGTTGTCCTTTTCTTCCTCTCTAGTGAATCGGATTCCTGTGAGTGTGGCGTTGATGATCCAGTGTGTGTTCTCTATTTCTGTGTTTTTAATGATTACAAAGGTGTCATCTACATATCTGACCCAGAGTTTGGGTTGAATTTGCGGTAAGACTGTTTGTTCTAATCTTTGCCTTACCGCTTCTGCTATGAGTCCAGAGATGGGTGAGCCCATGGGTGTGCCGTTGATTTGTTCATATATTTGGTTGTTGAATGTGAAGTTTGTTGTGTGGCACAGGTCCAGTAGTTTGAGTATGCCGTCTTTGTTGATAGGTTCAACGTCCTGTTGTATGTTCTGTATGTCCAGCAGGTTGGCTATTGTTTCTCTGGCTAGGGTTTTGTCGATAGAGGTGAACAGTGCCGTTACATCGAATAAGACCATGGTTTCTTCCTTGTCTATGTGTATATTTCTGATGATGTCCAAGAATTCCTGTATTGATTGTATAGAGTGTCTGGATCCGCTGATCAGGTGTTTCAGTTTCTGCTGTAGTTCTTTAGCCAGTTTGTGTGATGGTGTCCCTGGTAATGATACTATGTGTCTGAGTGGGATGTCTGGTTTGTGCACTTTAGGTAGTCCATAGAATCTGGGGGTGTTGTTGCTTTCAGGTTTCATTCTCTGTAGGTCAGACCTGGTTATCTGTCCGTTTTTTTGTAGGTTCCTCAGTGTGTTGTTTATCCTATTGGTGAGCTGTGGGGTGGGGTCAAACTCCCTCGTTTGGTAGGTGTTGGTATCTGCAAGTAGTTATTGCGCTTTTTGGATGTAGTCTGCTTTGTCCAGGATGACCGTCATTCTGCCTTTGTCTGCTGGTAGTATGATTATGTTCTTATCGTTTCTTAGTGATTTTAGGGCCTCCCTCTCCTTGGTGTTGAGCTTATGTGTTTGTCTTTTTCTTGTTATCAGAGGTACGATACTTTGTCTCACTATTTGTTGTGTCTCTTCTGTCAGTCCATTGTTCCTGAGTGTGCATTCTAGTGCTGCTAGGAAGTCTGCTGTCTTGGCATCCCTGTGGTTGTAGTTGAGTCCCTTGGCCAGTATTGTTCCTTCCGTGTCTGTGAGCTGTCTGTGGGAGAGGTTTCTAACCCAGGTGTGTGTTGTGGTGTCCTCTCTGTTGTGTGTTAGTTTGCCCATTTTTTCTTTGAGTGCCTTTTTTTTGCGGTGTGTGGTCCTGTTCTGTCCTATGGTGATTCTATGTTTCTATGGTTTTGGTCCATTCCTGATTGGTGGTTTTTGAAATTAACGATTTGTGGCACGCAATGTCTTGTCTGTATTTGTGAAGTCGGTTGTGAGCGTCTGTAATCATTACCTGGATCATCCTGAGTCCGTTCTGTCTGGCTGTGTCCCTGGCCTGTGGGTTGTTGACTGGTGGTCTGTATCTGACACATGGTGGAACAATTCGATTCTTTCGGCATTCATGCAGGAACCGGAGTTGTTCGTATGTGGCGCTTAGGTGGTTGGCACAGGATTCCTATTTCCTGGCTTGTCTTAGCGTCTCTCGCCTGTAGGTGTTCAAGTTTGTGAGAAGATTTGTTGTGGTTCTGTTCACCAAGCTGGGAATTTGTGTTGCAGACGTTTCGTCCCCTGTCTAGGTGACATTCTCAGTGCTTGGGAGCCTCCTATGAAGCGCTTCTGTGATCTTTCCTCCGGCATTTGTAGTGGTTTGAATATGCCGCTTCTGGTTGTCAGTTCCAGCTGTCCGCTGCAGTGGTCGGTATGTTGGGTCCAGATCGATGTGCTTATTAATTGAATCTGTGGATGAGTGCCATGCCTCTAGGAATTCCCTGGCTGTTCTCTGTTTGCACTCCTACAACCACTTCCACCCCTCACAATTCCTCATGCATCACACGTGACATCACTTCCGCCCCTCATATCATCGCTGATGCCACACGCTCAGTGACTTCCGCCACCCCTACTGCCATGGTCACCACCACTTCCGCCCCCACCAGCGCCACTCACCTGCATTCTACTGACACCCCCCCCCACAGACCCCACTGTCACTATCCCCACCCCCCAGAACCCCTGAGGGGAACACTACCCCTGCTCATGACTCCACCCCCATTCCCCCCACCACCACACCCACTCCAGTTACAGGTTCCGCCCCCACTCCCAGCTCTACACCCACACCAGATCCCAGCTCCCAGCTCCCAGCCCTGCCGAGTTTTCTCCATCCCTCCAGACCTCTCCCTCACTGAGGACGAACGATCAGTCCTCAGCAAAGGACTCACCTTCATCCCCCTCCGTCCACCCATCAATGAATATAATACACGCCGTGACGTCGAACAATTCTTCCATCGCCTGCGCCTCCGAGCTTACTTTCACAATCAGGATTCCTGCCCACCTTCCAAGGACTCCTTCGCCCACCTTCAACACACTGCATGCACCTGGACACCCCACGCTAGCCTATTACCTGCCCTCGACCTCTTCATTTCCAACTGCTGCCGGGACATTAACCACCTCAACTATCTACCTCCCTCCCCCACTCCAAACTCTCACCCTCACAACGCGGAGCCCTCCAATCCCTCTGCTCCAATCCCAACCTCACTATCAAGCCAGCGGATATAGGGGGCACAGTGGTAGTCTGGCGCACTGACCTCTACACCGCTGAAGTCAAACGCCAACTCAAGGACACCTCTTCCTACTGCCCCCTCGAACATGAACCCACACCCCCATCACCACACCATCATCTCCCAGACCATACAGAACCTCATCACCTCAGGAGATCTCCCACTCACAGCTTCCAACCTCATAGTCCGGGAACACCGCACTGCTCGGTTCTACCTCCTTCCCAAGATCCACAAGCCTGACCACCCTGGCCGACCCATTGTCTCAGCATGCTCCTGCCCCACTGAACTCATCTCTACCTACCTCGACACTGTCCTATCCCCCCTAGTCCAGGAGCTCCCCACATACATTCGAGACACCACCCACGCCCTCCACCTCCTCCAAGACTTCCGTTTTCCCGGCCCCCAACGCCTCATCTTCACCATGGATATCCAATCCCTCTACACCTCCATCCACCATGACCAGAGCCTCCAAGCCCTCCGTTTTATTCCTCTCCAGATGTCCCTAACAGTACCCTTCCACCGACACTCTCATTTGTTTGGCCGAACTGGTCCTTACCCTTAACAATTTCTCCTTCAAATCCTCCCACTTCCTCCAGACGAAAGGGGTAGCCATGGGCACACGTATGGGCCCCAGCTATGCCTGTCTCTTTGTTGGCTACGTAGAACAGTTGATCTTCCATAATTACACCGGCACCATTCCCCACCTCTTCCTCCGCTACATTGATGACCTGCATTGGCGCCACCTCGTGCTCCCGCGAGGAGGTTGAGCAATTCATCAACTTCACCAACACATTCCACCCTGACCTTAAATTTACCTGGACCATCTCTGACACCTCCCTCCCCTTCCTGGACCTCTCCATCTCCATTAATGATGACTGATTTGACACTGACATTTTTTACAAACCCACCGACTCCCACAGCTACCTGGATTACACCTCTTCCCACCCTACCCCTTGCAAAAATGCCATCCCGTATTCCCAATTCCTCCGCCTCCGCCGTATCTGCTCCCAGGAGGACCAGTTCCACCACAGAACACACCAGATGGCCTCCATCTTTAGAGACCGCAATTTCCCTTCCCACGTGGTTAAAGATGGCCTCCAACGCATCTCGTCCACATCTCGCACCTCCGCCCACAGAACTTACCCCTCCAACCGTAACAAGGACAGAACGCCCCTGGTGCTCACCTTCCACTCTACCAACCTTCACATAAACCAAATCATCCGCCGACATTTCCGACACCTCCAAACAGACCCCACCACCAGAGATATATTTCCCTCCCCAACCCTTTCCGCCTTCCGCAAAGACCGTTCCCTCCATGACTACCTGGTCAGGTCCAGGCCCCCTACAACCCACCCTCCCATCCTGGCACCTTCCCCTGCCACCGCAGGAACTGAAAAACCTGCGCCCATACCTCCTCCCTCACCTCTATCCAAAGCCCTAAAGGAGCCTTCCACATCCATAAAAGTTTTACCTGCACATCCACCAATATCATTTATTGTATCCGTTGCTCCCGATACGATCTCCTCTACATTGGGCAGACTGGGCGCCTCCTAGCAGAGTGCTTTAGGGAACATCTCCGGGACACCTGCACCAATCAACCACACCGCCCCGTGTCCCAACATTTCAACTCCCCCTCCCATTCTGCCGAGGACATGAAGGTCCTGAGCCTCCTTCACCGCCGCTCCCTCACCACAAGACGCCTGGAGGAAGAACGCCTCATCTTCCGCCTCGGAACACCTCAACGCCAGGGCATCAATGTGGACTTCAACAGTTTCCTCATTTCCCCTTCCCCCACCTCATCCTAGTTCCAAACTTCCAGCTCAGCACTGTCGCCATTACTTGTCCGGACTTGTCCTACCTGCCTATCTCCTTTTCCACCTATCCACTCCACCCTCTCCTCCCTGACCTATCACCTTCATCCCTTTCCCCCACTCACCTGTTGTATTCTATGCTACTTTCTCCCCACCCCCACCCTCCTCTAGCTTATATCTCCACACTTCGGGCTCTCTGCGTTTATTCCTGATGCAGGGCTTTTGCCCGAAACGTTGATTTCGCTGCTCCTCGGATGCTGCCTAAACTGCTGTGCTCTTCCAGCATCTGCAGTCATTGTTTTTACCTTGTCCTATAATAGTAGTGTTGTCCCAGTCGAATTCATGTGCCATGCCTCTAGGAATTCCCTGGCTGTTCTCTGTTTGGCTTGTCCTATAATAGTAGTGTTGTCCCAGTCGAATTCATGTTGCTTGTCATCTGCGTGTGTGGTTACTACGGATTGCTGGTCGTGTCGTTTCGTGGCTAGTTGGTGTTCATGGATGCGGATCGTTAGCTGTCTTCCTGTTTGTCCTATGTAGTGTTTTGTACAGTCCTTGCATGGGGCTTTGTACACCACATTGGTTTTGCTCATGCTGGGTGTCAGTTCTTTCGTTCTGGTGAGTTGTTGTCTGAGAGTGGCTGTTGGTTTGTGTGCTGTTATGAGTCCTAGTGGTCGCAGTAGTCTGGCTGTCAGTTCGGAAATGCTCTTGATATATGGTAGTGTAGCTTGTCCTTTGGGTTGTGGCATGTCCTCGTTCCGTTGTCTTTTCTTTCGGCATCTGTTGATGAAATTGCGGGGGTATCCGTTTTTGGTGAATACATTGTATAGACGTTCTTCTTCCTCTTTTTGCAGTTTTTTTAGATTTTAGATTACATTACAGTGTGGAAACAGGCCCTTCGGCCCAACAAGTCCACACCGACACGCCGAAGCGCAACCCACCCATACCCCTACATTTACCCCTTACCTAACACTACGGGCAATTTAACATGGCCAATTCACCTTACCTGCACATCTTTGGACAGTGGGAGGAAACCAGAGCACCCGGAGGAAACCCACGCAGACATGGGGAGAATGTGCAAACTCCACACAGTCAGTTGCCTGAGGCGGGAATTGAACCCGGGTCTCTGGCGCTGTGAGGCAGCAGTGCTAACCACTGTGCCACCGTGCCGCCCATGAACACACAGACCAAGTCCTAAACTACGAAAGCAACCATCCCAACACACACAAAAAAAGTTGCATCAAGACACTATTCAAAAGAGCCACAACACACTGAAGTACACCAGAACTGCAAAAAGAGGAAGAAGAACACCTATACAATGTATTCCCCAAAAACAGATACCCCTGCAATTTCATCAACAGATGCCTAAGAGAAAGGCATCGGAACGAGGACATGCCGCAATCCAAAGGACTAGCTACACTACCATACATCAAGAGCATTTCTGAACTGACAGCCAGACTACTGCGACCACTCGGTCTCATAACAGCACACAAACCAACAGCCACTCTCAGACAACAACTCACCAAAACGAAGGACCCGACACCCAGCATGAGCAAAACCAATGTGGTGTACAAAGCCCCATGCAAGGACTGTACAAAACACTACATAGGACAAACAGGAAGACAGCTAACGATCCGCATCCATGAACACCAACTAGTCACGAAACGACACGACCAGCTATCCCTAGTAGCCACACACGCAGATGACAAGCAACATGAATTCGACTGGGACAACACTACTATTATAGGACAAGCCAAACAGAGAACAGCCAGGGAGTTCCTAGAGGCATAGCACTCATCCACAGATTCAATCGATAAGCACATCGACCTGGACCCAATATACCGACCACTGCAGCGGACAGCTGGAACTGACAACCGAAAGTGGCAGATTCAAACCACTATAAATGCTGGAGGAAAGATCACAGAAGCGCTTCACAGGAGACTCCCAAGCACTGAGGATGCCACCTAGACAGGGTACTTATATTTTAAGAATTACGCAGCCACCCTGCCTCAATGCCTAACCAACTACTCCAGAGTATAAGTATCCCAGGCCTGAAAAGGGTTCTAACAGTCTCAGAGGGGTTTGTTGCTTGTCGAGTGGAGTTCTCTCTCTGCCTCGAGTGTTGGTGCAGATTTTCAAAGTCCGAGGTCGCAGACAGGGTGGATGTCTTCAGCCTCAAAGGATAGGTGTCCAGAGACGCAGTGAGGTCAGAGCAAGTGAAAAGGAAAGGAGCCCCGATAGCTGGCCCTGCTGCACCCCCCCCCCCCCTTTACCCTTGTGATTCCAAAGGGCCGGCTGGCTCCGCCCCTCGGGTAATTCCATTTCACAAAGCATCTCCGGTGATTGCTGGGGCCGGTTTAATCTCATCATTAGTGAAAACAAAAGGGTTAATACCTTCCCAAATTTGCTTAACTGAAATTTTGATGATTCATGGAGCCTCCCAAACTGTTTTCAGATTAGAGTAAATCGTTATCCCATGAACTAAATAGGCTCCATTGTTCACAGTTTCAGGGTTTTTTGGTAACAATTAGATTAGATTAGATTACTTACAGTGTGGAAACAGGCCCTTTGGCCCAACAAGTCCACACCGACCCTCCGAAGAACAACCCACCCAGACCCATTCCCCTACATTTACCCCTTACCAAACACTACAGGCAATTTAGCATGGCCAATTCACCCAACCTGCACATCTTTGGATTGTGGGAGGAAACCGGAGCACCCGGAGGAAACCCACGCAGACTCGGGGAGAATGTGCAAACTCCACACAGACAGTTGCCTGAGGCAGGAATTGAACCCAGGTCTCTGGCGCTGTGAGGCAGCAGTGCTAACCACTGTGCCACCGTACCACCCCTTTTTTAATATCAGATACAGAGAACAGTATATATTCCCCTAACTGTAATGTCTTATACTACATCCACTTTGCTTATTAACTCCCCAACACTTTAGGTTAGAAATGTCGACCAGGTTGACCAGTTTTTCACAAAAGGGCATTTTCTTTCAGTTTTTCCTTTTAAAACTGAGGATTGCCCTGAAACTGCTACCGGTGACTTGATTAAAGTCTATTGACGTTCTGATTGGTCTTGACAATATTGAAATGGAAGGTTTTGACCTCTTGTGGGTGAATTCAGTTATTTTCCTTTCTTTTCTTTTTTCTCTCTTTTTCACAGTCCTGGAGCAGCGTGCAGGAAAGCAGTCCTGGAGCAGTGTGAGGGGAAATCCAAGTTCCAGAGCAGCACAACTTACCTTGGTGCAGGTGAGTGCCAGTGTGGAGTGGACTGGAGGCTTGGAGTAGAGCGGGACAGTTGATGGACTCGGGCCTGGCGCGAGTGGTCAGACCATGTGTTCGCTGAGCTTCTGCAATGCTGCTACAATTTAATGTCTAATTGAAATTCTTTACCAAACTATAGTGTCAATCTTTTAACTATATTATCACTATCTTATTTCCAACTTATTTTTTAGACACTGTAAGTAATGCTACTACTTTTCCTTTTATTCCTCTTTTGAATCCAAGATTTCTACCTTGGTAGTACTTAAGATGGTGGCATTAGAGGCAGCCATCATAAAATCTTTCCACTGTACTCATGTGCCACACGTGACAATAAAGGATATTCTATTCTATTGTATTCTATTTTATTCTATGGGTTAGAGGTTGCCCTTTTAGGTCAGAGATGAGTAGAACTTTTCTTTCACTCAGAGGATTGTATAACTTCGAAACTCAGAATGTGCTAAAGGTCATTGAACTGCCTTACGCCATATTAAGCCATAAATAGATTCTTATTAGGCAACAGAATCAAATGTTATTGTGAGTGAATGATAATGTAGAGTTCAAAATACATTTAGTTAAGCTATGGTCATGTTGAATAGCAGAATAAGTTGCCAAATGGCCTACTCCTGCTCCTAACTCATGTGTATATGTTTTCTATTAATAGCATTTCCAACAATTTTTTTTTTAAACCTTTCTTCATATAACTGACTTTCTAGCCCCTTCACACAATTCTCTTACACTAGCTCACTGGTTTTCACAGAATGTATTTGATATTAACACTGTTTTCCATTAAAAGGTGAAACTGGAAATCCTATTAGGTCCTACTCTTTTCAAGCCATTAATATATTCTCTATTCTTCCAGACCTCAATTTCACAGATGATTATTTGTTCCTTCTGCAAAAAAAAATCAATCACTTGAAATGTAATTTTAGTATTAAACAGGTTTCAAAAACAGTTGGATAATTCAGACATCAAATTGATTTTGGTAACTGATGCAGCTGACAACTTTGAATTATTTTTGTGATTGCTGTCATAATAGAAAATGGCTTTTTTTTTGCTGCAAAAGTGCACCTTAATCTTTTAACACTTTCTTGATCAAAAATGTTGCTTTTGCACTATTTATACTTTGTTTCATGTGGCAAAATTGTTTCCATGCACTTTTTAATTCTTCTTATCCACAATGTTTATTAATTTTCATCATGCGGAGTCAACTTTGCTGACTTACTAAATGTTGATACAGAAATAAATTATGGATGTGGGTTTGCTTGCTGAGCTGGAAGATTTGTTTTCAGACGTTTCATCACCAAACTATTAACATCTTCAGTGAACCTCCAGATGAAGTGTTGATGACATGGCCGGCTTTCTATTTAAGTGTTTAGTCTTCCTTGGGTTGTGATGTCATTTCCTGTGGCAATGTCATTTCCTGTTCTTTTTCTCAGGGGGTGGTAAGTGGGATCCAAGTCAATGTGTCTGTTGGAAGACTTCCAGTTGGAATGCCATGCTTCTAAGAATTCTCATGTGTGTCTCTCTTTGGCTTTTCCTAAGATGGATGTGTTGTCCCAGTCAAAGTGGTGTCCTTCCACATCTGTGTGTAAAGATACTAGAGAAAGTGGGTCATGTCTTTTTGTGGCTAGGTGATGTTCATGTATCCTGGTGGCTAGTTTTCTGCCTGTTTGTCCAATGTAATGTTTGTTACAGTTCTTGTAAGGTATTTTGTAAATAACATTAGTTTTGTTTGTTGTCTGTATAGGGCCTTTCAAGTTCATGTTTTAGTATTTTGTTGGGTTTGTGCGCTAGCGTGATGCCAAGAGGTCTGAGTAGTCTGGCAGTCATTTCTGAGATGTCTTTGATGTGGGGGAGAGTGGCTAGGGTTTCTGGACAAATTTTGTCTGCTTGTTGGGGTTTGTTGCTGAGAAATCGATGGACTGTGTTCATTGGGTACCCGTTCTTTTTGAATACACTGTAAAGGTGATTTTCCTTTGCTCTGCATAGATCCTCTGTGCTGCAGTGTGTGGTGGCTCATTGAAATAATTTTCTAATGCAGCTTTGTTTGCGGGTGTTGGGATGATTGCTTCTGTCGTTCAGTATTTGGTCAGAATGTGTTGTTTTCCTGTAGATGTTGGTTTGAAGCTTCCCATTGGCTGTTCGTTCTACTGCGACATCTAGGAATGACAGTTTGTTGTTGTTTTCCTCCTCTTTAGTGAATTTTATGCCAGTAAGGGTATTTTTGATGGTCTTGAAGGTTTCCTCTAATTTGTTTTGTTTAGTGATGGCGAAGGTGTCATACATATCACGGTCCCAAAGTTTGGGTTGGATTGTTGACAGAGCTGTTTGTTTGAGTCTCTGCATTACTGCCTCTGCTAAGAACCCTGATATCAGAGATCCCATGGGTGTTCCGTTGGTTTGTCTGTAGGTTTTGTTATTGGAAGTGAAGTGGGTGGTAAGGCATAGGTCTACTAGTTTGATGATACAGTCCTTGCTGATGAAGTTGGTGGTGTTTGGTGTATGTGTCTTTAGTTCTTCTAATAATGTAGTCAGTGTTTCTTTAGCCAGGTTGATGTTAATGGATGTGAACAGGGCTGTTATGTCAAAGGAGACCATTATTTAATCCTCTTGTATCTTGGTATCTTTGATGGTCTTCAGGAATTCTTGGGTGGAGTGGATGGAGTGGCGTGAGCCTTCTACTAAGTGTTTTAGTCTTTGGTGTAGCTCCTTGGCCAATCTGTAAGTTGGTGTTCCAGTTAGCGAGACTATGGATCTGCCAGGGAACTATAGACCAGTGAGCCTGAAGTCAGTGGTAGGCAAGTTGTTGCAGAGAATCTTGAGGGACAGGATGTACATGTATTTGGAAAGGCAAGGATTGATTAGGGATAGTCAACATGGCTTTGTGCATGGGAAATCATGTCTCATAAACTTGATTGAGTTTTTGAAGAAGTAACAAAGAGGATGGATGAGGGCAGAGCGGTAGATGTGATCTCTATGGGCTTCAGTAAGGCATTTAACAAGGTTCCCCATGGGAGACTGGTTGGCAAGGTTAGATCACATGGAATACAGGGAGAACTAGCCATTTGGATACAGAATTGGCTGAAGGACAGAAGACAGAGGATGGTGGTGGAGGGTTGTTTTTCAGACTGGAGGCCTGTGACCAGTGGAGTGCCACAAGGATCGGCGCTGGGCCTTCTACTTTTTGTCATTTATATAAATGATTTTGTGTGAGCATAAAAGGTATAGTTAGTAAGTTTGCAGATGACACCAAAATAGGAGGTGTAGTAGACAGCGAAGAGGGTTACCTCAGATTACAATGGGATCTTGATCAGATGTGCCAATGGGCTGAGAAGTAGCAGATGGAGTTTAATTTAGATTAATGTGAGGTGCTGTATTTTGGGAAAGTAATTCTTAGCAGGACTTATACACTAAATGGTAAGGTCCTAGGGAGTGTTGCTGAACAAAGAGACCTTGGAGTGCAGGTTCATAATTCCTTGAAAGTAGAGTTGCAGGTCGATAGGATAGTGAAGAAGGCATTTGGTATGCTTTCCTATATTGGTCACAGTACTGAGTAAAGGATTTGGGAGGTCATGTTGCGGCTGTACAGGACATTGGTTAGGCCACTGTTGGAATATTGCGTGCAATTCTGGTCTCCTTCCTATTGGAAAGATATTGTGAAACTTGAAAGGGTTCAGAAAAGATTTACAAGGATGTTACCAGGGTGGGAGGATTTGAGCTACAGGGAGAGGTTGAATAGGCTGGGGCTGTTTTCCCTGGAGCGTCGGAGGCTGAGGGGTGACCTTAAAGATGTTTACAAAATCATGAGGGGCACGGATAGGATAAGCAAAGAATTTTTCTCTTGGGTGTGGGTGTCCAGAACTAGAGGGCTTAGATTTAGGGTGAGAAGGGAAAGATATAAAAGAGACCTAAGGGACAACTTTTCATGCAGAGGGTGGTAAGTGTATGGAATGAGTTGCCAAAGGAAGTGGTGGAGGCAAGTACAATTGCAATATTTAAAAGGATGAGTATATGAATAGGAAGGGCTTGGAGAGATATGGGCCTGCTGCTGGCAGGTGGGACTGGATTGGGTTGGGGTATCTGATCGGCATGGATGAATTGGACTGAGGAGTCTACTTCCAAGCTGTACATCTCTATGACTCTGATTCTAAGTCAGAGTCGACGCCAACGGTCATTTTGAGTGCGAGCAGCAGCTGAGTTTAAACGAACCCGGAAGACTACAGCTAAGGTAAGACAGTTTGTTTTAAAATTACTTACCGGTAGCGGGCAGCGGTGTTTTTTTTTCTCTTCACAGAAAGAGCGGGAGCAGCAGGGGGAAGTGACGACGACCAGAGGGGCAGCCGGGAAGGAAAGCAGTGAGTATATAAATCAGGAAGGCGGCTAAATCCGAGACTCTACAACCGTAGTGTCTCCCACCCGCCCTCCTCCTCTAACCCCCTTACTAAGTACTGTTTATCTATTAATTGTTTTTTTTTGAAAAAAAAGACTATAGCAGAGAGGTATCAGGAAGTATTTTAACTCAAACCTGTACAAAGTAATAAATTAATTAACTAAGCAGAGATGGCTTGGTCAGGTGGTGTGCTGTAGCTGTATGATGTGGAAGCTGGCTGATCCCATTGTGAACGGCAGTGACCACAGCAGCAGCAAGTGTTGGTTGCTGGAAGAACTCCGGATCAGAGTTGATGATCTGGAATCTGAGCTTCAAACACTGCGGCACATCCGGGAGGGGGAGAGTTACCTGGACACTTTGTTTCAGGAGGCAGTCACACCTGGGAGATTAAGTAATTCACATCCAGTTACCGATCAGGGACATCAGAGTGTGACTGTAAGTGAGGCAGGTAGGGGGAACCTGAGTTCAGGAGTGCAGGAGCCTCAGCCCTTGACCTTGTCCAACAGGTATGAGATTCTTGCTCCCTATACAGATGAGGAAAAGGGCTCTGGACAAGATGAGCCAGCTGACCAGAGCACCATGGTGCAGAAGGCCATTCAAGAGGGGGGAGCAAAAAGACAAGTAGTTGTTATAGGGGATTCTATAATTAGGGGGACAGATAGTATCCTTTGCAAGCCGGATCGGGAGTCTCGCATGGTGTGTTGCCTACCCGGTGCCAGGGTTCGGGACATCTCTGACCGGCTTGAAAGGATATTGGAGCGGGAGGGGGAGGATCCAGTTGTTGTGGTCCACGTTGGGACTAACAACATAGGCAAAGCTAGGATGGAGGACCTGTTTGGGGATTATCAAGCACGAGGAAGGAAATTGAAGTACAGGTCCTCAAGGGTCATAATCTCCGGATTACTGCCCGAGCCACGTGCCAATTGGCATAGGGATAAGAAAATTAGGGAAGAATAAACACATGGCTAAGGGATTGGTGTGGGAAAGAGGGATTCCACTTCATGGGGCATTGGCATCAGTTTTGGAACCGGGGGGATCTGTACCGTTGGGACGGTCTCCACCTGAACCGATCAGTTACCAATGTTCTAGCGAAGAGGATAAATAGGGTGGTCAGTAGGACTTTAAACTTCTGAGTTGGGGGGAAGGGAAAGTGAAAGCAACAGGGAGCATGGAGTTAAATGGAAAGATAAGCAGCAGGATAGCATATGTGCAGGCAGATTTAAATTTGAGACAGACTGGGAATGCAGCAAAAAGGAAGGATAACTTAGGACATCTTATGACTTCCAATATCTCTAATGATAAGAAAGTTAGCATTAAGGCATTTTACCTGAATGCTCGTAGCATTCATAACAAAGCAGACGAATGAATGGCACAGATCATCGTGAATGATTATGATGTGGTAGGCATCACAGAGACGTGGTTACAGGGGGGTCAGGACTGGCCGTTAAACATCCAAGGGTTTTCAACTTATCGAAAAGTCAGGGAGGTGGGCAGAGGGGGCGGGGTTGCCTTGTTAGTTTATAACAAAATTAAATCTATGGTGCTGAATGACATAGCGTCGGATGATGTGGAGTCTGTGCGGTGGAATTGAGGAACCACAAAGGCAAAAAAACCATAGTGGGAGTTATGTACAGACCTCCTAACAGTGGTCAGGACCAGGGGCGCAACATGTACCGGGAAATAGAGAAGGCATGTCAGAAAGGCAAGGTCACAGTGATCATGGGAGACTTCAATATGCAGGTGGACTGGGTAAATAATGTTGCCAGTGGATCCAAAGAAAGGGAATTCATGGAATGCTTACAGGATGGCTTTTTGGAACAGCTTGTGTTGGAGCCCACAAGGGAGCAGGCTATTCTGGACCTAGTGCTATGTAATGAACCAGACTTTATAAAAAATCTTAAAGCAAGGGAACACTTAGGAAGCAGCGATCATAATATGGTAGAGTTCAGTCTGCAGTTTGAAAGAGAGACGGCAAAATCGGATGTAATGGTGTTACAGTTAAATAAAGGTAACTATGAGGGCATGAGAGAGGAACTGACGAAAATAGACTGGAAGCAGAGCCTAGCAGGGAAGACAGTAGAGCAAAAATGGCAGGAGTTTGTGTGTAAAATTGAGGACACTGTACAGAGGTTCATCCCCAAGAAGAGAAAGATTATCCGGGGAGGGCTTAGACAGCCATGGCTGACAAAGGAAGTCAGGAAATCTATGAAAGAAAAAGAGAGAGCCTATAAAGTAGCCAAGAGCACTGGGAAATCAGAAGATTGGGAAGGCTACAAAAACAAACAAAGGATAATAAAGAGAGAAATAAGGAAGAAGAGGATCAAATATGAAGGTAGGCTAGCCAGTAATATTAGAAATGATAGTAAAGGTTTCTTTCATTACATATGAAGCAAACGACAGGCAAGAGTAGACATTGGGCCACATCAAACTGATGCTGGAAGCCGAGTGATGGGAGATAAGGAAATATCAGGAGAACTTAATAAGTACTTTGCGTCAGTCTTCACAGTGGAAGACATGAGTAATATCCCAACAATTAAAGGGAGTCAGGGGGCTGAGTTGAGTATGGTTGCCATTACAAAAGAGAAAGTGCTAGAAAAGCTAAAAGGTCTTAAAATTGATAAATCTCCTGGCCCTGATGGGTTACATCCTAGAGTTCTGAGGGAGGTGGCTGAGGAAATAGCGGAGGCGTTGGTTGAGATCTTTCAAAAGTCACTGGAGTCAGGGAAAGTCCCAGATGATTGGAAGATGGCTGTTGTAACCACCTTGTTCAAGAAAGGATCAAGACAAAAGATGGAAAATTATAGGCCAATTAGCCTAACCTCGGTTGTTGGTAAAATTCTAGAATCCATCATTAAGGATGAGGTTTCTAAATTCTTGGAAGAGCAGGGTCGGATTAGAACAAGTCAACATGGATTTAGTAAGGGGAGGTCGTGCCTGACAAACCTGTTGGAGTTCTTTGAAGAAGTGACAAGCAGGTTAGACCGGGGAAACCCAGTGGATGTGGTCTACCTAGACTTCCAAAAGGCCTTTGATAAGGTGCCACACGGGAGGCTGCTGAGCAAGGTAAGGGCCCATGGTGTTCGAGGTGAGCTACTGGTATGGATTGAGGATTGGCTGTCTGACAGGAGGCAGAGAGTTGGGATAAAAGGTTCTTTTTCGGAATGGCAGCCGGTGACAAGCAGTGTCCCACAGGATTCAGTGTTGGGGCTGCAGCTGTTCACATTATATATTAATGATCTAGATGAAGGGACTGGGGGCATTCTAGCGAAGTTTACCGATGATACAAAGTTAGGTGGACAGGCAGGTAGTACTGAGGAAGTGGGGAGGCTGCAGAAGGATCTCGACAGTTTGGAGGAGTGGTCCAGGAAATGGTTGATGGAATTCAATGTGAGCAAATGCGAGGTCTTGTACTTTGGGAAAAAGAATAGAAGCATGGATTACTTTCTAAACAGTGAGAAAATTCGTAAAGCCAAAGTACAGAGGGATCTGGGAGTGCTAGTTGAGAATTCTCTAAAGGTAAACATGCAGGTTGAGTCCGTGATTAAGAAAGCGAATGCAATGTTGTCAATTATCTCAAGGGGGTTGGAATATAAAAGCACTGTTGTGCTACTGAGACTTTATAAAGCTCTGGTTAGGCCCCATTTGGAGTACTGTGTCCAGTTTTGGTCCCCACACCTCAGGAAGGACATACTGGCACTGGAGCGTGTCCAGCGGAGATTCACACGGATGATCCCTGGAATGGTAGGTCTAACATATGAGGAACGGCTGAGGATCCTGGGATTGTATTCATTGGAGTTTAGAAGATTAAGGGGAGATCTAATAGAAACTTACAAGATAATATGTGGCTTGGAAAGGGTGGACGCTAGGAAATTGTTTCCGTTAGGCGAGGAGACTAGGACCCATGGACACAGCCTTAGAATTAGAGGGAGTAAATTTAGAACAGAAATGCGGAGACATTTCTTCAGCCAGAGAATGGTGGGCCTGTGGAATTCATTGCCACAGAGTGCAGTGGAGGCTGGGACGCTAAATGTCTTCAAGGCAGAAATTGATAAATTCTTGATGTCATCAGGAATTAAGGGCTACAGGGAGAATGCGGGTAAGTGGAGTTGAAATGCCCATCAGCCATGATTGAATGGCGGAGTGGACTCGATGGGCCGAATGGCTTTACTTCCGCTCCTATGTCTTATGGTCTTAAGGTCTTAAGTCCCAGGACTATGTGCAGACCGATAATATCGGCACCTCTTGACTGACAGAGGAATCTTCTTGACTGGACTGAGTACAGGTAATTCTTGTATAAAGTGTGTTTCAGCCGCGTGATTTGGCGATAACATTACTGAAGAATTAGGTAACAGTATTTTTGAGAACGCTTACCTCCATTCGCAATAGCGCAATTGCATTGGCCATCGCTTTGTGCGCTTCGTTCTGTGCGAGCGCCGATGTCAGCTGCCATCAGAGCATGTTGGAGGTACAGTATTATACATTGAGCAGCTTCATCTCAAAATTAAACTAATGAATGTTCATTGCTCTCCCTCTGAGACAAGAATATTCTTGTATAATTCCTGTATAATTCCTGCAGGACTGCTACATACTATTTGCCTTTCTAATTTGTTCTTGTACCTGCACATCACACAATCTCAACCAACCCCCAATAAACAATATTTTTCAATGCCATGTGTTAAATTTACTTTTGTTTCATTAATAAATAAGATTTAAACCTTCATTGAGGATGTGCTATACTTTGTGTTAAGCTTTTGGGTGATTTTTGAGCGATCGTGAGTGAAATGTTTTGCTGGTCTGCTCTAATCCAACCTTTCCCAAAGGCCCCATTATTTCTATTAAGCGATTTTCTATTAAGTGATGTTTCCCTGGAATGCAACTACCTGTACTGTAAACCCTGAGGCATTCCTTAGCCTGGAACATGCTCGTGTAGTGAGTGGATTTCTTCCCGGTTTCCTCTGATAGACACATTTGGTACAGGCTAGACTCAGAATCTTGGCCAGAAATATTGGCCATTGGTGAAAGGGTCATTTTAAGTAAGATTACGATCAGTTGAATTTGATCTGATTGTAATTAGTCTATCTAAGCAATTATTCATCTTTCATGCCATAAACTTAGTCAACATTTCGAACGCAGGACTTGCCTAATGTGACTATTCGGAGCCACAAAGTTGGGACTGTTTGTCCACTGAGCTATCAGTGTTCAAACTTACTGCAGACTGTGGTAAACAAGTTAACCCAGCAAATAAGAATCCATTTTCTCAGTATCAAAATGCATGTTCAGACACACGTTCAGGGCAGCGTGGTGGCTCAGTAGTTAGAACTGCTACTTCACAGCAGCAGGGTCCCAGGTTTGATTCTAGCCTCTGGTGACTGTGTGGAGTTTGTCCATTCACCTTGTGCTTGTGTGGGTTTCCTCCCACAGTCCAAAGATATACAGGTGAGGTGGATTTGCCATGCTAACTTGCCCACAGTGTTCAGGACTGTGTAGATTAGGTGGATTAGCCATGGGAAATGCAGTCCTACAGGATTAGGATAGAGGGGTGAGTGAGGGTGGGATGCTTTTCAGAGAGTCGATGTGGACTTGTTGGGCTGAATGACCTGTTTCCACACTGTGGAGATTCTTCTTAAAAAGACAAAAAAGGGTGACACGGTGGCTCAGTGGTTAGCATTGCTACCTCTCAGCGCCAGGGACCCAGGTTTAATTCCAGCCTTAGGTGACTGTGTGGAGTTTACACATTCTCCCTGTATCTACATGGGTTTCCTCCCACAATCCAAACATCAGAGGGTGGTACGTGTATGGAATGAGCTGCCAGAGGATGTGGTGGAGGCTGGTACAATTGCAACATTTAAGAGGCGTTTGGATGGGTATATGAATAGGAAGGATTTGGAGGGATATGGGCCGGGTGCTGGCAGATGGGACTAGATTTGGTTGGGATATCTGGTCAGCATGGACAGTTTGGACTGAAGGGTCTGTTTCCATGCTGTAAATCTCTATGACTCTATGTGCAGGTTAGGTGAATTAGCCATGCTAAATTGGCCATAGTGTTCAGGGATATGTAGATCAGGTGCATTAGTCAAGGGAAATGTAAAAGTAATATGGTAGGGGAATGGGTCTAAGTGGGATACTCATTGGGGGGGTCAGTGTGGACCTGTTGGGCCAAATGGCCTGTTTCCATAATGGGAATTCTATGATATAAGTGGTTTATAAGTCAAACTCCCACTCTTACCACAGCGATTCCATACATTACTTTTCAGTTAACACATACAAGTACAGCACTAACGTGTATATTAGGAGTTAACTTCACTATTTCGAACAAAGAAAAATGTTTAACTTTATGTTTGCCTCAATAAGTTAACGCATAGGATCAAGCAAGTCGTACAACCTCCCATGTCATCAAGAAGATTTGCTAACAGAGTATATTTGCTAATTTGCTTTGCTACATCATTGGAAGGCAAACGCGTAATGTCTTAAAGTGAGATAATCAGTTTCTTTTAAATTACATGACAAATTTACACACTTTTGCTTCAAGTTTAGTTCTGCGGCTTTAAAATAAATTGACGAACAAAAACAGACATTGCTGGAAAATGTCAGCAAGCCTGGCAGCATCTGTGAGACAAAATGAGAGTTAACATTTCAGGTCCAGTCCTGAAGAAAGATCATGGGACCCGAAACGTTAACTCTGACTTTTCTTCCCAGATGCTGCCAGTACTGCTGACCATTTCATAAACTTCTGTTTTTGTTCCTGATTTACAGCCTCTGCAGTTTTTTTCGGTTTCTAAAACAAAGCAAGTCAGATTAGAGTCAGCATAGAGTATGCAAACAGATTTGAGTCTTCCAGTGCTGTCATTTTGCCTCCAGGAGGGTGATTTTCCTGATGCAGTCATGCTTAAGTTAACTCCCATAATATAATTATTCTGCTGCAGTGGCTATGGTACGAATCATGACTATCAAGGTCTGTATATATTGGTAGTTCTGCCACTCTTGGACTGTTGATATTAATTAGGTAGAAGATTTTAGGAAGCCAAGTTTATCTTGCAAATTGGCATTGCAATATGATACCCCTGATGTACAAGAATATATGCTGTGTGGCAATCTTTTGTCACTGCTCCCATGGATTGCTACTGGCTGAGGTACATATCTTTCAGGCTTTGTAGTGAAAATATGTTGGCATTACCTTCCATGTTGACGTTAGCTTTTATGTATTAGCAGTAATACATTGCTGTTCTGATTGTTATCTCAAATCCATACACCCATCTACTCCTGGAAACATTTCTCCACCTCGGCTTCAAAATATTCAAGGGCTCTGCTTCCATCGCTTTTCAGGAAAAGCATTCCAAAGACACATGACAATTTGAGAGAAACTAAATCACCTCATCTTTGCTTTAAATGGGCAACACGAGACACTTAGACAATAACGTGTAATTCCAGATTCTTCTCCATATTTACTTTGCCAAGTTCCCTCAGGATGTTCAATGTTTCGATCAAGTAGCATCTTGCTCTTCTAAATGCCAGTGGATATTAGCCAAGCCTGTCCAACCTTTCTCCATTCACCATTCCCCATATTCCAGGTAGTAGATAGTAACCTCCTGTGAGCTACCTCCAACACACTTACAACTTTTCATTCATATTTAGTGAGTAAGCTGTGATAATATTTGCACCAAAATAAGAACTGGGGACTGTTCATGTGTCAGGTGAATACTATGACCACTGCATAATACCACACTGTGTCACAAGAGGCTTCCAAAATCTGCTCCAGGTGAGAACTCACATTCTCAACATTTCACATGCTTTTATATCATTATAAAAGTATCGCTATTATTGAATCTTCCTGAATTAAGATGAGTGACCAGTGCAAGGCATAATACTCCAGATATGGTTTCACCAGTACTTTGTATAATTGCAGCATAACCTCCTTACTTTTGATAACTGGTCATACATTTGCTAACAGAGTATATTTGCTAAATTGCTTTGCTACATCAGGGGAAGGCAAACGCGTAATGTCTTAAAGTGAGATAATCAGTTTCTTTTAAATTACATGACAAATTTATGCACTTTTGCTTCAAGTTTAGTTCTGCGGCAGTTCTATAACAGTTATTGTCATTGCAATTGTATTTTATAAGGACAAGACACTACCTCAGCATTAACACACTAATGTATGGATATTTTGTAGACTTTATGTAGATGTAACATTGTATTTTCAGTTTTAGTTTTAAAGCTGTATACAATATTATTACTCTTTTGTTATTTTTAACCCCATTCTAAGCACCAATAGCCACTGTTAAAAACATGCATTTGCAAATTTTTCCTTCAACAAAAGTACACCCTGATAAGCAATTGCCATATTGAGCACTTATCAGTTGGGGCATATGGGTTGACGAATCCAAAAATTAATTATGAATACTTGACATCATACACTCTTACCAAAACAGACACACAAGTAGAAAGACCTAAGCTTCAATAAAATAACAGGGAAGATCATAATGAGGGAGTGTTATCCGGTAGATAACTGACTCCGTAGGGAGCCAGTTGGAGATTACAGGAAAAGATGACTATCGCCATTAAGTAACCAATTGTTCAGATTAGGTAAATATTGATAAGAACTGCAGATGCTGTGAATCAGAGACAATAATAGAAATCACTGGAAAAGCTCAGCAGGTCTGGCAGCATCTGTAGAGACAAATCAGAGTTTCGGGTTGAGTGACCCTTTTCCACAGATACTGCCAGGTTTGTTGAGATTTTCCAGGAATTTCTATACTCAGGTCAGGGTGCTCAATCATAGTTGACAACATCATAAGAGGTTGTATGTAACAAGCGTTAAATCTGCAACTATTACCAGCCAGACACACAGCAAGAAGAAACACGAAATAAGTAGATGATCAAAAAGTATCAAAAAGTGATACTACAGCCAGCTGAAAGCCAGAGGTCATGACAAGTCCCAGAGGATTGAAGAAATGCCAATGCAACACCCTTATTCAAAAAGGGATAAGGATAAAACTTGGGTAACTGTAGGATTTAACTTAACTATAGTTAACTTAATATCTGTCATTAGGACAATGTAAGTCCATTACAAAGGATGTAAATGCAAAGCGTATAGATTTGCATAATATAATCAAGCAGAGTCAGTATGGCTTCTTGAAGGAGATATCGTGTCTGACAATTTAAGTAATCTAATCTAAAAAAGAAGTAGTTCTTTGAGGACTTGTCAAGTAGCATAGATAAAGATGTAATATATTTGGATTTCCAAAAGACACTCAAACATATACCACACACAAGGCCACTTAATAAGATAAGAGACCATAGTATTGGTGGTAGTGTATTAGCATGGATCAAGGATTGGCTAATAAAGGACAGAAAATTGTGATAAAATGTGAATTTTCAGGATGGCAAACTCTAACCAATGGAGTGCCATGGGATCAGTGTTGCAGCTACAATTATATATTAATGGCTTGGATGACAGAAGTGAATGTAATTGGATGACACAAAAATGGTGGATAGGTAAATAATGAGGATAACACAGTAGAATATGCATATATTAAGTGAATGGTTGAAAACTTGGCAGATGGAACATAATATGAGAAAATGTGAGTGTATGCACTTGGCGGGAAGAATAGAAGAAACAAACATAATTTAAATGTTGAAAGTTGGCAAAAAATTGCAGCACTGAGGAAGTTTGGAGCTTTCATGTATTAATCACACAAAAAAACTAGTGTCTAAGTTCAGTAGCTAATAGAGAAAGGAAGTTCCCCAGGGCCTTTATTTGAAAGGGAATGGATTATAAAAATAAGGAGGTTTTGCTAAAATGAGGTAGACCACACCTGGAATGCTGTCAGCTGTTTTGGTCTACTTATCTAAGGAAATATTTGCTTCAGTTCAGGGAAAGTTCACAGACTCATTCTGGATAAGGATGGATTTTCTTATCAGGAGAGCTTGAGTGGGTTAGGCTTGTACTCATTAGAGTTGAGAAGAATGAAAAGCATACATGCTTCTTAGGGGTCTGGTCAGGGTAGATGTGGAAAGCATGTTTCCCCTTGCAAGAGACTCTAAGACCAGAGTACATAATCTCAGAATGAAAGGTCATCCATCGAAGAGAGAGCTGAGGAGGAGTTTTTTTCTCTTAGAGGTTAGTGAATCTTTGAACTTCTTTATCAGATGGAATGGTCAAGGCTGGGTCATTAAATGTATTCGAGGCTGAGATAAACAGAGTTTAATGAGTAAGGAAGGGGATGAAGGGTTTTGATTAGAGGGAGGCAAAGTTGATTTGAGGATTATTGCATTGGCCACGATGTCATTGAATGGTAGAGCAAACATGATGGGCTGAATGACCTATTTCAGCTCCTACATTTTAAGATCTTACAGTTAGTACCTTCCCATGCATTCTCTAGCCTCTCTATCTCTTAATCTGTACCTACAGTGCTGGCAAAACCCAGTCCCAATTCTCTCCTTGGTCACCTTCTGAAAATTAACAATAATGTGACCCCAGTGTTGGACCAGAAAGTAATCTTTGCCCACATATACGCTTCAGGCAGAATGCTGTTGTGGGGAAAATCATTAGTCTCAGAGTCAGAGTCGGGGTTCAGTGACAGAATTTATTGTACAAGGAAATATTGGAGCTCCGGGGAGAGAAAGCACAGTGGTCAGCTGCAATTCTTCTCTCAACCCCAGAACACATGTTAAAATACTTATATACATTTTGTGATATAATAGGTCAGTGATGAGGTTATTGTCTCTGTAACATTGTTTGTTTGTTGTAAATATTGCAGAATCATTAATAGTTTCAGTGCAGTCATTGTCAGTTCCAGCGCAGACTTTGTTAATTGCAGCATGGTCATTGTCAGTTTCAATATTTGTGTGGAGGTCCATTGCTGTAGTAATGGATGTTAATCAGTCTTTCTGAGAAGGATGATTACTGCAGCTCTGGGTATTAGCACTATGTATTGAGTCTGTATCAAACTGTTAGCATTTCTATCAAAGGTGTTGGCTGGACCCAGACACTTTGGCGGGCAGTATATACTACTCATGTGTATTCTCTCCCCCACCTGCCTTAAACTAATCAACTAGGTTGTGAGTGCATTGTGCTGGCATTCTGGTAGCCCCAGGCAGTGTCTGTGTTTGCTCTGCTGTCTCTTTCCATATTGTGGTCCGGTGGCCATCTTGTGTGCCCGTATGCCTAGTGTCACCCTGCTCCATGCCATCTCCCACTTCAATGCCAACTCTCATCTCCATAACCTCATCCTTCCTGATCTGTGCTTCAGCTGAGGAAAGTCAGAAATCTTATCCCTGACCTCAGTAACTCTTGGTTTGACTATTCCAATACTCTTTGGCTCTTCAAAGTGCAGAGTCAAGGCCAAAAACAGAGTTATTAATATGCAAAATGTGACAGGAAGAGATAGAGAGCATAAATCTAGCAAGACTAGAATTTATAAAGAGAGTAAAAGGATAAAACTAAATGTTCATTATCTGAATGCATGTAACATTTGAAGCAAAACAGATGAACGGAGAGTGTAAAGAAAAATAAATGAGTACAATTAAGCAATTATTATGGAGTCTTGGATGAAATGGATTGGGCCCTGCATTTTGAAGTAAGGGATGACAGGTAAGTAAGAAAGGGTCAGGGGTGGCTCTATCATTGAATGATGTTGTTAGCACAATAAAGAGGAATGACCTAGGTTCAGGAAATTACAAAGTGGAAACACTTGAATAACATGGGAGATCTGAAATCTTTTTTAAAAATCCAAATTGCTGGGAAAACTGGCAGCATTAGTGAAGGGAGAAATAAAGTTAACCTTTGAGTCCAATGACTTCTTTGGAACAGCTTTTGTATAGAAGATATGGAAGCAGTTTGGGAAGCATTAAGGAATGTCAGAGATTAGACATAAAGAACGGCAAAGCGAGACCAAAAAGTAATGCGAGAAGGCTAGCCAAAGGCATGGAAACTCTGGTTATCTGTTTTTTATGAGTATTTAAATAAGAAGAGAATTAACAATATTAATATTGGCTCTACGGAAAGTCAACCTGGGGAATTAATAATAGAAAATAAGAAAATGGCAGATGAGTTGAACAGGTACTTTAGACAATAGACAATAGACTTAAGGGACTCTATCCTAAGGGACATTCGACTTCACTATAGAGGACACAAATAATATTCCAGAAGCAGTAATAGATCAGTAAGTGGAAGGGAAGGAGGAAATCAGGAAAATCACAAACACCAGAGAAGTGTTATTGAATTATTAGACCTACCCGTGACAAGTGTCCCTGATGAATTTCATCCCAGAGTCTTCAAAGAACTTACTCGTGAGATAGTTGATACATTGCTTTAATTTTCCTAAACTCTCTTAGTTCAGGGGCAGTCCCATTAGATTGGAAGACAGTAAACATTACTCAAGTACAGCAAGTAATTAGGAAAGCTAAGAGAATGTCATTATTATCACAAGGGAAATTGAACACACAAATAGGGAAGTTATGTTTCATTTATATAGGACACTGGTGAAATTGCATCAGGAGGACACTACTGGTCATGATATTGAAGGAAGAATGTAAATGCATTGGAAGCAGTTCAGAGCAGATTTACCAGACTAATAGCTAGAACGGGCTGGTTGTTTTATGAGGAAAGTCTGGATAGGCAAGATTTGTATACGCTGTTTAGAAAAGAAAAGCACCTTGATTGAAACACAAAATCCCGAGAGATCTTGACAAGACAGATGCAGAGACGATGCTCTATCTTAAGGGAGAATCTTAAACTAGGAGTCACTGTTCAAAAATCAGGAGAAACCTTTTAAAACCAATTGTTCTTTTTTTCTCTCTGAGACTGAATGTCTTTGAAACTCTTTTCCTGAGAAGGCAGTGGAAGCATCGCCCTTGGGTATTTTTGGGGTAGAAGTAGTTAGATTCTTGTTAAGCTAGAGGTTGATAGATTATTGGGGATAGGCATGAATGGAGGTTTGTGTTCATAACCAGATAAGCTATGGTATTTTTGAATGGCGGAGCAAGCTAAAGGGATTGAATGTTCCTCTTGTTTCTGATTTGTGTATTCATATGTTCATACCTTCCACCTTCTGGAAATTTTGTTGGGGAAAATAGGCCTTAGACCAAACTCCTAAACTGTAAAGGTCCTCTATTAGCCTACTCCAATCAGTCAACAGACTCCCAGCTATCAGGTTCCTTTGCAAACTACTGAGCAAGTTGGATTAATTCCAATTCCTTGGAAACCAGACTTTGATGAAATTCCACATACGGTTGGTATGCAAGTACAGTGTTTGACCATTTATGGAACAGTATATTTGACAAAGACCTCAACCCCAACACCAAGCTCATCGTCTACAAGACGGCAGTGTTATCAGCCTCCCTGTATGTTTGGGAGACATGGACAATGGAAGGCACATCAAACTCCTTGAAAAATGTCAGCATTGATGCTTCCAGAACATTCTGTACGTCCAGTGGCAGGATCGACCAATTTCTCCAGTATCAAGGCACCAGTTAGAATCAATCAGCTGCGTTGCGTTGGCTACATTGTATGCTTGTCTGACACAAGACTTTCAAAACAAGCTTCATCATGGCAAGTTATTACAAAGGGACAGAGGAAATGCTTCAAGAACAACATCAAAGATTCCCTGATAAAAATGCAACATCACCACTAACTCCTGGGAGTCTGTAGCTCAAGATGTTCGAAACTAGAGAAACAACATCCACAAAGGTGCTAATCTTTTTGTGCGTTCCGATAGTTTCAAGTGGGAAGTAATGCACAAGCAGTGGAATGACTGGTTATGCAGGAATGTAGAATTGAAGTTAAAAACAGATCAGCCACGATCCTAATGAATGGTGGTGCAGACTTGAAGGACTAAGTGGCCTACTCTTGTTCCTTGTTCGTATTTCGTAAACCTGAGCATTCCGCTCACCTGCTTCAGTCATCTCAGGAGTCAGAATACCAGAGTAGAAGAAAGTCATCTTTGATCCTGAGGAGCTGGCTGAGAAGTAAAAAGAAATCTTCTTAAATAGTATACATATTTTCAGTTTTTATTGAACATGTAAAAGAACAAATAAAATTCAGACATGATCAGGACATTTTTAAGTGAGTAGAATAAACATTAACGCAATCTGCTTGTTCTAAACTGTTTGATTTGCAGTGAGCAGAAATGGAGAAACCATCATGGTGGCAGCGCCATCAAGTGTAAAAGCATTGAAGTATATGCTCCTAAAGTAAATATTACCTGTTAAAAAGTAATGTGAGGAAGTGTTGATTTTTAAGTTTTACTAAGCATCACAAGGTGTGACTCAGTTATGACATAGACACTGAGAAGGTGTAACAACAGGAAGTGTGTTTAATCACAAGAAATATAATATAGATGTGTCATCCTGCAGACACTTTTACAGCACTGTTGCATCATTCTGCCAAGTTTGCACTGAGGTCTGCACAGAACTTTGCTCAGACTATCTAAAAGTCAGTATAATCCCTAATTAGCAAAGAGTGATTTGGATAGTTGACTTTTTCCTCGTTTACAGCTGTTGCTATCGGTTTTGTTCAGTGGTGATATTCTCATCTATAACCCATGCTGTTAGATGTTGAAGTTTTATTTCAGAAACTGATACACTCATCTAGGATGGGATTCAAAAAGGGTTTGGAATAGAATACTTAAGTGGTTACTTTTGATGAGTGCAGATTTATTGGGCAAAAGAGCCTTTTACCATGCCATAGAGCTCGTTGTTTCTATGCAGTGATGAGGGAGTACAGCACAGTTAGATGCTGTCTCTTGAGGAAGACATTAAACTAAGGCACTGTGTGAAGTCTGAGCTACGTTTTGAGGAGTTAATGACACTACTGAAAGAATAACTGGTGTCGAGTACAAAACATGGCCTACATTCAAAAACCAACCGAAACAGACTATCTGCCCTTGGATAGCCCCAACTGTCCACCTATTAGCTACCACATCTGCTTAAATTACAAATGGCACTTAGAAAGGACATTGTCTGTGAGGTCTACAGGGTATCTGCAAGCTGGGACAGAGGCAAGTCATGCCTTTGAAATACTTTTGCCAACATTTAAATTTTGGATTATTTGGAAACATTTTATATTTTTTCGATGCCACTTGAAACTGCAATTGAACATGGTGTATGGTGTGGAATCATGTCCTTTGAAACTAATGGCAGAGAGAATAGATTTTACATCAGAACAAAACGGCCCATAATAATATAAGTACATTGTAATCAGGCTGTTCAGAAATATTATCACACATCTCTGGGACAAAGTATCATCATAGAATCCCTACAGTGTGGAAGCAGGCCATTTGGACCATCAAGTCTACATTGACCTCTGAAGAGCATCCCACCCAGTCCCAACCACCCCACCCTATCTCTGAAATGCTGCATTTTCCATGGCTAATCCACCTACTCTGCACGTACAGCACTAGAGTCACAGAGATGTACAGCATGGAAACAGAACCTTTGATCCAACTCGCCCATGCCGACCAAATATCCTAAACTAATCTAGTCCCATTTGCCAGCAGTTCTCCCATATCCCTCTAAACCCTTCCTATTCATGTATTCATCTAAATGCCTTTTAAATGTTGTAATTGTACCAGCCTCCACTACTTCCTCTGGCAGCTCATTCCATACACACACCACCCTCTGTGTGAAAACGTTATGCCTGAGGTCCCTTTTAAACATTTCCCCCATCACCCTAAACCTATACTCTCTCATTCTAGATCCCCCACCCCAGGGAAAAGACATTGTCTATTTACCCTATTCATGCCCCTCATGATTTTTCAACCTCTGTAAGGTCACCCCTCAGCCTCTGACTTTCCAGGGAAAACAGCCCCAGCCTATTCAGCCTCTCTCTATAACTCAAATCCTCCAACCCTGGCAATATCCTTGTAAATATTTTCTGAACCCTTTCAAGTTCCAGAACATCCTTCCTTTAGGAAGGAGACCAGAATTGTATACAATATTCCAGAAGTAGCCTAACCAATGTTCTGTACAGCCACTAAATGACCTTCCATCTCCTGTACTTGATGCTCAGGCCATCTTTGGACAGCAGAAGAAAACTGGAACGCCTGGAGGAAACCCTCACAGACACAGGGAGAATGTGCAGACTCCACGCTGACAGGTGCCTGAGGCTGGAATTGAACCTGGGTCTCTAACACTGTGAGGCAGCAGTGCTAAGTACTGAGCCACCGTGCTGCCCAAAGTAGGGCTTGAAACCAGGCCTTCTGCCTTAGAAATAGGGACATTGCCTGTGTGTCACAAGCCCCCTCACAATATACATTGATGCATTTTAAATTAGGAAATCAAAGTGATGACAAGCAAAGCGATTTGTATATTTTAACAAAGTGTGCCCAGGTTAAAGAAATGAGAACTATCATAAATAGCTACAATGGATCTTGGGCTGAATCCTGGGTTTTTTTTGGCTAAATCTAAGCTGTGCTAGATTTTTCATTCATTTTCGCTGTGATGCTGAACAAGATGTCTTGCCATATATTACCAAACTAACCTCATTAATTACCCACCATTCCCCACTGAGTTACTCTGGCCCTGATTTCTGCACTGTATTACTGTTACTTTTACCATCTCACTCATGTAATATTCCCAGAATAATCCATGTTCAGGGGGATAGCCACTGAAAACCAGCATCTCTTTCGCACATGCCATCTTTGCTTTCTTAAATTTTACTCTGCACTTTCTATAGTCAATTAGAGTCTCCATTGATTTCTTTCCTCTACTACGACTATAAGCATCTCTTTTCCTTCTTATTGTATCCTGAATATCCCCAAACCTCCGAGATTTTCTGGCTTGTTGCTCCTACATGTTACTCTAAAAGAAACATGTTGGGCCTATACTATCGCCATTTCTATGTTGTACACATCCTCTAATTTGGCCAGATACTGTCTTATTATAATAAAAAACTGTCTTCCCCCAGTCCAAAACCCATTTTTACATGCCATCATTTTCCTTTTCCAGAAGAAATGTAAATTGTGCTGTATTGTGGTTACTGTCACAAAAATACTCCCTCCACTGCCACCTCGGCCACTTATCTAGCTTCATTCTCCAGGAATAGTTTCAAAACTGCACCATCCCTTTGCAAATCCACCTTGCCAAATTACCCTAGTTAGCCGTTCTGCTTTCTTACATAACAAGCTATCCTGAATACATTTTAAGAAATCTGCCCCCTAATCCCTTTACATTATGAGTTTCCCAATTAATGTTCAGGAAGTTGAAATCCTCTGATATAATTACCCTATTATTATCAGTGAATTATCTTCACATCTACTCCTTCATTGCTTGCCGACTATTTGGGAACTTATAATACACTCCCAGCAGTGTGACTGTCCTGTTTTTATACCTAAGCTCATTCCACAAAATCTCATTTAAAGACCCTTCCAAGATACAATCTCTCTTTATGGCAGTAACTGACTCTTTATTTAATAATGCGACACCACCTCCTCTTTAACATCCTCCACTGACTTTTCTAACGCAAAAGAGTAGGAAACAGCATGGGATAGAATTAATATATTGTATCAATCTCTTAAGCATTCACAGACAATTTGTCTGCTTTCTTCAGTTATTTAGAAATGTAGATGTACTATTGAAGGTAGAATTAATTTGCAAAGCAGATATGATGGTCCCATGTTACAAGGATATGATCAACTACTATATGAAAGAAACTAATTAATGTGGCATTGCCCATCTAAATTGCAATGATATGTTTCAGTAACAGCATGCCATCTAATTCGAATGGGAAGAGCTAACACAGCTGATGGGTAATCTACATTGAGTTAGAAGGATGAAAGCAAAAGACTTATGCAATGGACGAAATAGGATAGACAATTAATTGGACACTGAAATATTCAGCTACTTATTTTAGTGATTTATTCAGTGAAAATTATTTTAACACAATGCAGACCTTAGTTGCTTACAAACATAATGTAACATCTGTAGTCTATGTTTACTTTTTCTGAAAGTTGCTTTGATTCCATCATCAGCTCAAGTGGATTTTTTTTAGATTAGATTAGATTACTTACAGTGTGGAAACAGGCCCTTCGGCCCAACAAGTCCACACCGCACCGCCGAAGCGCAACCCACCCATACTCCTACATCTACCCCTTACCTAACACTACGGTCAATTTAGCATGGCCAATTCACCTGACCTGCACATCTTTGGACTGTGGGAGGAAACCGGAGCACCCAGAGGAAACCCACGCAGACACGGGGAGAATGTGCAAACTCCACACAGTCAGTCGCCTGAGGCGGGAATTGAACCCGGGTCTCTGGCGCTGTGAGGCAGCAGTGCTAACCACTGTGCCACCGTGCTGCCCCATTTATGATGAGGGAAAAAAAAATCTAATTAAGTTGGCTGTAGAGCAATTCACAGCATAAAAAGATGGACAGCAAACCAGGAAAGGTCAAATTACATATATTAACAATTATACAGACAGCAAAGTAAAAAAAGAAAAACTACAAAAAACGGAATGAAATCAAATAGCATAAAAAAGCTCTTAAAACTTCTGATTTTTTTTATCAACATGGGAAAGTTGATACTTCACATATGTAAAATTAGTTTCTCAGGGCTACAAATGTTCGGGGCTAATTATAACATTTGCATGCAATTAAAATTCAGGAACAATGCATTAAACATTGGGATAATTATTTCAAGGACTATTATAAAAGTGGAAATTTACATTAGTTCAAGTGTTTTTGAAGATTTCCATATATGTGGACAATATCACACCTTGAAAGGAGCATGGAATGCTAGCAATTCTGATTCCAATGTTTTATCTTCAATGTGTTTTCTAAATCCCTCAATTTAGCTTTTGTCAAAGATGTTAAATAATCCAGTGTTATACATTCCATTTCCAGAAAACTCCCAGTAACATGCAAAAACGCCTTTAAATTTAATGCAATAAGCCTCATCAAAAATGGTTACTTTATACCCCAAAACCACTTTAACAAGGAAAGCACACATTGCCCTTAAATCCACATAATTCAAATATCCTACCAAGAGCTTCCACTTGTTAGAATCCCAACTGTAGACTTTTATTCCAACCTTCCTTGGTCTGTTAGGTTTACACTGGATATCAATAACCCAAGGCAGTCCTAACAACAGAATATACCCAATTGTTCTTTATTGAAACAAGGAACACAATAAAAATGCTGTTACAAGCATGATGTATCGTAAGCTTACCTGTACAATGTTTACAATCGCAAATGACCTGGATTACGTGGACCTGTCTGAAGAGCAAATCCAAACAGGTGATCAGCCTGCTTTGTCCCAACCTTGAACTGTTGGTCAGTTGAATCCTTCTCTTTTTCCTACATTTTATTTCCTAGGGTGTGGGAGTCCGAATCTAGGCACTATAGGTTTAAGGTGAGAGGAGAAAGATTTAAATGGGACCTGAGGGGCAATTCTTTCACCCAGAGGGTGTGTGTATGGAATGGGCTACCAGAGGACGTAGTAGAGGCAGGTATGTTTCAATATTTAAAAGGCATCTAGATGGGCACATGAATCAGAAAAGTTTAAAGGAATATGGGCTAAATGTTAGCAGATGCAACCAGGTCAGTTTGGGATATCTTGTCAGCACAGACGAGTTGGACTGAAGGGTCCGTTTCCGAGCTGTATGCCATTCTACTCCAGGGTCTTCATAAATTTGCTCTAAACTCAAAATAAAACAGAAATTAAAAGTATAATTCTCTTAGCTATGAGTGCTTTCATTAATCTTTAAAAAAACACTTCCAGAAGACTCTAACAAACCATAATACCCCATTATTTACCTTGCTGTGTTGTAAAACCACCTAAGATGAATAAAAGTTCCATTAATGGTGGACACAAAATCATTTAGTCTAAGGCCTGGCCTCAAGAACTGTTTTAAATGGAATCACAATGGCTATAGAAATACTTACATGTTAATTGTTAATCTCAGACAGATAGAAAACCCATAGGTTACTAATTCAAGAATCAAACACAAAATTACAATAAATGATACATCACAAGTGTGATGATGTTATGTGCAAGAGAGCTTTCTCCTGAATAATATCAGCAAATACAAACAGAGCACCTTTCACAGCATTAGGAGAAGTGCTTATTAATTATAATGCTCAGTACTAATTTGACAAAGGCATACAAAAAAAAACTGTGTTTGCCCTTAACCTATTGATTCAACTGCCAGGCAATTCCTCACCATTCTCATTGTTGATGATCAGAACCTAAGTGGAAGCCCAGTTTATGCAGTTTATCTGAGATTTCTGCTAAACTCTGTGAAATGTTATCATCTAGCTAAAAGTACCTCCTGAAAATTTTCCATAACGCTTATGTAATGCATTTGCTGGTTGTTTCAAAAATCTTAATTATTTCCCAAGGAAATATTCCTGATTAGTAAAACTAGTTTGCATATAGAGAGGAAAAAAAATTCCAAACTGGATTTACAATTCCCACATACTTATTTCTAGCCATATTAATATCAAAATAGAATATATTTTTAATCAAATATCACATTTTCTTCCATGTTAAGACTTTAAATGTAATACAATATCACTGTTTAATTATACAATTTAATTAACTGTCGTTTAAGCTGTATGAGAGGAAAGTGCTCATCGGTTGTCATGTAGACTCTGAAATTAACTTCATCGTCTTGGGCTTTGACTATTTTCACACCTCACTCTGAGAGCCTGAAAAATTAAATGTTAGCAAAACACCTCACTGAGCTTTCCAATATGTAACATAGAAATTACTTGCTTGTGTAGATGGAGTATTAATGTTACCTGATGTAATTTGGCCTGAAATGTTCTACGCTTTCTATGAATAACATGGACAGAATTACGATTGGAATAACATTTTTAACTGCGTGATAAATGTAACACATGGAGATTTTTGCCTAGTTTTTTTAATCTTGGATAATTTTTTCTTCATAAAAGAAATTGGTAAGGCCCAAAAATGGGCATGAAAGTCACAAAGTGGGATTAATCCATGCACATTGCTTTTGATGCAGACTGCATGTGAACATTGTGCTACTTGGTCTTTGAAATGATTGCAGCCAGTGCTAGGTGGGTTTTGCACACCAGAGCAAGGGGCAAATTACTACGGGTAAGCATGAGTTCAGCTCTTAAAGGAAGGCTGAACTTCATCTGCAGCAATACATTCTAAAAGTGAATTAAAACTAGAGAAAAGTCAATATTAGCACAATAGAAATTAGTAAAAACTAGAGGACAGATACACGAAGTAACGATAATGTCCAGTTAGCCTTTACTGAGATAGTGCTGACATGCTAAAGGGTCGAAGTTATCCTATAGTTGTATAACATTCTAGTTGTATGACATCTGAAGTATTGTGTCAAAAAGTGTGACACTGGAAAACACAGCAGGTCAGGCAGCATGCGAGGAGCAGGAGAATTGACATTTCAGGCATAAGCCTTCCATCAGTATTGGGCATTGCACTGCAGGATGATTTGTAATATTTATATAGTTATCTCTGAGACAGTGTAGTGCAGATAAATCAGAATAACACCAGGCTAATAGTGTTAAATTATGAGGGTAGGTTGTTTAGGCTTGCAGCACAATGGATATAAATTAAGGGGTGTTCTTAATGAGATGATTAAGATAATGAAAAGATTTTACAGGATATATTTTACTAGAGGAGTCCAGGCTAAGAGCAGATAATCTTTAACATTTGAGATAGATCAGTCAATGTGTAGTTGGAAAGGATGTTTTCACGTAAAGGGTGAGAAAGTTTGGCTTTCTCTTCCCCAAAAAGCAGCTGAGGTTAAGCAATTTGAAAACTTCACTTCAGATCTATTTTTATTGTTTAAGGGTATTAACAGTATTGAAATTAAGGTGGGTAAATGGAAATCAGTCATGATCTAATTACATATCATAACAGGCTCAAGGGAATGAATAGTCCATACTGTCTATATGAAATGCTTCTTGATGACCGAGTGAACTTTTTTATTCAGCATTTGCTCATTCAGAAGCTGCTTCTGCTAGCAGTGGATTGAAGGTCAGTTTAGGGGAAGGGATGAAGAATAAATCATGTTGGACAAGTGAGGTTGGTGTGCAGTAATCGAACAGATGAAGAATCAGAATAACAATTAAGTTTTTACCAGCTGCACAGGACTTTTATAAG